>NC_139841.1:28476596-28581596 GCF_963691815.1 Echiichthys vipera
GGGGAGACGGAGGGAGGGCGGGGACAGGGATGGAGGGAGCAGGGAGGGAGGGGGGGACAGAGATGGAGGGAGCAGGGAGAGAGAGGGGGAGAGAGAGAACACAGTGACATCATATCACGCATCTGTTACAGGACGGAGGTTTGTGAAGAACTCCGCGGGGACGCCTGGGACCTGACGCTGCTCCTCACACTCACACACGCACACGCGCTCTCCTCCTTCACTGGATGTGAGCGACAGAGGAGAGCGCGTGTGCGTGTTTGCTTTGCACCTGAACGTGCGATTTAACGCAGAATGATTTAAAACGTAAAGCGCTTTAATTCTTTTATGTGGTTTTGAATCAAAAAGGGAAGAAATGGAGACAAACTCCTGAACACGTGGATGTTTTCACGGCTCTTTGTTGCAGAAATGTGGATGTGATGAACTGTAAACTGTATTATTTTATTTATTCTTTATATTTTGTCCTTGTGTTTTCTGTTTGTATCTCACTGGTTTCTCCGGGTTAAATAAAGAACATTAAATAAACAGATAAATGAACCATGTTGCCGCACTAATGTCTGAAAACTGTTTATTTCTGGAGGCTTTGGATGTAAACAGGAAGTGAGCCACGACTTTAAAGCCTTTGTTTACATTTTGGCACCATTGAAAATAAACAGGATTAGTTTAAATCAGCTCCTGTTTGCAGTGAACTCGTGTTTGAACACATAATTAACTTCTTTTACTGTGAAACTGAAGAAAAACATGGAAACGTGCAGATCCTCAGGCAGCTTCTGCAGCGACGAGGAGCAAATCTTCTGGTTTATGAGCTGATTTTTGAAGGTTTATTGATGAAAAATGAACATTTCAACCGTTGAATCTTGTGGAAGTCGTTCAGGTTTTGGACGTACCACACTAAAGAGTTGGAGTGCTGCTTAAAAGGGACCATTATTATATATTTACACCATTAAACGTCTGCAGAATGATGTGTCATCAGCGCCTGTTTGCAGTGAACTCATGTTTGAACAGACAAATGTCACTGCATCAGTGTGAAACTGAAGAAAACTGAAAAACCTGAAGTTTCTCAGGGTCTTTGTCTCTGATTTTAAGGTTTTTAAGGATTATCGATGAAAAATGAATTGAACCGTTGCAGAAGCTGCCTGAGAAAAGTCACGTTTTTCAGTTTTCCTTCAGTTTCACAGTGACAATTGTCTGTTCGTCCATGAGTTCACTGCAAACAGGAGCTGATCATAAGGAATTTGCCATATTTGTATTAGTGGCATTTAAAAATATAGGTTTAAAATACTTTAAATGGTGAAAATAAAGGTTTAAAAGTCCCTTTTTAAAGCTGAAGGACAGAAAAGTAACTTTCAACATTTCAAAGGCGTCTTTTTCATCGATAAACTTCCTGAAAAACCTTAAAATCAGCGACAAAGACGCTGCAGAACCTGAGAAACCTGCACGTTTTTCAGTTTACTTCAGTTTCACAGTGATGCAGTGACAGTTCTGAGGAGCGTCTTTTCTGTTTTATGAAGGTTTATTGTTAAAAATAAACATTTGAACCGTTGAATCTTGTTAAAGTCGTTCAGGTTTATGAAAATACCACACTAAATAATTGCAGTGCTGCTTTAAAGGGACTATATTTATATATTTTCATCATTAAACGTCTGCAGACTTCCTTATTATCAGCTCCTGTTTGCAGTGAAAAACACATGTTTGAACAGACAAATGTGACTGCATCAGTGTGAAACTGAAGAAAAGTTAAAAACGTGAAGGTTTCTCAGGTTCTGCAGCGTCTTTGTCTCTGATTTTAAGGGTTTTCAGGAAGTTTATCGATGAAAAAGACGCCTTTGAAATGTTGAAAGTTACTTTTCTGTTCTTCAGCTTTAAAAAGGGACTTTTAAACCTTTATTTTTAATACGTCACTAATAAAAAAATATGGCAAATTCCTTATTCTCAGCTCCTGTTTGCTGCTTTTTCTACAATTTGAAGCAGATTTAAAGAAATTGACTGAAGACAAATAAACCTTTGAATCCTTGAATCTCATTGAATCAATGTCTCACAAGTCGTTCAGGTTTAAGGACGTACGACACTGAATAGTTGGAGTGCTGCTTTAAAAGGGACTATATTTATATATTTACACCTTTAGAAGTCTGCAGACTTCCTTATGATCAGCTGCTGTTTGCAGTGAACTCATGTTTGAACACTCGACCGTCACTGGAAAACTGTGAAAGTTTTTAAGCGTCTTTCTTCCGATAAGTTGATATTTGGACGTTTATTTACGGTGGACATCAGAGACAATGAGATCCTCTGGGATTGTGAGTCACTATGAAGGTAAAAACATTTATATCAGGTGTGTGTGTTTGCGTTAGACGGAGCTGTGACTCGGGTAAAGAGCAGGACTGAGGGTTTAAACCAAAGTTGCCTCCGTGAGCTGCTGTTTTTGAACGCCTCACTTCCTGTTGTCTCCAGGACACGTGCGTGCACCTGGCGTCTAAACGCTGAAACACAACTCAGCGTCTGCCCTTTCGTTTGCTCAGTGGAGACGTTTGCGAGTGCAGATGCGGCGTCCGCAGGGATCTGCTCCATCCATCTCTTCCTGTCTGGGCCGCTCAGTTCCCAGGCCCGTGTTTATGCAACGGGACCGTTCATCATGGTTCATAAACACAACGACACATAGAGCCGTATTTTTAGCCCTGCTGGGGCTCAACCGCAGCCTTTACCCGTCTCTCACACACACACACACACGCGCACACACACACACACACACGGAGGAAGATTAAAGGATAAACCAGATTAAGTGGCTGGATTAAAACCCTAATCTGGATTTATTGTGATATGAAAGATCACACTTTCTATGTTTAAAGGTCCTGCTCGGCCAAACAGCCTGTGTGTGTGTGTGTGTGTGTGTGTGTGTGTGTGTGTGTGTGTGTGTGTGTGTGTGTGTGTGTGTGTGTGTGTGTGTGTGTGTGTGTGTGTGTGTGTGTGTGTGTGTGTGTGTGGTGAAGAGGCGCAAAGAAACTGTGCTTGGATAAAAATCCCCTCCGCAGATTTCTGTCTCTGTAAAAACGTGTCTGTGCTCGAACGCAACATGTCGCCTTCGCAGCGCTCCGGCTTTGGATGTCAAGAGGAGGGGGGGGGGGGGGGGATATGTCACCGGGTGGGCTCAAAGGACGCCATTCATCCCCGAGTGTTTGCTGAGTGTGACCCGTGACATCGAGAGGCTCGGCTCTTTATTCCTCTGACAGACAACGATGCGCTCGACACGCCGCGGACGTCCTCCTCAGCAGGACGGTCGGGAGGGTGTGACACCAGCAACACACCTTCCTCTAAGGACCGCCCCCCCCCCCCCCCTGGTTACTGTTGCTAGGCCTGTCCACGTCAATATTTTCATCGATATCAAGTGAGAGAGACAGTTTCTGAGAGCCACGTTCAGATTACATGACGGAGGAGAAAATGGTGAATGAAGAGGACGTTCACTGGTCTCGTGTCGTGAGTGTTTACGTCATAAACTGTAGAAAAAGTGGACGCGGCGTCTAAAAATCTACTGAACAACGTCTGAAATTAACTTCTCACGTAGTTTCTTTAATTCCTCATTTAATATATTCAGACAAAAGCACTTTGCATCCATGGTTAATTTACAGGGAACTACTTTTCAACAACAGTTTAGGTTTCTACGGACTGCCCCTGAACGCACCTGGATCTTCTAAATGTGTCAGATCCACTGATTTGTGTTTACTGTGACGTGAGTGTGCGATGCGTTCAGTTGTGGTTCGTTAAAACCACACACGGTTTAAAGGAGAAGGAAGTTTCCCAGCATGCACCAGCTCTGGGTGCTGTTGTGTGGCAGTGCGTCACAGCTCCACCTGCACACCTGACGTGCACACGACATCCAATTTACACACTATAGCGTCACGGTGTGCACGCAGGTTTCCCTCCAAAGACGCTCGTCTGAACGCGGAATACAAAGTGAGAACGCCACTTTAGTGTTTCCTGTCCAGGTCGTCTCCGTGTAAACAGGACCTCACTTGGACGTGTGTTACGAGCGGGGGGAGACGTGATGAGCTGAACGTCACGTTTGAGTCCAGCGGAGACGGAGCATTTCACACCGCGGCAACGTTCTCGGCGCAAATCTTGGGTCTGAACTGGGATTTACACACTCACAGAAACACATAAACGCACTGAAAATAGGCAAAATTATGCTTTTTTCCTCTTTTTAATGTGTTTTTGATTTCCTCGCCGGGTGCAGCAGCCGTGAGCGCTATGCTGTGAACACTAAAGCGTGTAAACTAATATTAAAAACACTAAAGACGAGTCTGACGCTCAGAACCAGCTCCATAAATCTCCTTTACACTGATGTTTGAGGTGCGCTCGTTCCTCCTGAAGCAGATGAACGTTAAACAACAACATTGGCTGCACAGAGAAGCTCAAACTTCCCTTCACATTTAATTAAAAACACGCAGATTCAAAACAGATGAAACTTTAATGCCTCGTGCAAGTAAACCTGTGCTGGATGGGACTATGAATGCGTTTGACCCGGGGGCTGCGCTCTAACTCCTCCGGTTTATCTGTCGAACGCCTCGTCTCCCCGTGACACAGCAGCGTAAACACGCGGCCGAGCGTCGGGGGGGGGGGGGGCAGGCGTAGACATCCATCTCTGTCGGGGAACAGGGATCTAAGCGCCTGTGTGCGTTTGGTATTACTGTAAGGTAAACACGGGCCAAACCCATGTGTTCAGCCTAAAGTAAAGACTCATATGTGCTTTACGGCGTTTACACAACGACTGCTGGTAACGTGTGCATCCGCCACCGCGCGCACCGTCGTCACCGCCGACTTCTAGGAAACATACGGATGTGTCTTACCATGGTGAGCGTCATGCGGTCGATCTCGTGTTTGTCTTTGGTCTTGTGCTGTCTGAAGGGACTGTGCCTGCAACAGGAGAGAGACAGAGACACGGAGGAGGTCAGATCCTGCGCTGAAGCAACGCCACGCTGTGGAAATGAAAGACACTGAGGGTGAATCAGACACACGCTGCCAACCACACCCCTGGAAACGCTCCACGCTCCCCTCGCTGCAAACTGAACATGAATAACAACGCTGCAGATTAAGAAAGGGTCATTTCAAACGCGCCCCGATCTCACTCACTCTCATTATCCACCTGCAGGTTTGGAGCGCTGACGCTTTAAAGAGGAAATACGCACAAATAACAGCCTCAAATGTTTGGTTCCACCTGCACGTCGACACTTTAGAGCCTTCACGCCCTTTGGAAAATATGGTAAAGACCAAAACCGGGCGTGAAAACTGCACATGGACCCCCTCACGTGGTAATTTCCACCGGGGAGCTGGGAGAATATTTTGAGCGCTAATAAACGTTTTCTGCTGCTGTTGATGGACAGTTTTTGGAGCCTTTATGTTGCGGCAATTTCAATATTGTATGTTAGCACTTCGGCTCCGTTCACACTGCAGCAACAAGTGACGTGAATCCGATTTATCTGCTCATATGTGACTTTAACTGATGTGAACAGCCCCAGTCCCACTGAATCTGACATTTCTAATCAGAGTCAGGACACTTTTAAATGTGCTACTGAATCAGAAACGTTTGAGTGCGACCTCAGTCCGAACAGCCAGGTCGCATTTAATGAGACTTTGACGTCATTCTGACCTGAGCTGCACTGTTTTATCAATGAATGACAAATAAAGTTGATTGAAAAATTAAAATAAAGTTGTGCCACAGGAACAGGATCGAACCAGACATGGAGGACAGCAGTGAAGCCAAACCCTCCTCTGTACAGATGTTGCTGCTTCTGCTCCTCATAGAGCCGTCATTCAAATATTACTTTCCTCCTTCCTGATTTCACACACTGTTGTATGAAACCCTAAAACAGGGGTGTCAAACTCAGGCCCGTGGGCCAAATCTGGCCCGCGGTGTAATTATATTTGGTCCCAGGATCATATCCAGGTTCTCTGAGAGCTAAATCTCATCCACGTCTACTTTTCTGTTCACACACATGAGCATCCATGCTGCCAGTCTCTGCAGACACACTGAATCCACCCCTCCCCAAAAACGCCCCAAAGAAAGATGGAGGACAGGATCTTTCAGCAGATGATCTGTGTGTGAAGGTGAAGAGCTGTTTTTTTGTTTTTAGTAAATATTGAGTTTGGCCCGAAACTTTGTCCCAGTTTTTAAATTTGGCCCACTGTGAATTGGAGTTTGACACCCGTGCCCTAAAGTCTTAGTCTACAATACCAGTCGCCGTTGTCATGTTTGCTTCTTCACCTGCAGGTCAGGATCTGTGGTAAGGATCGACCCATATGGATTTTTAAGGCAGATGACTGATGATTTTCTTGAGCCGATATTTGGAGCCGATTCTACTTTCCCTCAATTTACATCATAGAAATTATAAAACGATAACAAGTGTTACGAGTCTCAATATACCATGACTGGTATCGGTCTATTACTAATCTGTGGGCCTGCCATTTCACTTGAGCACAACACGCTGGTTCCAGTTCACCATCTTTTCCAAAGCACGTGAAGGCAGCGTTTAACTTCATCCTTAACATTTATGGAGCTGCAGCAAAAACTGAGAAGAAGTCGTTCCTTTTCTGTTACAGCCGCCTGATCCCAACCATCGATACGTCCATTTACCATAAACACTTTATCACATTCTCATTATAAACACAAGGACACTAAAGACATACTTGAGACTTGTCTTTGTGTGATTCTAAGGTCATCTCTCCAGAATTATGAATTGAGACGTTAAATCATGTACGCAGGCTGAGGATGCGAAGAAGCAGCCAAAAGGAAACGGTCTAAAGGAGCTGAGAGATGTTCACAGATAAGAAACAAACACTTGGCGACCCCCGACATGTTTACGAGACGAACCAGCGTCTCTGTGCGAGATGCAAAGAGCGCAGCGCTCCACTGAGAGAGGGCGATCAGAGGAGCAGCGGCCGGCTCTAATGGGAGAGCAGCGGCTTCAATGAGTCTAATTGTTCGGCCGGAGCCTAATGACTCAAATGAATCAGAATCCACCGCCGAGGACCGGAAAAAGCATGTTAATCAATAAAAGTGAGTCTGAACTTGAGAACAGAGAGATCGCAGGAGATGAAACTTGTCTTTGGGCTGAATCTGTGCTGACTCGTCCGGATCAGAGAGAGACGGGAGAGCGGAGGTCAACGGGACTCCACTGATAACGAATATTAGATCAGGATTTTGGCTTCTTAGTCCATCAACTGTGATATTGACGTTATACTCAGGGTCTATGCAGGAAACCTGAAGTTCATTTCTATACCTCAGGGCGTCACTGCGTCTCTCAGCGGCTCAGGTTCCCGTCACGGTGCGCTGAGCTAGTGAACGCTAGTGAACTTCCGGCGTGAACGCACTTCCACCCTCAAAAGCCAGTTTGAGGGAGGATGTGCGCGATTTGGGACACAGCGAGGCTGTCACCCTGCTGCAGTACGGCGTGTGTGTGTGTGTGAGAGACGACCACAGGTTAGAATCCAACCCGTCCGCTGCAGCACTCATTTGCCTGTACAAAGATCATTTTCTGTGCTGTGTTCTTCATCTCCGCTGGGTTAAAGTGTCGACTCTACTTCTCCGTGTTGTTGTGGCGTCTGTTCGACCACACGTCACATCCAGCTGTGAGCTACATCCAATCAGCAACGGGCTTCTCTCAGGGGAGAAACACAGCCCTGCTCTGCCACAGGGGGACAAACCGCCGCTCGAGAGACTCACGTGCACATTAGGGGCGTTTGGGTGAAACAGACCCGCCTCGTGCCGGGTATTTGACCCCCAGTGAAACCTTCTGTAAACTGCGTTGTGATTGACGTCATGAAAGGAACTCCATCTGCTGCTGTGACTGTATATCGACATGTAACGCTCACACAGTGACTCAGCGACTGTGACTCAGCCATTGTGACTCAGCGGCCGTGTCTGCAGAAGAACTTCCTCTGCAATGAAAATAATACGACCACCGCTGATCCACACGTAGACGCGTCCCATAACAACAACAGTGCTGCTGCGTGAGAGGACAGAGACGGACCCAGAGACTGTTTAGTGAACTGGACTCTGAGCCACATGCATGGGACTGAATGAGGCCCAGCACAGATTTCTCCCTTTTCCCTGATGCTCTGAATAAGGAGCTTAACTGCTCTAGGCTCTGTTTCTAAATCCAGTTCTAAGAAGCTGTGAAAAGTCTTTAAATGTAGTGAGAAAGTGGCGCCTGGGAGTGCTTTGGGACGGGAAAGGGCTCCCAGCAGCCCCCTCTGCTCAGTGAGGACACTAACTGCAGAGTGAAGGGGCTCCCAGCAGCACCCTCTGCTCAGTGAGGACACTAACTGCAGAGTGAAGGGGCTCCCAGCAGCCCCCTCTGCTCAGTGAGGACACTAACTGCAGAGTGAAGGGGCTCCCAGCAGCCCCCTCTGCTCAGTGAGGACACTAACTACAGAGTGAAGGGGCTCCCAGCAGCCCCCTCTGCTCAGTGAGGACACTAACTGCAGAGTGAAGGGGCTCCCAGCAGCCCCCTCTGCTCAGTGAGGACACTAACTGCAGAGTGAAGGGGCTCCCAGCAGCCCCCTCTGCTCAGTGAGGACACTAACTGCAGAGTGAAGGGGCTCCCAGCAGCACCCTCTGCTCAGTGAGGACACTAACTGCAGAGTGAAGGGGCTCCCAGCAGCCCCCTCTGCTCAGTGAGGACACTAACTGCAGAGTGAAGGGGCTCCCAGCAGCACCCTCTGCTCAGTGAGGACACTAACTGCAGAGTGAAGGGGCTCCCAGCAGCACCCTCTGCTCAGTGAGGACACTAACTGCAGAGTGATGGGTGCATCAGAGTCCAGAACAGCACCAAAGTCTCCACTAAGACCAGAACCAGGGACACGTTTGTCTCTAGGATGGAGGAGGATTTGGAGAGGAACTCTCCGGGGTTTGGATTCTCCACAGCGTCTCCCCGTCTCTTCTTCTCTGTTGTTGGTGTGTTTCTGTGGCAGTTACAGCGCCACCTCCAGGCCTGGCATGGGTACTACAGCGTCTGGAGTCGCTGCACCTGGTTTCCTGTGGACGCATCGGTCGTGCTTGTCTTGTACTTTGTTGTTTATTTAGAATATTTAAGTAAATAGAGCCTCCCACACCCTGCAGCCTGTCAGTCTGTCAGCAGGGAATAGAGAGCGCCGCAGTCCTTGGGCTCGCCATCGTATCGTGTTAGACTGATTATGAGGCCGTGAGCGTCGTCTGCGTGGAGTTTTGAAAAGTGTAACCATCATGTGGCCGCTTTCGGCTCGCCATCGACTCGCTGTGATCTCAACAAGCTGCAGGGTGACGTCTCGCTCAGAGTGTGTGTGTGTGTGTGTGTGTGTGTGTGTGTGTGCACTTTTGTCCTCATGTACCAAAATGTGCGGCTGACGGATTCAACGTGGCATAATTCTATTGGCGCCCAACCCGAGGGCTGACCACGAGTCAGAGAACGCCGGTCGGTCTGACCACACGGGTGAGGGGGCGGAGCCTCCTGATGAACCATGTGACACAGGGAAGGGGAGGAGCCAGGTCTGAGTGGCACACACACATCCTCTTTAAAATGTTCAAACACACTCATCTAAACATCAATGGAGGGACGCGACACACACACACACACACACACACACACACACACACACACACACACACACACACACACACACACACACACACACACACACACACACACACACACACACACACACACACACACACACACACACACACACACACACACACACACACACACACACACACACACACACACACACACACACACACACACACACACACACACACACACACAGACACACCTGATTTCTGACCTACTGGGCCCACACCTCTGGCATTTACACACTCCAGATCAAACAAACACACAAAAACAAGATCAAAGAGCGATGAAGGTGGAGAGCAGGAGAGGGTTTGAGAGCAGACAGGAAGTGAGAGGAGGAGGAGGACGATGAGGAAGATGAGGATGAGGATGAGGAGTCGTCCTTACCCTCGCAGCAGTTTGAAGAGCATGCAGCCTAAAGAGAACCAGTCGGCGCTGCTGTCGTACGCCGTCCCCTTCTGCAGAACCTCTGGAGCCATGTACCCGTGAGTGCCCCTGAGACAAACACACGTTACTGCCGTTAGACACGGTTTACATTCATGTTTCAGACGCTTTCAACCCGAGGAACACACTCCTGAACACAGGCGGCCGTAACCACGGGCGGTAACCAGGGGCCGTAACCACGGGCACTTACACGCTGGCGTGAGGCTTCTTCTTGGAGAAGTCACAGGCGAGGCCGAGGTCAGAGATACGGACGTGACCGTGTTCATCCAACAGGATATTAGCTGGCTGCAGGGGGGAGGAGAGGGTGAGGGAGAGAGGGAGGGGGAGAAAGAGGGGAGAGAGAGAGGGGGGAGAGAGAGAGGGGGGAGAGAGGGTGAGAGAGAGGGGGGAGAGAGGGTGAGAGAGAGGGGGGAGAGAGAGGGTGAGATAAGATCATCAGCGTCACTGATTCAAACTTAAGAACCAATTTCCGTTGAGGAGAAAAGTTGAACTGAGACGATCAGAGACTCAAACCTCCTGTCCTGGTTTCACTCCACTGTCTGGCACAGACCGGGACTCCCCCCTCTCCCCCCTCTCTCTCTCCCCGCCTCTCTCCCTCCCCCTCCCTCTGTCCTCTCTCTCTCTCTCTCCCATCTCCCTCTCTCTCTCCCCCTCCCTCCCCCTCACACTCAGAGTATCATCTGCGTTGATCTGCTGTTTATTGAAGCCCTAACATTACCCCCCTCTCCTCTCTCTCCCTCTCTCTCCATCTCCCTCCCTCTCCCTCCCTCTCTCTCCCCCTCTCTACCTCTCTCCCCTCTCTCCCTCCCTCCCCCTCTCACACTCAGAGTATCATCTGCATGATCTGTGTTTATTGAAGCCCTAAAACTCCCTCTCTCTCTCTCCCTCTCTCTACCTCTCCCCCTCTCACACTCAGAGTATCATCTGCGTTGATCCGCTCTGTTTATTGAAACCCTAAAACTTTCCCCTGACTTCCAGCAAAAATATATCTGTTGTTATGGCAACCGCTCCAAACAGAGGGCTGAGGATGAACACCGTGCTCGTCCGGGGGTTTGAACCTGTGGCATTCCTGCAGTTTTCTTTTCCTTTTCCAGCTCATTTTACAGATTTATCACTATTGAGAGTTTATTTATCGTAAACTTTACTTCTGCAGGGCCGGGGCGTTACCTTGAGGTCTCTGTAGACCACGAAGCGGTTGTGCATGTGCTCCAGACCCAGGATGATCTCAGCCGCGTAGAAACGCATCTCTTTCTCGCTGAAGACGCCGTGCTGAGACAGGTGGTAGTGCAGGTCGCCCCCTGGACACACACACACACGCACACACACACACACACTCCGCGTCAGTGTGGCTCCATATACCTCGTGCTTTCATCTGTACAGATCAATAAGTTGTGGTAATCCTCTCGGGGGAGAGACTGAGAGTCGACGGGCGGCCTGTGACTCTTCCCTCTGTATTTACAGCGCGGCTGAAGCTGCGGCCTCACACTGCCGCTGTTATCTGACGACTGTTGACTTTGAAAAGGGAACTGGTGGAGGTGACTGTCTGCTCGCTGATGTCAGGCTGTGGGAGGCGTCATCGGCGAGGTCACAGTCTCGGGGAGGAATGACCTGACTGAGTAATGCAGCTCTTTGTGTCTCAGGACGGACTGACTTCTGTGGGGAGTTTAATCTGGGCAGGTGGAGGTGTAAGTGGAGGTGGAGGTGGATGTGTAGGTGTAGGTGCAGGTGGAGGTGCAGGTGTAGGTGTAAGTACAGATGGATGTGGAGGTAGATGTGGATGTGGATGTGGAGGGGCAGGTGTAGGTTTAGGTGCAGGTGCAGGTGGAGGTGGATGTACAGGTGCATGTGTAGGTGCAGGTGCCGGTGGAGGTGGAGGTGCAGGTGCAGGTGGAGGTGGAGGTGCAGTTTGAGGTGCAGGTGTAGGTGGAGGTGTAGGTGCAGGTGTAGGTGGAGGTGCAGGTGCAGGTGTAGGTGTAGGTGCAGGTGCAGGTGTAGGTGCAGGTGCAGGTAGAGGTGTAGGTGTAGGTATAGGTGCAGGTGCAGGTACAGGTGGAGGTGGAGGTGCAGGTGGAGGTGGAGGTGCAGGTGCAGGTGCAGGTGTAGGTGCAGGTGCAGGTGCAGGTACAGGTGGAGGTGTAGGTGGAGGTGCAGGTGGAGGTGGAGGTGCAGGTGCAGGTGTAGGTGGAGGTGCAGGTGCAGGTGGAGGTGCAGGTACAGGTGGAGGTGGAGGTGGAGGTGTAGGTGTAGGTGCAGGTGCAGGTGCAGGTGCAGGTGCAGGTGTAGGTGCAGGTGGAGGTGGAGGTGCAGGTGGAGGTGGAGGTGTAGGTGCAGGTACAGGTGGAGGTGGACCTACCGTTCATGAGGTCCAGGATGAAGCAGAGCTTGTCGGGGGTGTGGAAGGCGTACGTCATGCACACGATGAACGGGCAGTCCTGCAGAGACAGAGTCAGAGCACCAGGTCACAAACTGTGTGTGTGTGTGTGTGTGTGTGTGTGTGTGTGTGTGTGTGTGTGTGTGTGTGTGTGTGTGTAAATATAAATATAATAATAATAACAACAGACGATTTACAGGAAACACACAGAATCACACAGAGAGCAGGTTTAACGACGCCATCTTGGTGTTGAACAGTTACAGGAGGAGGAACGAGCTGCAGGGAATCGTGCACACGGCCTCAAAGATCCTCCACAGGAACAAGGAGAAACTCTTTAAACATGAACCGCAGATCAAACGAGGGTCGAGCGTCTCGCTGCGGCGTTATCGTGAAAGCGAAACATCCGTAAACGACGGTGAGTTCCAGACGCTGTCAGATAAACACGCTGCTGTGGCCGGGAGGAGGCGGACACTTTTACGTCTGATGTGTGGTGTGCAGATGTTGTGCAGATGTGTGATGTTGTGCAGATGTGTGTTGTGCAGATGTTGTGCAGATGTGTGTTGTGCAGATGTGTGATGTTATGCAGATGTGTGTTGTGCAGATGTGTGGTGTTGTGCAGATGTGTGGTGTTGTGCAGATGTGTGATGTTGTGCAGATGTGTGGTGTTGTGCAGATGTGTGATGTTGTGCAGATGTGTGATGTTGTGCAGATGTGTGTTGTTGTGCAGATGTGTGGTGTTGTGCAGATGTGTGATGTTGTGCAGATGTGTGTTGTTGTGCAGATGTGTGGTGTTGTGCAGATGTGCGGTGTTGTGCGGATGTGCGGTGTTGTGCGGTGTTGTGCGGATGTGCGGTGTTGTGCGGATGTGCGGTGTTGTGCAGATGTGTGATGTTGTGCAGATGTGCGGTGTTGTGCGGATGTGCGGTGTTGTGCGGATGTGCGGTGTTGTGCGGTGTTGTGCGGATGTGCGGTGTTGTGCGGATGTGCGGTGTTGTGCAGATGTGTGATGTTGTGCAGATGTGTGGTGTTGTGCAGATGTGTGATGTTGTGCAGATGTGTGTTGTTGTGCAGATGTGTGGTGTTGTGCAGATGTGTGCTGTTGTGCAGATGTGTGTTGTTGTGCAGATGTGTGCTGTTGTGCAGATGTGTGTTGTTGTGCAGATGTGTGCTGTTGTGCAGATGTGTGTTGTTGTGCAGATGTGTGTTGTGCAGATGTGTGGTGTTGTGCAGATGTGTATTGTGCAGATGTGTGATGTTGTGTGTTGTGCAGATGTGTGATGTGTGTTGTGCAGATGTTGTGCAGATGTGTGGTGTTGTGCAGATGTTGTGCAGATGTGTGATGTTGTGCAGATGTTGTGCAGATGTGTGTTGTTGTGCAGATGTGTGTTGTTGTGCAGATGTGTGTTGTGCAGATGTGTGTTGTTGTGCAGATGTGTGTTGTGCAGATGTGTGTTGTGCAGATGTGTGATGTTGTGCAGATGTTGTGCAGATGTGTGTTGTGCAGATGTGTGTTGTGCAGATGTGTGTTGTTGTGCAGATGTGTGTTGTTGTGCAGATGTGTGTTGTTGTGCAGATGTGTGTTGTTGTGCAGATGTGTGTTGTTGTGCAGATGTGTGTTGTGCAGATGTGTGCAGATGTTGTGCAGATGTGTGATGTTGTGTGTTGTGCAGATGTGTGTGTTGTTCAGATGTGTGGTGTTGTGCAGATGTTGTGCAGATGTTGTGCAGATGTGTGTTGTTGTGCAGATGTGTGTTGTTGTGTATAAACTTCACACCTTTCCTCCTTTGTTGTGTAACTTCAGCTGATTCACTCCTGTGTGTTTGTTCTGAACTCACATTATAAACTGTGTGTTTGTTCTGAACTCAGAGCCGGTTTGGGATGTTTGTGATGTTTGAGCGCCGCCCTGTTTACCGAGCGTCGGATCAGCTGAGCGGCGTGCGTGCGTGCGTGCGTGCGTGCGTCACTCACCCCCGTGCTGACTAACGACAGCATGATCCTCTCGTTGAGCGCCAGCGTCTCCCCCTGCTTCATCTTGATCCTCTTCTTGTCCAAACACTTCATGGCGTACCTGACATTCAGACCACAACAGACGCCACAGGTTAGAGCTCAGCGCCGCCGCGGCCTTCAAAGCCTTTGCTCTCTCTCTCTCTCTTCCTCTGTCTCTCTCTCTCTCTCCCCCTCTCTCTCTGTCGTTCCTTACATCTTCCCCGTGTCGGCCTTCCTGCAGCCGTACACTTCTCCAAAGCCGCCCCGGCCGATGATCCGGTGCACGCTGAAGTCGTTCATGGTCAGCTGAGGACGGACGGGGACAAGTTTGACAGTCAATCACAGAAAGATGAGCAGACGGATCTTTCACTGTTACTCTGAACTTGTGTGCGTTTGTCCCCAGAGTTCAAACTAAACACGGTTTGATGCTCCGCACGTCTGGAATCAGACCGTGGAAGCAGAAAAGTGCAGGTCTGCTGCAACTCTCGCTTCTTTAGACAAAGACTTTTCTGTGTGACGCTGATTTTATCTGTTAAATACCCGTGGACTAAGGGCGCACTCCCACTGTGCCTCCGTACCGTGCCCAAACACGTGTCACGGCTAAAGTCTGGTTCCTTTGACCAGTGTGAGTGCAACCGTACCGCGTCTAGGAGCGGCACGCTTGCCGTCCACGGCCCGTTTGGGAGAGGTGGGCTTTAGTAAAGCACGTTTGCACGTGTACGAGCACGAGCGTGCGCACGTGTACGAGCACGAGGCCTACGGCGGCTCTGAGGTCATTTCCTGTGCGCCTGTTGGGACGTAGAAAAAAGAAGGAGGGACCATGCGCGGACATTTCAAACAATGGCGGTGAAAGGTTCACGTTGGTGTGATGCGGAGGTGGAGTGTTTACTGCAGATTTGGTCGATGAAAAGATTCAAAAACAGTCGACAAGACGCACAAAAACTCAGAGGTCTACGGAAAGATCTGGAAACAAAGCCACGCATCGCCATGACGTCATCAACGCGTGTGACGTGTTACGGCGTGATGACGTATAGGCAGCAAGAAGCATTCTCCGAGGCCCAGGTAGTGTGAGTACAAACGGGCCTGGAGGGGGGGACAAGGACCCTAAAGCACGGGGCACGGGACGGAGGAACAGTGGGAGGGCGCCCTTTCACACACACACACGCAGACCAGGCCGCGGGTTTACTCACGTGGATGTTGAGCTCCACGTTCTTCCACTGGCAGAAACGGGTGAATTTGTCGCTGAGGGGAGAAGAAGCAGAGAGGACAGAGCGTGAGATGTGGATTCTCTGAGCGAGTGAACGGAGGATGGAACTTCTCCTGCAGCGTCTCACCTCTCGATGAACTTCTGGAAGATCTTCCCTCTCAAGCTGTCGCAGATCTCCACGATGTACGGCTGCAGGGGGACGGACACGGAAACAGCGTTAGAAACGCATCTGAACACAGGTTTTATTTAGGGTTGTTATTATATTACAATAATTATTATTATTATTATTTAACCAGGAAAGAACCGGTGGAGGAGAGCAGCACAGGAGGTCACAAAGGTCACAGTAACATTTTCATTATTAGGTTTTTTCATTTTGCGTCTCTTTGTAGTTGTTTTCTGTCTCTTTGTGGTTGTTTTGTGTCTCTTTGTAGTTGTTTTGTGTCTCTTTTTGGTCGTTTTGTGTCTCTTTGTAGTTGTTTTGTGTCTCTTTGCAGTTGTTTTGTGTCTCTTTGTGGTCGTTTTGTCTCTTTGTGGTCGTTTTGTGTCTCTTTGTGGTAGTTTTGTTTCTCTTTGTGGTTGTTTTGTGTCTCTTTGTGGTTGTTTTCTGTCTCTTTGTAGTTGTTTTGTGTCTCTTTGTGGTTGTTTTCTGTCTCTTTGTAGTTGTTTTCTGTCTCTTTGTAGTTGTTTTCTGTCTCTTTGTGGTTGTTTTGTGTCTCTTTGTAGTTGTTTTGTGTCTCTTTGTGGTCGTTTTGTGTCTCTTTGTGGTTGTTTTGTGTCTCTTTGTGGTTGTTTTGTGTCTCTTTGTAGTCGTTTTGTGTCTCCTTGTGGTTGTTTTGTGTCTCTTTGTTGTTGTTTTGTGTCTCTTTGTAGTTGTTTTGTGTCTCTTTATGGTTGTTTTGTGTCTCTTTTTATTTGTTTTGTGTCTCTTTGTTGTTGTTTGTGTCTCTTTGTGGTTGTTTGTGTCTCTTTGTAGTTGTTTTGTGTCTCTTTGTGGTTGTTTGTGTCTCTTTGTGGTTGTTTTTTGCCTCTTTGTAGTTGTTTTGTGTCTCTTTGTAGTTGTTTTGTCCCTCTTTGTGTCTCTTTGTAGTCGTTCTGTGTCTCTTTGTGGTTGTTTTGTGTCTCTTTGTAGTCGTTTTGTGTCTCTTTGAGGTGTGTGAACGTGCTGAGCCGTGGTGTTTTACCTGGAACAGAGTCGGAGGAGGAACCTGTTTCTTGGTTAAGTGACTCTGGACGTGGTCCACGGCTTTCTTAGAGAAGGGCTGAGGACACGAGAGGAGGAAAGATTAACAACACACAGGCACAGTGTGTGTGTGTGTGTGTGTGTGTGTGTGTGTGTGTGTGTGTGTGTGTGTGTGTGTGTGTCCCTGTGTGTGTCCCCGTGTGTGTCCCCATGTGTGTGTGTGTGTCCCTCACATGTGAGCAGGACAGCAGCTCCTTCATGATGTACCTGTGTGTGTCCCTGTGTGGTTGTGTGTCTGTGTGTGTGTTCCTGTGTGTGTGTCCCTGTGCGTGTGTGTGTGTGTGTGTGTGTGTGTGTGTGTGTGTGTGTGTGTGTGTGTGTGTGTGTGTGTCCCTCACATGTGAGCAGGACAGCAGCTCCTTCATGATGTAGCCGTCGTAGATCTGCCGGCTGCGGCTCAGCCTCTCCTCCTCTGAGTCCAGCTTCTCGTAGTCTTTAATCTGACACAGACACACATCTCAGTACACACATCACAGTACACACATCTCAGTACACACATCTCACTACACACATCTCACTACACACACCTCACCGCACACACCTCACCGCACACATCTCACTACACACACCTCACTACACACATCTCAGTACACACAGAGCAACACAAAGAGCTTCCTGGGAGAGACAGATCTCCACGAGAGGGATTACGGGCCCTAATCTCTCACCCGTCCCGCCGTGCCGTCTAATCCCGCACACATACACACACACGGGACACTTGAGACTTACCTCTTCGTAGAACTTGAGCTGCGGCACGGCCTCGTCGATCTCGTTCATGCAGAAGTCTTTGAAGAGCAGGAAGCCTGAGGACAGAGGAGACGCACGGTGTGAGCGCCGCAGCAGTAACACGTTTAAAATCCACTCATATACCCGTTATTACGTCATTAATCTAGAAAAAACACTGCTAAAGATGTGTTATGACCTGGGTCAGGCCTATTTGGTGTGGTAATGTAACAGAGGGAAACTCAGGGTGCACTCCCACTGTGCCTCTGTGTCGTGCCCCAGCACGTGTCACAGCTAAAGTCTGGTTCCTTTGACCAGTGTGAGTGCAACCGTACCACGTCTAGGAGCGGCACGCTTGCCGTCCACGGCCCGTTTGGGAGAGGTGGGCTTTAGTAAAGCACGTTTGCACGTGTACGAGCACGAGCGTGCGCACGTGTACGAGCACGAGGCCTACGGCAGCTCTGAGGTCATTTCCTGTGCGCCTGTTGGGACGTAGAAAAAAGAAGGAGGGACCATGTGCGGACATTCCAAACAATGGCGGTGAAAGGTTCACGTTGGTGTGATGCGGAGGTGGAGTGTTTACTGCAGATTTGGTCGATGAAAAGATTCAAAAACAGTCGACAAGACGCACAAAAACTCCGAGGTCTACGGAAAGATCTGGAAACAAAGCCACGCATCGCCATGACGTCATCAATGCGTGTGACGTGTTACGGCGTGATGACGTATAGGCAGCAAGAAGCATTCTCCGATTTTATTTTTGAAAATCATTCTTATATTTTATTTTTTATCCTTTTTAGTATCATATTTATTATAATTATTTTCTAATTATAAAACTATTTATCATCATTATTTTGTATTATTTTATTATTTGTAATAATGTTTTATTATTAAATTATTATGATTATTATTAATTATATTATTTATATTTTTTTTTTATCATTTTTGTAATTTTATTTACTCTCATAATTTTTAATTATTATATTGTATCATATTATTTATTTTTATAATTTTTATCATATTTACCATTATTTTATTATGTTTTTTATTATTTTTAATTATCATATTGTTTATTTTCATGTAAACTATTAATTCATTATTTTAGGTTTTAAAACAAGCAGAAAAATAAAACCCTAAAAAAATAATAAACTCTAATAAATATTAATTAATCTAATTAATATTTAGAGTGTGTGTGTGACTTCAGACGCTTCACTGTGACGTGAGAGTCAACACCTGCGCCGCCGCACGACCACGTGAACAGCACGGGCAGACGGAGGCCGATGCAGCGGCACGGCGCCCAATGACACGAAGACGCTCCGTCACTGTCACTGTCACTGTCACTGTCACGCCCCGACGGAGGGTCGAAACCTCACCGTGGCGTCCAAATCTACGCCTCAACGAGACACAATCTGAGGAGGGAGGAGAAGAAGAAGAGGAGGGGGAGGAGGAGGAGGAGGAGGATAAAAAGGCACCCACGCTGCTCGCAGAGATGAGACGCGCTGTTGCCATGGTAACTGCCTCCATGGCTACGGGCTATGTGTGTACAATGGTGTGGAGAGACGAGAGAGACGAGATGTACAGCAGACGGCTGCTGCTGCTCGCCACGATGACACGACAGGACTTCACTTCAACGCACATACGCGCACCCGCACACACACACACACACGCGCACACACACACACACACGCACGCACGCACGCACGCACACACACGCACGCACACACACGCACGCACGCACACGGGGTCAGTGTTTGCGTGACACTTCCTCTCTGTGGCTTTAGCCGATTAGCATCAGACAGGTATTAGCAGGAAATAGACGGCTAACGGGATTGTGCAGAGGTCCCGTCTGCGCGTGGTCACCCTGACCCTCGGGAGCGATGACGCGTTTACGCTCCTTTAGCGTGTGAAGGCGGGGAACTGGCGCCCTGATGACACCGCGTCACAGCAGAAGAAGTAGAAGTATAGATACTAGAGTTTAAAAAGGCTTATGTAGAAGTAGAAGTATAGATACTAGAGTTTAAAAAGACTAATGTAGAAGTAGAAGTATAGATACTAGAGTTTAAAAAGACTAATGTAGAAGTAGAAGTATAGATACTAGAGTTTAAAAGACTCCTGTAGAAGTAGAAGTATAGATACTAGAGTTTAGACTAATGTAGAAGTAGAAGTATAGATACTAGAGTTTAAAAGACTAAAGTAGAAGTAGAAGTATAGATACTAGAGTTTAGACTAATGTAGAAGTAGAAGTATAGATACTAGAGTTTAAAAAGACTAATGTAGAAGTAGAAGTATAGATACTAGAGTTTAAAAAGACTAATGTAGAAGTAGAAGTATAAATACTAGAGTTAAACAGACTAATGTAGAAGTAGAAGTATAGATACTAGAGTTTAGACTAATGTAGAAGTAGAAGTATAGATACTAGAGTTTAAACAGACTAATGTAGAAGTAGAAGTATAGATACTGGAGTTTAAAGGCCCAACGCTAGCGTGTGTTAGCATTGAGCTAACAGACTTTTCCTTATGTTTGAATGATGCAACAGTAACATCAGTCTTTTGTTTCCGTTTCAGCGTCGTCACTGATTCAGCCGGGGCGGACGCCATTTGTGTTCTGGGCCTCGCCGCCGCCTCCTCCTCCTATCACCCATCCTCCGCGTCTTCCCCTCCGCGTTATCTCTCCTCCAGACGTGACGCATCACTTCCCCCTCTGCCCCGACACATGCGACCACACATGCGTCCACACATGGAGCGTGTGTACACAGCGGTGGAGGCGACGCACGGGGCATCCTTGTTTGCAGAACACACACTCACACTCGCACACACACACACACACACACACACACACACACACACACACACACAAGTTTTCAGCAGCGGGGACTAAACGTGTGTGAGAGGCATTAAGAGAGAGAGGCACGGAGGGGAAAACGACGGTCCTTACATCACCGAGACTCGAGGATTAACCTTAATCACTGAACACTTCAACACAGCCCAGCTAATTCAACAAATGGCCTCTTCTGGAACACACACGGACACACACACGCACGCACACACACACACACACACACACACACACACACACAGATACACACATACACACACACACAGGCACAAATCAGACACGAGTTCCTCTGAGCTCCGTCTCATTAGCGAGATCACCTGAAACGTCTAAAAATACCAGGCCGGTCGCTCTGACGGCTGCCTGCGTCCTCCGCACACAGACGGGCGACAGTCGGCCGTGTGTGTGTGTGTGTGTGTGTGTGTGTGTGTGTGTGTGTGTGTGTGTGTGTGTGTGTGTGTGTGTGTGTGTGTGTGTGTGTGTGTGTGTGTGTGTGTGTGTGTGTGTGTGTGTGCGCGGAGCGGATAGTGACGGGGGCCAGAACGTTTGGTATTAAGTTCAGACCGGCTGCGACACAAACTGGAGCCAGAGCGACGGCGTAGAGTCAGTTCACAGATCAGTTTCAGACACTTTCTACGTGTGAACAGGCCGATGGGCGTAAAAACTGAATTATGAGCACTTTGTCACGTTTTTGGGGTTTAGGGCGCCACACCTGTAACGCCACTCTCTCCGGATGAGTTCGGTTCCTCCTGCTTCACTCATCCATCTGGGGAGGGGCGATTAGGATCCGCTCTTTGGTCAGTTAGACTCTTATCTCCAGGTGAAAGAGGTCAAATGACAATTAAACACGAGGCTCGGACAGGAAGTAGTATTTTGAAAGGGTGTTACGTCTTAACAGCTTGATTTACACTCCCCGGCCACTGTATTAGGCACACCTGGTGCTTAATAAAGTGTCAGTGTGTCTTCTGCTGCTGTTCCCTCTCTGTAGAACATCCCAAGCACTTTTCAAACCTTGAAAACACCAAAAGGTCCTGTTTGCGCAGTCCCACATGTTTGTTGGTGTTTACCTGAACTCTGCACACGGATGTTACGGAAACACGTACGCCACGAGAGCCAGCGTGAGCAGATCAGAGCTCACTTTAGTGTTTTTACCTTTACAAGCAAACACAACGCTGGAGCAGATCAGAGCTCACTTTAGTGTTTTTACCTTTACACGCATACACAACGCTGGAGCAGATCAGAGCTCACTTTAGTGTTTTTACCTTTACACGCAAACACAACGCTGGAGCAGATCAGAGCTCACTTTAGTGTTTTTACCTTTACACGCAAACACAACGCTGGAGCAGATCAGAGCTCACTTTAGTGTTTTTACCTTTACACGCAAACACAACGCTGGAGCAGATCAGAGCTCACTTTAGTGTTTTTACCTTTACACGCAAACACAACGCTGGAGCAGATCAGAGCTCACTTTAGTGTTTTTACCTTTACACGCATACACAACGCTGGAGCAGATCAGAGCTCACTTTAGTGTTTTTACCTTTACACGCAAACACAACGCTGGAGCAGATCAGAGCTCACTTTAGTGTTTTTACCTTTACACGCAAACACAACGCTGGAGCAGATCAGAGCTCACTTTAGTGTTTTTACCTTTACACGCAAACACAACGCTGGAGCAGATCAGAGCTCACTTTAATGTTTTTACCTTTACACGCAAACACAACGCTGGAGCAGATCAGAGCTCACTTTAGTGTTTTTACCTTTACACGCAAACACAACGCTGGAGCAGATCAGAGCTCACTTTAGTGTTTTTACCTTTACACGCAAACACAACGCTGGAGCAGATCAGAGCTCACTTTAGTGTTTTTACCTTTACACGCAAACACAACGCTGGAGCAGATCAGAGCTCACTTTAGTGTTTTTACCTTTACACGCAAACACAACGCTGGAGCAGATCAGAGCTCACTTTAGTGTTTCTACCTTTACACGCAAACACAACGCTGGAGCAGATCAGAGCTCACTTTAGTGTTTTTACCTTTACACGCAAACACAACGCTGGAGCAGATCAGAGCTCACTTTAGTGTTTTTACCTTTACACGCAAACACAACGCTGGACTAAACAAAAGGCTCATTATTAATACAATATTTTGTGGTTTTCACGGGTAAATTCAGGTGTTTTGGAGGATTTCCAGCACCTGTAAGAACCCTGCGTGTATAAAGTTTATCTGTTTCTGACCTTTAAACCCAAAAGAGTCACAACACTCTGAGGGACCCTCAAAGACTCAGTCTGGACCGTAAGAATCAGCACCACCGCCTCACAGAAGTCACATTCCTCTCCTCCCTCTCCGTCTGCTCCTATCTCTCCGTTCACACGTCCTCTCGCTCTCACGACCTTATCTCAGATCAGAGTGTTGGGTCAATACCAGGTCATGTAAGAGCATTAAAGGTGCTGTAAATCAATATTTGTCATGTAAAGATAATGATGGAGTAATAACGGTGCCCTGCTGCGGGCGAGAGGCCGCCTCCGCTCGCATCACGCCGCTCCGTTGGACACGTCTGGGTTTAACGCGCAGACCCTTTAATGACTGCAAACTTTGACTCCCCTTCCCTGTCTCTGCGTTCCCGCACAGAGGAAACCCCTCCAAATGGACGAGATAAAAAGCTGGTTGGACAAAAATAAACTGCCACAAGACTAAATTCATTCATCCATCTTTAACCGCTTGTCCCTGTCGGGGTCGCGGGGGGCTGGAGCCGATCCCAGCTGACATGTGGCGTGAGGCGGGTCCACCCTGGACAGGACGCCAGTCTATCACAGGACACATAGAGACGAACAGAGACAGACAACCATTCACACCTACGGGTGATTTAGAG
The DNA here is from genome assembly GCF_963691815.1 of Echiichthys vipera. Taxonomy (NCBI): domain Eukaryota; kingdom Metazoa; phylum Chordata; class Actinopteri; order Perciformes; family Trachinidae; genus Echiichthys; species Echiichthys vipera. The sequence goes on from NC_139841.1 coordinate 28,499,855, forward strand.
TCATCAATGAACCGAACACCTGCACGTCTTTGGACTGTGGGAGGAAACCGGAGAACCCGGAGAAAACCCACGCAGACACGGGGACAACATGCAGACTCCACACAGAAGGGCCCCAGCCCGGATTCAAACCCACGCAGACACGGGGACAACATGCAAACCAAAGTGTCACAGCGGCTCAGGTGAAGTGGTTCACCGCGGCCGTTGGGTTTGAACATGAAATTCTCACACGGCAGCTGTGGCGTTCGCTGTGAACCCAACGCCATTTCTTTGTTATAAAGCTGTATTTCATGTATGAAAGGTGCTCTACAAATAAACTATTATAAATAATATTATAGAATGAAAGTGAAATAAATCCCCTTTAAAGCGGGGAAGGTGGCGCTCGTTCTTCTGTTGCTCTGTCAAACCCTCGCGTGTTTCTGACTCTTTATTTACGGATTACAACAGAGTCAACACTCATCTTACGTCACGTATCATAATCTTACTTTGATGAGTTGGGCTTCAGACATCATCTCCCATGATTCCGCGCTCCTCCACGTCGTCACCAAACCGCGTACACTGTCGCGGTTCTGATCCAAACTGCAGCCGCTGATGTTTAAACGTGAGAACCGGAGCCTGCAGAGCTCACATGCAACGCCGCGTGTTTACTTCCCCCGAGGTCATCGATTATTATTATAATTATAATTAATAAAAACTTGTCAGTGCAGCCTGAACACAACAGATCAAATATTTATCAGACAATTAGAGAATCGAACCCTCATCAATGCGGCAAACTCCTCTTTTTTTATTCCTACATGAGAAGAAGGCGCCGCACGCTCCCGCTACACTCTTCTTCTGTGGTTTCTGAGTCCTCTTGGCAGCAGCTCGCCAACCTCAGTCTGGTTAAATCATAACGTCTCTTTCTACTGTGAAACAACTGAAAAGCGTCAGTTCACCAGAGAACGGACAGAGACGTTTTAGTTTCTGTCTCTGTGAAGCCGGAGTTTACTCTGCAGCCACATCTGAGGGCGCCCTCCCACTGTGCCTCCGTCCCGTGCCCCGTGCTTTAGGGTCCTTGTCCCCCCCTCCAGGCCCGTTTGTCCTCACACTACCTGGGCCTCGGAGAATGCTTCTTGCTGCCTATACGTCATCACGCCGTAACACGTCACACGCATTGATGACGTCATGGCGATGCGTGGCTTTGTTTCCAGATCTTTCCGTAGACCTCTGAGTTTTTGTGCGTCTTGTCGACTGTTTTTGAATCTTTTCATCGACCAAATCTGCAGTAAACACTCCACCTCCGCATCACACCAACGTGAACCTTTCACCGCCATTGTTTGAAATGTCCGCGCATGGTCCCTCCTTCTTTTTTCTACGTCCCAACAGGCGCACAGGAAATGACCTCAGAACCGCCGTAGGCCTCGTGCTCGTACACGTGCACACGCTCGTGCTCGTACATGTGCAAACGTGCTTTACTAAAGCCCACCTCTCCCAAACGGGCCGTGGACGGCAAGCGTGCCGCTCCTAGACGTGGTACGGTTGAACTCACACTGGTCAAAGGAACCAGACTTTAGCTGTGAGGCGTGCTGGGGCACGACACAGAGGCACAGTGGGAGGTGCTGGTAACTTAACTAGTAGCTGAAGTAATCAGATAAATATAGTAGACTAAAAAGAAGAATGTTTTACAGATTTTTTGTTGAGTAAAAGAATAAAGTAGCAGGTAAATAAAATAATAAAGTAAAAAACAAGAGCCTGAAACTTTCCTTTAGTGCAATAATTGAGTTTAAACCTCTGATTCACAGGTTTGTTCATTTAATAAAGATTGTTTTTGACATGTTGTTGCACTTTGAGGCCTTTTATAATATTTACTGATGAAATAAAGATAATATCTGCACTGCTGTGTCGCTGTAATATCCATTAATGTGACGCTCCCTGATGTACGTTCTTATTAAGTGTAAAAGGGAACCATCTCAGACACTTGTGAGGTCAGAGGTCGCTGACAGAGATGAGGACGTAGCGCCCGCCTCCTCCATCACCACGGGACTGTTTGTGCAAACGTTCAAACAAACGACGGAGCGGATGTCTCGTCCTGGAGCGGCTCTAACTGTTGACAGAGGCAGAGCCGCTGAATATGCAACAGAGACGACAGCTCCTGGCGTCTGAACACGCCGTGCTCGCTGGAGTCATGGACACCTCGAGACTTTGGAGTTAGTAAAAACAACACACAGAGACGGGCGAGCGCGCTCACACACACACACTCAGCCGGGCTCAGGACGGAGCTCGTGTCCTTTACACACGTGGGTCAAGACCTCGATGCACACGCAGGACAATGAGGACGACGTCACAGCGTCAGAGCGTCCGAGCTGCGTCTGCACTCAGATTCAGGAGCGTTATCATTGCGCACACACACACACACACACACACACACACAAGCACGCACCCACGCAGGCGCACGCACACGCACACACTCACACTCACTCACGCGCACGTGGTCATAAAGGTGCCTTTTGGTCCTTCAGCTGCTGTTTTTACCTGTTATTATTAAGTTGTTGTTGTTGTTGTTGTTGTTAAGGAATGAAGCACAGATCGTATCTTTCTTTAGGTCTCATTTTGTTAATTTGAGCTTATTTATTTATTATTTGAAAGGTTGTTAATCTTATTTATTTTACGTCGCCTGTTATTACATTTTAAAAAGTAAGTTCTAACAATATTGACACTACTTTGTTTTATAGTTTTGTTTCAATAAAAGAAAGAAACGTTCTGATAATATTTCTGTTGTTGTGAATTATGGATGTAAGGGGAAATCTGAATCGGCAAAAGTCGATAAAGGCAGGTGAGACAAAAACGGGATCGGCGAATGTTTACCTTATTCACACGATGGCCTATCTGTCTGAGTCTGTACAGGGGGGAGGTCAGAGCCCCCGCCCCTCAAAAGGTCTGCGTACGGCCCTGCACCACACACTGACCCCTGCTATTTAAAGGAAGAAGGTGCTAAAGAAAACGTTTCTGTTGTTATGATTAAAAACCATCACATGAGAACATTCACAGGCTCATTATGATGAAGTGTTATTACGGTTATTCTCATTAAAGCAGCAGAATAACCAAAGAGCGAGAGATGAATCTGTAAACGTTGGTGGCGTCCGCGGACTGGGATCAGATTCCTCTGATGTGAAGATGGTGTGAATCATGACGGGTGAATAAAGGACAGACGGGCGGAGGACTGGAGGCGTGGACAGTCTGTTGACATACGCGTCCTGGCCTCCGGGAGAAACGCTGCATTCTGGGTAAAATACATCCGAGCCTCCGGGGCTCTTTCCATTTATTGCTCTCCTTTAAAAAAAAAAAAACATCCTCTCTTTCTCTCTCTCTCTCCAGTTCTCATCACCTATTTTATTCCTCCTTTAATCAATTTCATTTCTCCCCGCCGACAAGCAAATGCAGCAGTTCTGGTCGGGTTCCCATGGCAACCCGCAGTTGCTAGGCAACACACAACTCTCCATCATCCATTCCAGAAGTCTGACAGATGGAGAGGGAGAACGCCAAGGCGAGAAAGAAGAGAGGGAGAGAGGGAGGGAGAGGGGGGGGGGGAGAGAAGAGATGGCTGAAGCCTGAACGCTGTGAGACGATGAAAAGCCCAAAAATGAAAGAATAACGCGTCATCTCTCCTCCGTTCGTCCGCAGCTTCATCTTTAACGACGGACGCTGCGGATTCACTCATGTTTGAGATGCACGCCACTGACCCCCGACACCTGACACAGTTCACCACACAGACACCAGAGGGGGACGCTTGAGTGATTGATTAGGGTTTTTATAAACGAGAGAGAGAGAGAGGGAGAGAGAGAAAGAGAGAGAGAGAGAGAGAGAGAGAGAGATAAAGAGGGAGAGGTGGAGAGATAGAGAGAGAGATAGAGAGAGGGAGAGAGAGGGAGAGTGGGGGGGAGGGAGAGATAGAGAGATAAAGAGGGGGAGATAGAGAGGAAGAGAGGGGAAGAGAGGGGGAGAGAGATAGAGAGAGACAGAGAGAGAGGGGGGAGAGAGATAGAGAGAGAGAGATATAGAGAGATAGAGAGGGAGAATGGGGGAGAGAGAGAGAGATAGAGAGAGACAGAGAGAGAGGGGGAGAGAGAGAGAGAGATAGGGAGATAGAGATAGAGAGAGAGAGATAGAAAGAGAGATAGAGAGAGAGATAGAGAGATAGAGAGATATATAGATAGAGAGGGAGAGAGATAGAGAGAGAGGGAGAGATAGAGAGATGGAGAGAGACGCGTCTCACTGCGTACAGGTGACAGGAAGTTAACGGACAGACGCAGTGAGACACTTTCTACAGCTGCATTTCTTGTTGTGATCAACGCTAAAGTAACGTTTTATTGAATCTCGTCTTTGTTCCAGATCAGGTCTGAAACCTTTACTGTCAAAGAGCCATTCTGCCCTTTTTGTCTTCCACAGGATCAAATGTGTCTGGAGCCGTAAAACAGGTTTGATGTCACAGCTTATAAAGGTTTATATAAAGTTACTGTTCCCTGTCCTAAAATCGCTAATTTATCACCACATATCGAGCACACAGGTGAGCCATGTTCATGTGAAAGCTAATTAATACGTCTACAAAACACTATTTTCCTTGCTAAAGTTTTGGGGGGTTATCCAGCAGCAGTGTGGGTCACCATCTCCAGATTAGCACCTGCAGGGAGAGGCGCTGGGCCGTGTGACGCATATTTCATGTAATACTTCTTTAATATCACCTTGAACTCCATGATGACAGCTGTTCCCTCGTCCTCTGAGCAAAAAACACGTTATTTACACGTTGGTTAGATCATTTCTTTGGCAAAGCTACAGGAGCCGCTGAAAAGGGGCTGAAGAGCCGCAGGTAGCAGAGCCCTGTTCTAGATTCTCACGGGCGCTCCCTCTCCTTGTTCATTGTATTGCTCGCTCGACCCTCTCTTTCCCTCTCTCTCTCCCGTTGAGCGTCTTTCCAACCAGCTGACGGCTTGTGAGTGATTAGACCGGCGGACTTTGCTCGGACGTGATCGGCTGCTGAAACAGACGACACGTGTGACTTTTATTTTGAAGCAGAGCGCGGCGTCAGTCTGTGGTCCCCGTCTGTGGTCGCGGCCGGTGAGTGGGTGTGTCGTCACTGTGTTTTTACCCCCCTTCAAACCCCGCAGCAGTGTTAGTAAAATAATGTTATAGCTTGTTCGGACACGTGGTTCACCAGGTAGCTGCTACAGATGAATATCAGCCGCACAGACACAAATATCCGTGTTTGTCACTGAGAGCACTTAACATGCAGCGATCCATCCATTGATTATATTGAAGCCACCCATTAGTGCACAGATACTGATGAGAGCAGCTTTAAAGTGTCTCTGAGGAGTGTGCGCGCTGAACAAACACCGTTAATCCATTTAAAACCCACAGCAGGAAGCGCACAGCACGAGCACACGCTGGCAGACGCAGTATTTACTGTAGAGGAGCAAACAAACTAAGTATTCAAGGTGAAGTCGTGGCCGGTTAGCCTGCTATATTTAGAGCGGGCAGAATGTCCGTTACATAATGGTCGTCCAGCCTGACCCTGATTTCGTCTGGCCCGTGGACTTCACAGCGGGGCTCTGACAAAAGGGCCGTGCGCTCAGCTGATGGAAGGATCGCCCCGACACCGACGCCTCCTCTGGAAACCAGGTCGCTGCAGGACTGAACCCAACAGGCTTCATTCAGAACATTTAGAGGCTACGCAGCTTTCTCTCTCCCTTCTGTTTAAGTTTGTGATTCCTGCCAAAAAAGGTGTCGAAGCAACTTTATTTATAGAGTCAAACCCCAACAAACGTCTCCGGACACTTTCCATGTAGAGCAGGTGAAGAGCACGCGGTCACGTGCGTCCAAACCTCAAAGGCTGCACCTCTAAAAAAGTCCCACATTAATGAGATTAAAGTGGAAAATCTACGAGAAAAACAAAAATGTGACGTGACCGATTTTATCCAACAAAAAGTTGACGTTAGGGTCAGACAGGAAATCAACTTGGTTAAGGTCAGAAAAAATGTTGTTCTGTTTAGTGCGTCCACGCCATGAACGCCACCGGGACATGAACGCCCACGACCCTGGGAAATGAACGCCGCCCACCCCGGGTGAAAGTCCCACTCCTGCTATCGGCCGCCGTTGTGTTTGAATAAACGATGTTTACAGCGCCCCCACTCCACTAGAGCTTCATTACAACGGAAATAATGGATTTTCAGGATTTATCAATCGATACAGAATTGGGAAACATTATATTTGGCGCCTTGTCTGCGTGAAGGCGTGACACAAAGGATGTCTTTCTGGGACAGGCGTGGCGCACAACATCTGCATGTGAAGAAGTTCGTCCTGTGATCTGATGACTCAGGACCATCTCTGCCGTGATGGTCGGCGTCTCACAGGTTTTAGCGGCGTTGCTCAACACGCTCCGTATTTTACCGTCTCTCGTTTCTGTGATCAGCTGTTTCCTGGTTTTAAAACTCCCGGCTGTGGGTCGCACAACAGTTCACGTCCTCGACACCTCCGCCCGACTACACCTGTGTCGCCGAGCCGCATCGACTCCGTTGGAAATTGTGACATGGAAACGGAGCTGTTAATACGTGCAGGGTTCGAGCCGTCACATCAGGAGCTGAATCAGGGCGGAGATGAACCTCGCTCCTTCTGAACTCAAGGACCAGGATCCGCCTCTATCAGCTGGTCACGTCTAGAGCGCTCCACTCGTCTCCGTGGATACAACTGCACAGCGTGACGTCAAACACTGGTTTTCCTGTCCACACACGACTGCTGACACTGCACTTTTACACCCTGGACTCCAAAAAACTCAGGAGCGACAGCTGTGGTTACGTGTGGATGAGAGGGCGAAACACCCGCGTTCGTGTGGACGGCCCGAGACCCGACAATTCCTCCATGAGCAAGCAGCAACAACCAGAAACAGTGTTACCCAGTTACCTGGATGTAACCCTGGGCTGAACCCTCTACTGTACACAGAAAGTCGTGGTTCATTCATTAATAATCCAGATATTTCCTCTGATAATAGTCGTCACATTAAACTCTGTGCACTGAAACACTGCGTCCGTGCCCTTGAGGGGAAACATTCCTGCGGCGCTGCAGTGTCTTCTCCCTGACCTTGGTTGTCATGACAGTCACTTGGTTGTTTTTTTTTTAGCTCAAGGACAAAAGCATGGAACTAAATTCAAAGGCTTATTCCATCGAACTCGCAGCCGAGCTTCTACAACTGTTGGTTCACAGCGGCGTCTGAGACCCTGCGAGCTGCAAAGGAGCAGAAATAGGTCGGACACAGGTTCTGCGGGTTCACACGCTTCACATTCTGGATCGACGTCTCTCTGGGGGAGGAATCAGACCTCCGAGTGTGAAATTCTGGGATGTTCCAGTTTAAATAATGACTTCTAGTTCTGAAGAAAACAGCCGTGTTGAGGTATTACGGTATTAAAGCAACGACGGCGCGTTGTAAACGAGTTGAAGGGCGTCACAATAACAGAAGCATGCACGAGCCTCTGTGTCCCGCTGTGACGGCGCACGTCTTCGCTTGGAAATCTCATGCAAATAAAAACGCTTAAACGAGCTTCAGGACCAAGAGGAGAGATGAAGTCTGGGTTTCTTTCTTTAGCTCTGAACAGTGTAAATATTCACAGCCTGTTGACTTTCAGACACATGAGATGATGAAGCAGCAGGTTTGCGGTGACGGTTTGAACGACAGCTATCTCCTGTTGCGTGCGGAGCCGCAGATTTGCCATTCAAATGTCTGCAGCGCTGATCTCTGAGGCACTGCACCTCGCCACCACTTCCCTGAGCTCTCACATCTTTTCTGTCAGGGCGTACTCCCACTGTGCCTCCGTACAGGTTTCAGGTTTCACAGCTAAAGTCTGGTTCCTTTGAACAGTGTGAGTGCAACCGTACCACGTCTAGGAGCGGCACGCTTGCCGTCCACGGCCCGTTTGGGAGAGGTGGGCTTTAATAAAGCATGTTTGCACGTGTACGAGCACGAGCATGCGCACGTGTACGAGTACGAGCGTGCACATGTGTACAAGCACGAGGCCTGCGGCGGCTCTGACGCCATTTTCTGTGCGCCTGTTTAGTTTTCATTTTCAGCCATGACTCCCCGCTGCTCTCTGAAGTAAACATGAACGGATGAGGAGTCCTCGTCACTGCCTGGAGTTCTCTCTGATGGTTGATGGCCGTGTCTTTAGGGCTGTGTTCAGCAGTGCATAGAAAGAGTCCTACAGATGCTACGATCTCTCGGCTTCGGCACGTTCTGATCCTTCCCCGTCTAATATCGTCAGATCGTCCAAGCCCCCATTTCTCATTTACAAATATTCACATCCACATGCTAACAGACTGAGGCTAAAGCTAGCACGCCCCGGGTAAAGATCCACATCCTGACGGTTCATACAGGAGACGTGGAAACAGAGAAGCAGCCTGTTGGCCGCGCTGTTATTTGGATAGATTTCTGTATCAGTGTCAGGTGGTTGTGGATGTGTGTGACCTTTAACCCCACAAGGAAAGTAATTATGATACAGAATCAGCGAATGATGGGAAGCGTCCTCTGCTCACTGCAACAGAGACGTCCCCCCGACGAACCCTGTCGATGACCTGGAGGGAAACGTCCCAGAGGCACATCGACTCGCCTGGCATCAAGTGTTTTCTGCTGCTAATGAGACGTGAGAGCCCGACTAATGACCATTGACAACCGGGCACGGGCCGCGGCTCAGAGGAAGGCGGCAGCACCGATCTGAGGAGCAGGGAGCGGCGCCGTCACAGCGAACTAGAGCCCGACCGATGCACCGTGAAGGATTTCACAGATCAACAGTAAAGAGGCTGACGTGGGGACGTTCGGAGCTGGAGCGAAAATAGACACGACTCTGCAAAGGTGCTCAGAAAGCTGCTGACTCAACAAATACATTATCTTGCGGAAATTTGTCTTTACCACATAAAATCACAATAACACGCTTTTAATGAATAACATTTCATTCAATACACAGAGAAAGAGTAAGAAGGTGAAGTCCACGGCTCTGAAATGTCCTGGAAAGCGTTGGATTTAATATTGTCACTGTATTCAGTATGAATGAGTTCTTATAAATACTTTTGGTGGTGTTGGCCGCTCTATAGCGCCTTCCTGAGGGCCGTTTTTGAAGTTCATCGTCCAGGGGGGTGACTGGGATCAGCCAAACTCTTATGTGGTTTCCACTCGACTCCATCGTCATGAAACCCACCCCAGCTGTTTCTGCTCCCTCCCTTTGACTTCACTGGACATTTTTATCATTTCTGCAGGTTCGGCTCTTGTTTTTAACCCCCAGGTGACCAAACCATGGACGCATATAACGCTTTCTACAAGACCCTGATTCACCAGATCCAAAGGATCCCAACTCGCATAAAAATAATGACCTTTTCTGATAAGATGCAGGCGCTGCATTGCTAAGGGTAGCGACGTCCTACAGCAACCATGGGCCACTGAGCAGCTTTCACAGGACTGAACGGGAGGAGACGCCTCCTCCAGGGAAACCATAAACCTACGTTACTGTACCATAGATACTGCTCTACTATATCATGTTAAACTATACAGTACAATATTACCACATTTACTATGTTCTATTCTTAAGAACTGAGGATCTACACGTCTGAATGCATGTGCGTAGATCAGGGGTGGGCATATGTGGTCCTGGAGAGCCACTGTCCTGCATGTTTCAGGTTCCTCCCTACCCTAACACACCTGAGTCTGACACACACCTGAGTCTGACAATAATCAAACTGTGACGAGCTTCAGCTGCTTGATAACGAGCAGAGCATCAGACTCAGGTGTGTTGGAGCAGAGAGAACCTAAAACATGCAGGACAGTGGCTCCAGGACAGGAAGTGCCCAGCCCTGATCTCGATGCTCCGGCAGCTCAGTGGTGTTTGATCTGATTTGCAGCTGTCTGCAGCTTTTTACAGGTGCACCTTTGAGAGGGTCACCGCCCGCCGCAGCAGCTGCACCGGCCTGGACCCAAAGGCACAGTGTTAGATTTCAGAACCGTGTGGAATCACTACGGACGAACGTCTGCTGTTTCTGTTCAGCAGCCGGCGAGTGAGCTGCTGCACGACGGTGGATAAACATTTCATTTCCCAGAAATTCTTCACAATAAAAATTCCCCATTTTGTCAATTTGATATTTGTTATTACGGTGAGACGTCAGCCCGGCCCGGTTGGAGGCAAGGCGCAGGTGAAGGACACTCCGCGCGGTAAAACTGGTCATGGAAAAGGCGTAGAGTTGTGGTGGTTGTTGTTGTTGGGGACACGAGCATGTGATGGGAGCCTCCTAACGTGTGACTACGGCTGCAACCAATGATGATTTCACTCGATTATTCAGTTGATTATATTATTTGGTTTATGAAATGCCAGAGAAAAACTGTCTATTTTTGTCAACAACTCAAAGATATTCAGTTGAGTGTCACTGAGGACGAAAGAAACCGGAAAATATTCACATTTAAGAAGCTGAAATCAGAGAATTTGGGCTTATTTTTCTTTAAAAAATGACTTAAACCGATTAATCGAATATCAAAATAGTTGTGACGTGATGAAACAGAGTGAGTGAGTGTTTAAAAACAGGGATATTTAAAGAAATCTCTATTTTTTAAACACTGAAAACACTGGACACTTTAACTACTTTTTTGTTGTTTTTTGCTGACACGTTGTTTGAGCGGAGGCTGCTAACGCTCTGTTTGTTTTACAGAAGACACCAACGATCTCGTGAAGGACTGAACGTTCCAGCGCTGCAGTAATAAGTAGATGTTCAATATTTGCTCAGTGGTTTCGTTCATCGTCTTTTTCATGTTTGTGTGTTCATCGTCTTAGTCACAGTGTGTCAGTTTCAGACTCAAGTGTCTTTATTTCCCTTCTTTTTATTTATTTATTTTGTTTGAGGTTGAAGAAATGTATCCTGATGTGTAAAAGTTCTGCGTTTTAAACGTGGACGGCACTAAAATAAACTCATGATGAACATATTTGGTCCGTTGGGTTCAGGTCTGTTCTAGCCTCATTCCCTCTGACCGAAAAAGGGCATGTATGTGATGTTGTGGGGAGGGGCGTACGTCCATCTGGCTGTAAAAAAAACTATTTTCGCTGTTTCATCGCTACAAGAAACGCAGTTGTCGTGAGTATCTCTCCAGCTCTGTCCTCATTTACATTTTATAATGCCAGAATTTGAATCCAGCTACAAAGAAAAGCCAGAAAAGTCAGAAGTGACAGAGTGTCGTTGCTATGGAGATGATACAACGTCTTGTCTCATTGCGAAACTTTGTCTGAACCATATTCTGTATGAAAAACAGACGTAGCGTCTCCGTCGGGTCCGTTCTCTAACTTGATCCAGCCGCCCTCGCCTACGGGAGTCTCCATCTTGACTTTGACTTCCTCTGACCAAACAAGGGCATGTATGTGACGTTGGGGGGAGGGGCGTACGTTCAGCCATCTGGCTGACGTTTACCTCCGAGGAGAAGTGAGGGCCAGAGGCTAGCTGTCACTCAAGAGGCCACGCCCCTAATTATTCATAAACTTTTACCTCCAATCATATAAAAACTAGCCCCTCCCCCTCAGTGTTGTCATGGAGATATGAGCTAAACACACAGACTAGAATGTTCTTTTGTCCTTAAACAGGTTTAATGATGATGTGTAAACGGCCTGTTTAACATGGGGCTCAATGAGAAACTGCTCTGTTATGAAACCTGCCCCTAGTGGACACTCAGAGAACTGACGCTGACGGAGCTTCCTGATTGGTTTAAAAACAGGAAGTTGTTGTGGTGACAGCAATATAAAAACATCAATCCTCTCACATGAGGAAAAAATCATTTTGTGAATGAAACTTTCTTTAAATGGATGCGTCTAACCCTCCGTCTCATCAGGATGCGATCTGCGTGTCTTATTATAAATAAACATTTCCTGGAACCAGAGGAAACCTCCGGGGCTCGGAGCTGAAGCCGTCAGGGAACTGTTTAAACTCTGATGTAACTCCTGCATGATAATGAAGGGCGCGGCCGCTCTGAGTGACAGGTGACGGGGCTCCGCGCACAGAAACATCAGCTGGTTCTCCAGGACTGACGGACACCGGCGCGTTCCTCACGTCTGACGTAAAAGAGCGGCGGTCTGTGGCCTTAAGTCGTCCGTGCAATCATCTCTAACGCGCTCAGAAGTGAGGACGCTTGTCTCTGCGTTAATGAAACAGTCACAGTGATGGTTTGGGAAACTCTCCCCTCTGCTTTCTCCTGAATCTCTCTCTGAAAAATGAGCTTTGAAGCAGTTTCCCTCCATTAAAACAGACGTTTTTCCTGGAGATCAGTTCTTCGACAGCAAGTTTCCACAACACAACAGTCTTTTAGGGACTAATGTTAACGTCTGAGCGTCAACATGATCCTGAACAGGACTCAGAACACACTGTACTCCCCCCTCACGTCTGTGCTCAGGAGCTCTTAGAGACTCGGAGAATGTTGGAATCATTTTCCAGGACATATTTTTATGGTTCCTCTCATTTCCTGTGTCTTTTGCACGACTGGAAAATTGGTTCAGTGGTTTTCCAGGTGTTAAAGGTGTTCGAGGACGCGTGGGAACCCTGCCGGGGACTAGACGCTGCCACAGCGGACGGTGGCGGTCGGATCGGCCCGCACCGAGCGCCTGACGTCACGGAGACTACGTCCGTATTTTATACAGTCTACGCCTGGAAAGTGCTGAAAAATCATTGGATGGTTGAGTGTAAGGGGTCACACACACACACACACACGCACTTGCACACACGCAAGAAGAAGATGAGCATTGTTGTTGCATGTGTCGGCCAAATAAGTGGAATTTACTCTATTTTTTAATTAAATTAGATATATTTTTACCTGTTTAACTGAATATTATCATTATTAAATAAGTCAAAAGTCGTATTGTCTCGTCAGGTAACGGTTCATTATTAATATCTCTGACGCTGAGCATGAAGAGAGCAACAAGTCTGAGCGAGGGAGAGCTGAAGACGAGGAGGAGGAGGCCGGGAGAATTAACGCAGCCTCCCGTCTCAGGGGGCTGAGAGCCAGAACAGTAAGTAACGCTGGTGGAGGCCTGCGGGGCGGCTGCGGTCCCCTGGTGCCGCTGCAACGCCACAGCTGCTGGCTCACAGCGTGTGTGTGTGTGTGTGTGTGTGTGTGCTCAGAGGGGAACACTTGGAGGAGCCGGCTCCCGACTGCAGGGAAACACGACTCTACACGCAAACAAGCGCAGAAGAAGAGAGCGGAGGAATGACCGCAAGCTAACAAACGCACACCGCACTGATGCTCACAGAGTTCACTGCTCTGTGACGGAGCAGAAATAAAAATATAAAACATATTAAAGTGGAATTCTGATCATCCCAGGGTCTTTTTCTACACTTACATCATCAAATACTGAGACAGTTTTTATGTGTAACAACGATTAACGTAGAAATCCAGGAAAGATGCTAACAGGCGGACGTGGCTAACAGTGGTTAGCTCGGGGTAGCACGGTGAAGGCATTCAAAGGTCTTTTTTAACCACTAATGCTGCTGAAAATAACAGCAAACCTCTGCAGCAGCGTGAGAAGAGTCCCTACACACACAACAAAGCAGCAATGGGCTCCTTCCACTGTAATGGACTTTACTATGAGAGGAGCTGGTACAGGGGCCAGTAGGTAAGTCTTTAAAACACTCTTTAATAAACTCTGGCTTCACTAACTACGCTGATGATGCTTTGTTGTGTGTGTAGGGACTCTTATCATGCTGCTGCAGAGGTTTGCTGTTATTTTCAGCAGCATTAGTGGTTAAAAAAGACCTTTGAATGCCTTCACCGTGCTGCCCCGAGCTAACCAGTGGCACACCGCAGCCTTTCATCGACAGGTGAAAAACAACTACAAAGATTCAGTTGAACCTTTTGTTGGTTTTGAAACATGAGGCGAACCTTCTTCTTCTTCTGTCGTTCACACGTTTCTTGATCCAAACATCGAAGGTGGCGCCTCATATTTGACTTTTGTCCCAGCGCCAAATTAAACATGATTAAAGGCATTAAAGTCAACACGCTGCGCCTGATTAAACCGTTTAAACAGGAGAAAAACAGTCAGGTTGGAATCAACAGGAGTGTTTTGCACACTGCTGGTCATGCTAGCGGCTCTGTGAGGCTATAAACTCATGTCCTTCTATCACCTTAGCTGTGCTTGTTTCTGCTGTAGTAACTGCCATAACATATAAGTCATATTGGCATTTTAGCACACGTTTAGGCTCCTAGAGGACACTTTAACACAGGTTTAGGCTCCTAGAGGACACTTTAACACACGTTTTGGCTCCTAGAGGACACTTTAAAACAGGTTTAGGCTCCTAGAGGACACTTTAACACATGTTTTGGCTCCTAGAGGACACTTTAGCACATGCTTTGGCTCCTGGAGGACACTTTAGCACACGTTTTGGCTCCTAGAGGACACTTTAACACAGGTTTAGGCTCCTAGAGGACACTTTAGCACACGTTTATGCTCCTAGAGGACACTTTAGCACATGTTTATGCTCCTAGAGGACACTTTAACACACGTTTATGCTCCTAGAGGACACTTTAGCACACGTCTATGCTCTTAGAGGACACTTTAACACACGTTTATGCTCCTAGAGGACACTTTAACACACGTTTATGCTCCTAGAGGACACTTTAGCACAAGTTTATGCTCCTAGAGGACACTTTAGCACACGTTTATGCTCCTAGAGGACACTTTAGCACACGTTTATGCTCTTAAAGGACACTTTAACACACGTTTATGCTCCTAGAGGACACTTTAGCACACGTTTATGCTCCTAGAGGACACTTTAGCACACGTTTATGCTCCTAGAGGACACTTTAGCACACATTTATGCTCCTAGAGGACACTTTAGCACACGTTTATGCTCCTAGAGGACACTTTAACACACGTTTATGCTCCTAGAGGACACTTTAGCACACGTTTTGGCTCCTAGAGGACACTTTAGCACACGTTTATGCTCCTAGAGGACACTTTAGCACACGTTTATGCTCCTAGAGGACACTTTAGCACACGTTTATGCTCCTAGAGGACACTTTAGCACACGTTTTGGCTCCTAGAGGACACTTTAGCACACGTTTATGCTCCTAGAGGACACTTTAGCACACGTTTATGCTCCTAGAGGACACTTTAACACACGTTTTGGCTCCTAGAGGACACTTTAACACACGTTTTTCAACAATCTAAAGCAGACGCTAAAACAGCTTCTAGAAACAGACAGCGACAGCTTCACTCTCAGTTTAATCTCTGCGGCGTAACCTGGACCTTCCATCAACACGCAGGGTCAAAGCCCAATAAAAAGACACTGATCCACATTATTTGGAAACTTTTACACTTTGCAGGTTCGTGGTTAACGGTCAAACCGCGGTGATATGTTGCTTTTTCACCACCAAGTCATCACCAAAGTCAGAAGGATTCATCCTCTTGGCGACAAGCCCACCTGTATATTCTGATGCGCTTCATTGGCCGAGAGACAGGAAATGGGTGGAAAAAGTACAAATACGACAAAATGACGCATCATCTTTCCCGGTTTGAATGGTAGAAATGCGGTGATGCTTTAATGATTTCAGCATTTTCATCTGCTCTGCTTCTCTCGGGCGTCCTTTAGTGCGATTAAAGTAAATTAAATAAGTAGACGTTGACACTTACCGATTTTCTGGTTGAAGATTTTGTCAAACGTGAGTTCGTCTCTCTCCTCCAGGTATTTCTGCATCACGCTGCGAATGCTGCGAACACCAGAAGAAGAAGAAGTGGGTTAATACACAAACGCCAGACATGTCCGTCCTCCTCCACCTCCAGCTCCCGTCTGAGATCCTGGCCTCAGTTTGGGACTCTCCCTGCCACCTGTCCCCCCTGACACAGGGCACACACGGGAGGACGTGGGGGGAACCGGGAGAGATCCACGCCACCCTGGGAACGGCGATAATGAGAATGAGAGCTGGGAGGATGAATCAATTAGCGCCTCCTCCACGGGCCCATTAACACTCCAGCAGCACCCTGCGCTCGCCGCACAAGTGGCTTCACCTACGACCATAATGAGCACGTGCGAGCGCGAGGAGCAGCCCGGCTCCTGCGGCGAGCTCGTCCTTCCTGCACTGTTGACGCTCTGATAGCGCCGGCTCACGTGGCGAGCGGCGCTTGTTTTCTGCCCCGGCGGCAGACGAACGATCACAGGCGACCTTTGGGCTCCGGGAACGGGTCCAAGGAAAAGGTTCAACCTGAGGGACGAGAGCTGAGGCTGCTGCGACGCGTTCAGGGACGTCCACGCGCACAACTGTGATAATAACTGTGATCTTATTAATAATAATAACAATATTTACTATAATTACTACAATGAGAACAACTAAAGATGATTAAAGTGTAAACGGTGCATAACTGTTTCATAAATGCATCATTTAGTTCCATAAAAGAAGAAAATACAACATTTATAAAGCACTGATTTAGATTTATTTGTTTTTATTCTTATTAAAAAAAAATGAGAAGAAAACTGCTGAAAAGTAGAATTAAAATAAATAAATAAAATAATTATTATATAGTTTCAATCATTATTTATTATTATAGAGTTTCAGAACATTTTTATATAGTTGTAATAATTTATTATTTATTTTTATATAGAGCTTCAATCTATTTATTTATTTATTATTATAGTGTCAACACTTTATTATTAATTTATATAGTTTAAACACTTTATTTTTATATAGTTTTAATAATTTATTATGTATTTTAAAGAGTTTCAGCACTTTGGACTTTATTATGATATAAAGTTTAATCACATTATTATTATATAATATAATATTTTATATTATTATATTAAGGAGAGGTCATTTTCATTCATTTAAATGATTTTCTTCAGTTACAGATAAATAGAAAATATGACACTAATAAAAGTTTGAAAGGCAATGATGTCGTTTATATATTATTATTATTACATTAATTATTATTATTATTATTGAGACAATTAAAGACACTATTAAAGCACCAACTGAGGACACAGTTAGCAGATTAGCGGACAAATAATAATAATAATAATAATAATACATGTTATTTATAGGCGCCGTCCATTAGTTAAAGGATTTGAACATGAATTCAGCCCCAGAGCAGCAACAGGAACAAGAACCTAGGAAGTGAACACTTCCTGTTTCAGAGCCCGCCTGTGTGTGTGTGTGTGTGTGTGAATCATCAGCAGCTGACTCTTTATGTGGACGCCATGTTGAGACCGTGGGGAACGTTACGGTAAAACTCAGAAAAAGGAAAGAGGTGAAAGAGCAGCGACGTCACAGCGCCACGCTTCTGCAAACTTCAGCTTCTCCACACACACACACACACACACACACACACACACACACACACACACACACACACACACACACACACACACACACACACACACACACACACACACACACACACACACACACACACACACACACACACACACACACACACACACACACACACACACACACACACACACACACACACACACACACACACACACACACACACACACTAATTATATTCAGTTTTATTTTATTTATAGTGCTGAATCATAACTAAAGTGATCTCAGGACACTTTACAGATAATCAGATTTACACGTGTGCACCACAGACGCGAGCAGTGACAGGTCAGCGTGCAGGCGTGCTGGCGTGCAGGCGTGCAGGCGTGCAGGCGTGCTGGCGTGCTGGCGTGCTGGCGTGCTGGTGTGCTGGCGTGCAGGCGTGCAGGACTCTGAACGCTCTCGATTCACCGTTAAACGTTTGTGCAGTAGAGAGTTGACGCCTCTCATTAGCTGCTGATCTCTGCTCCCACACTGTGACAACACGGCGCCACTGACTGTTTAACCGCGCGGGCAGAACGCACATGGGTAAATATTTAACATGACCAGGATGTCGCCGTGCTCCTGTAGCTGCTGGGGTTCGTGGGCATGTAATTGAAGTGTGTTGATAACGTACGTACACAGCACCGAGTGCCGAGGACGGGACCTTAAAAACTCCACCTGTGGGTTTCCTCACATTAGTTCAGAGGAGCTCCGACATGAACGACGTCCCTTCATGGGCTCTTCTTCTGTTTGCATTTGCACCGCCAACAGACCTTTGTACAGCCGACGTGCTCAAAAATATCTGTCCCAGAGACTCAGGGCGCACTCCCACTGTGCCTCCGTACCGTGCCCAAACAGGTTTCACGGCTAAAGTCTGGTTCCTTTGACCAGTGTGAGTGCAACCGTACCACGTCAAGGAGCGGCACGCTTGCCGTCCACGGCCCGTTTGGGAGAGGTGGGCTTTAGTAAAGCACGTTTGCACGTGTACGAGCACGAGCGTGCGCACGTGTACGAGCACGAGGCCTACGGCGGTTCTGAGGTCATTTCCTGTGCGCCTGTTGGGACGTAGAAAAAAGAAGGAGGGACCATGCGCGGACATTTCAAACAATGGCGGTGAAAGGTTCACGTTGGTGTGATGCGGAGGTGGAGTGTTTACTGCAGATTTGGTCGATGAAAAGATTCAAAAACAGTCGACAAGACGCACAAAAGCTCCGAGGTCTACGGAAAGATCTGGAAACAAAGCCACGCATCGCCATGACGTCATCAATGCGTGTGACGTGTTACGGCGTGATGACGTATAGGCAGCAAGAAGCATTCTCCGAGGCCCAGGTAGTGTGAGTACAAACGGGCCTGGAGGGGGGGACAAGGACCCTAAAGCACAGGGCACGGGACGGAGGCACAGTGGGAGTGTGGCCTAGAATAAAATAGAACAGCAGCATCACACACAGACACATCAACGCAGTAATGTAAAAATATAATTAAGACTCCTACAAAATAAAATGTATAAGTAAGCGGACTAACTGTAGTGCAGATGTAAACATATAATAATCTACGGTCTTAGTTACGTCAACCATTGACAGATTACTCCATTAATGGATGAAGTAACCAGATTATAACAGAATCGTTAGCGGCCGTCCTGCGTGTTGACGTCGCTCCTCTTCCTCTTTGTAACTCACATCTTTCTGAGAACTGCGCTCGTTCCTCGTTTGTTCTTAGAACCGTGAAAAAAGCGCCTAAGGTGTGAAAACGCCTCATGTGACGGGACAGTAAGCAGCGTTGCATCTGTCAGCGCCGCCTGACGAGAAAACAAACAGGACTCGAACGCTTCCATCGGCTGGTTTAAGCCCCGGGACGGGCAATTACACCTGTCTTCACCTGAAGACTCGTTAGCTTTAAAACCGGTTGTTCTAGCTGCCGCTCGGCGCCCGGCTGCGTCCGCTGAAGGGTTTTTATGGAGCTGCAGGAAAAAACGCAGCAGATTTCAGACGAGCGCTCGTTTCCTCATAACTGGAAAGATGCTGGAGTAGTTTTAGGGCGCCCTCCCACTGTGCCTCCGTCCCGTGCCCCGTGCTTTAGGGTCCTTGTCCCCCCCTCCAGGCCCGTTTGTACTCACACTACCTGGGCCTCGGAGAATGCTTCTTGCTGCCTATACGTCATCACGCCGTAACACGTCACACGCATTGATGACGTCATGGCGATGCGTGGCTTTGTTTCCAGATCTTTCCGTAGACCTCGGAGTTTTTGTGCGTCTTGTCGACTGTTTTTGAATCTTTTCATCGACCAAATCTGCAGTAAACACTCCACCTCCGCATCACACCAACGTGAACCTTTCACCGCCATTGTTTGAAATGTCCGCGCATGGTCCCTCCTTCTTTTTTCTACGTCCCAACAGGCGCACAGGAAATGACCTCAGAACCGCCGTAGGCCTCGTGCTCGTGCTCGTACACGTGCGCACGCTCGTGCTCGTACACGTGCAAACGTGCTTTACTAAAGCCCACCTCTCTCAGACGGGCCGTGGACGGCAAGCGTGCCGCTCCTAGACGTGGTACGGTTGCACTCACACTGGTCAAAGGAACCAGACTTTAGCCGTGAGACGTGCTGGGGCACGGGACGGAGGCACAGTGGGAGTGCGCCCTACAGTGTCCTTTTATTCTTTGCTGCTGGCCCAGTGTTGGCTGGAGACTTTAAGAAACTTTAAAATCAAAAAACGGTGAAAAAAAGCAGCTTTTAGGATGAGAATATGAATAAAAGGTGGCGTCTCACGCTCTGACGTCGTCGGCTGAGGCCACAGACGCTCTGGTTTCAGTGTTTAAACCTTTTTACAGAACATTTGATGCACAGCCGATTTAAAAATGATGCCTTTTAGATGTTTGTGTTAATTTATATGATACTGAACATAAAGAACTATTGAGCTTTTTTCACAGTGTTCATTTAGAAGAGAAGACGATGTCACTGACTGATGTTTATTCAGCTGTTTATTTTATTTTAATTTATTCTTTATTTAAAATACAATGGGCGATGGACTGATACTGGAAATACAGCACATTTAACATTTTATGTATTTATTTCTTTTATTCTTTATTCAAATTTTCAAACATTGACTGATACTGAACATTGTGTTTATTTAGCTATTTATTTATTTGAATTATTATTTAATCCAATAATCAATAATTGACTGATACTGAAAATACAGAACATTTAACTATTTATTTATTTTAATTTATTATTTACTTTAATAAACAGACCTTCATACTGAACATGGTGTTTATTTAACTATTTATTTTATTTAAATTTATTATTTACTTTAATAAACAGACGTTGACTGATACTGAAAATACAGAACATTTAACTATTTATTTATTTTAATTTATTCTTTATTTAAATGTTCAAACTGACTGATACTGAACATTGTGTTTATTTAGCTTTTTAAATTATTTTAAATTATTATTTATTCAAAAGATCAACAATTGAATACTGAACATAGAGTATACTTATTTTGATTATTCTCAATTTTCTCAGTGTTCATTTGCGATACATTGTGCCCTTACATTGTTTAATAATGTTAAATATTCCAATAATAATAAAACAGTTATTTGTGTAAAAAGCTGCTTTCTGAGCACTTTTGCAGACTCAGATTTGCACAATCGACACATAAAAGGTTCTGATTTCTTTACAGTTTACAAAGTCACTTCATTTGCCTCCGTGACGTTAATCAGTGAACGAAACCTGCATCATATCGGCCTCAAATATCCCAGAATCCTCAGCCCTAAATGTTTACAACGAAGCCTGTGACCTGTTTGTTTCCTCCTCATCGATCGGAACAATGTTAAACGCAAAACCCGACAAACGAGGTGAAACGAGAGTCGACGGAGGACTCCAGCGTGAGAGAACGCTCTCTGGATAAGTGTGTGTGTGTGTGTGTGTGCGTGTGTGTGTGTTTGAGTGTTGGGACCACGTGTGTGAGGAGTCAAACGGGCCCGCTGGAGCCTTTCCTGATGAGTCACCGCTCCATCAGAGAGGATAAAACCCACCCTGAGATACAGGAGCGCCCCGCGAGCGCCACAAAGAGATATTAAAATGTTACCAGAATCAATATTACGCTCGTTTTGTTTGTGAAATTACAAAATATAAATCAGGCTGAGAGCTCAGCCGCGCCGCTGACAGACCGTTATAAATGATTTGACTTCTTGTTAGACTTGGAAGAACTCATAGGAACTCATATTCAGTGCACGCTCTGTTGGGTTTCCACTGTTAAATTCAGACATTAACTAAAACAAACAGCTGTTTACAACCGAACCCCGACTCCTGAACATGTGACTGACAAGAGTATCATCACCATATGTTGTTATTTTCAAGGGTTGCGATTCAATATTATGATTTATTGTCGTTTTTGTTTCCTTTTTTAACGTTAGCTCACGTGGTAGAGTTGAATCATTCATTTCTTAAGACTTTTATTTTTAAAAATCTCCAAATTAATCCAGTAAAGTACTCAAACAAAGCACCAATGGGCTCCTTCCACTGTAATGGACTTTACTATGAGAGGAGCTGGTACAGGGGCCAGTAGGTAAGTCTTTAAAACGCTCTTTAATAAACTCTGGCTTCACTAACTACGCTGATGCTGCTTTGTTGTGTGTGTAGGGACTCTTCTCATGCTGCTGCAGAGGTTTGCTGTTATTTTCAGCAGCATTAGTGGTTAAAAAAGACCTTTGAATGCCTTCACCGTGCTGCCCCGAGCTAACCACTGTTAGCCACGTCCGACTGTTATTTTCAGCAGCATTAGTGGTTAAAAAAGACCTTTGAATGCCTTCACCGTGCTGCCCCGAGCTTATTTCTGTTAGCCACGTCCGGCTGTTATTTTCAGCAGCATTAGTGGTTAAAAAAGACCTTTGAATGCCTTCACCATGCTGCCCCGAGATAATCACCGTTAGCCACGTCCGGCTGTTATTTTCAGCAGCATTAATGGTTAAAAAAGACCTTTGAATGCCTTCACCGTGCTGCCCCGAGCTAACCACTGTTAGCCACGTCCGGCTGTTAGCGTCAGCAGTATTAGTGGTTAAAAAAGCGTCAGATTTCAGCTTCAGTGTCGAGTTCTGCTTTTCACGTCAACATGTGAAACTAAAGTGTTTCCGTGCGTTTCTGTCTGTGTGTTATTTTAGTGGCGGACCGATACATCGGTTATTTTAGGTATTTTCTGTGTTTCCGACAGCGTTGGAGATTCACTTGTTCAAAGCTCGTTTGTTTAATTGTTCGGGGGGAAAAGGAAACTGAAACTTATCAGAGATTCTTTATTATTTAGTTTGAGAAAATGATTCAAATGATGACTAAAAAACAACTAAAACAGACTCAAACAAACTGAAAGTCTTTATTTACTTTGCTCTGTTTGTTGGAGACCATTATTTGTACATTAATCATTTAAAGGTGTTTTCTGATGCCGAGTGTAGCTCGTTGTGCGATATGCTGATTGTGGCTCGGACGGGAAACTCTGCGTATCATTAATCAAACTTCGGATTTAAAAATGTGAGGCTGAAGGTTTCACCCCCTCAGACCTCCCGATATTTCCCACTTTCTCGCTTCTCTTTGTTTTGGTAGGAGCGGATGTGATGTCACGTTATTCACAGACTACCACAATAAGAGCGCTAACTTCCCTCGTAACAACGCTGGAGAGGTTTCACCCCCTCCTCGACCCCTTCATCGTGTCTTTTGTGGGGATTTCTCGATAACGCCGGCTCGTCTGACTCTGACCCCCGCTCCCCCTTCGCTCATCGACGTCCTCCAGTGTTTCTGTCAAACTCTCACCTCTCTGCCAGAGGACACGGCCGTGGCCCGCCGGGAATGTGGCAGCACCACGCCATCTCCACGGTGCCGCATTTAACCCTAACCCCCCTCCGCAGCCGGCCTCACACATGCGCTAAAACCGTGCCTGCGTAATAAAAGTTTGCCCGTTTGCACACAACCTCTGCGATCTTCGCCTCCTGTTTTCAGACGCTGGACTCAAACACCGTCCACACACTCCTCTGGGGTTTGGTCACATTATCTCAACCCTGCGGTTGTCCGTAGAGTCACTCTGACCCCGTTCAAAGTCTCTAAATACATGTTTGACAGTTTGTTTGCTTTATATTATATATTATATATATTATATATATTAATGATTTGTTATTAATTTTATGGGAAAACCTAAAACTAGAATGATTTTAATGGATATTTTTTCATTGTCTTGTACACAAACTTGTCGCATCGGTTTCGTTTTTGTCAATTGAAATGATTTAATCCTTATTTGAATTGTAAATTAAATAATAATAATGCTTAGAACTGTTTGAAATAGTTTTTCCTGAGGTCAAACTGAGCCTGTACGTAATAAATGCTGCTCTCCTCGATAACTTTCATTCCAAATATTAAAAATAACACAAAATACTACTTATAAACAATATACAAACTTTAAAAACACACACACAAATATCCCTCGATCCAATTTTAGATCACTCCGTGAGATATTTTATCGTTTTAAATAAATAAACACAGAATCTCTGACACAGCATCTTTGATTATGATCATTTTCTGGATGTTTAAGCTGCTGCGGTGTAAATGACCCCGTGGATAAATGGTGTTAGAGGGGAACAGCAGGGTTAACCAGAGAAAAGTCCTTCCTCTGAGGCGATGTGAGCGATAACACGCCACAGAACTAACCACCCGTTGGCTGGGACGCGTTATTGTGGCAACGCTGACCTGAGTGACGTGTTTGTCACGAGGACATTTCCCTATAATGTGATTTAGTCGCTGTAATGCTCTTTCACACGCCCGTTAGCTGCGGCCTTTATCTCTGTGGCTCCTGTGAAACAGCGGGCGATAAATAACAAAGCTCGTATCCAACATGAAATCCCTTCATGATGCACATTCACAGAAGCAGCTCCGGTGTTGTGCAGGGACGCAGTTTAGAACCAGAGGAGCTCTTCTCTCTGATGCTCGACGACGACGACGTGTTAATCAGTCACGCGGCCGGGTGTCGTCTTGGGTCTCGTTTCAGCAGCGCGGAGGCTCGCGGAGGCTGCCAATCCCTGGATTAACTTTCAGCGTCTGTGTTTCACAACTCGGGCTCTTGACTGAAACTCTAATGAGGAGCGGTGAACTTGATTAGCGCGGCGTACGCTCTCCCTGTCAGACGAGACGGCCACAGAAGGAACTGAATTTATGCAGCAACGACTTCACACCGTACGCGGCGGCGACTTCAACGCAGGACAGGCCTCCGTCCCGTGCCCCGTGCTTTAGGGTCCTTGTCCCCCCCTCCAGGCCCGTTTGTACTCACACTACCTGGGCCTCGGAGAATGCTTCTTGCTGCCTATACGTCATCACGCCGTAACACGTCACACGCATTGATGACGTCATGGCGATGCGTGGCTTTGTTTCCAGATCTTTCCGTAGACCAGTTTAAAACCAGAGGAGCTGTTCTCTCTGAGGCTCGACTGCGACGACGTGTTAATCAGTCACGTGTCCGGGTCTCGTCTCAGCACCGCGGAGGCTCGCGGAGGCTCGCGGAGGCTGCCAATCCCTGGATTAACTTCCAGCGTCTGTGTTTCACAACTCGGGCTCTCGACTGAAACTCTTATGAGGAGCGGTGAACTCCATTAGTGCGGCGTACGCTCTCCCTGTCAGACGAGACGGCCACACAAAGCCTAAACGTATGCGCAAGCGACTTCACACCGTACGTGACGGCGACTCCAACGCGGGACAGGCTCAGTTCTGATCCATAACGCAGCCGCCGTCACCTGAGTTTCCCTTTCATTCGTCCAGAAGAAGAAACCTTGACAGCAGAGTTTAATACAGATTTATAGATTTAATGAAAAAGTGCTTTCTGGTAATCCAATAAAGGAAGAGTCTTGGATTTATGTGTTCTGGTGCGACGCCAACGCTGGAGAGCATTCTGTGTCGTGAGTGATTTAAGTTCATTGAGTCAGTGAATCAGGGGTTAAAGCAGGAAGTCGTCCAGGAGGAAATGGGTCGAACTTTAACTCTGATGTTTGACTGAATGCTTTGGAAACAGTCGACGGTTTGAAGCTTTTTTATGGAGGAAAAGTGCATTTTCTATCGTGCACTAGAGCAGGGCTATTGAATAATTTGGATTTTGGGCCGGTTGACAAAAATGAGCCAAAATGAGGGGCGTCACATTAATGGATGTTGTAAAACACTACAGTGACGTAGGAGTTCAGTGTATCAGTGTAAACAGTAGTAACAGACCTTTACCGCGCTGACAAGCACATGAAACTTTAGCTTATGATCAAAAACTGGACTGACAACGATGAACGCAGAGTGTTTTTAGAGTTCAGAGGGAAACTGGAGTTGAAGTTAGCTTGATTATTGTCAACGTATCATCTTCACACTCAGATGTGGCTGCAGAGTAAACGCACGCTTCACAGAGACAGAAACGGAGGGCGCCCTCCCACTGTGCCTCCGTCCCGTGCCCCGTGCTTTAGGGTCCTTGTCCCCCCCTCCAGGCCCGTTTGTACTCACACTACCTGGGCCTCGGAGAATGCTTCTTGCTGCCTATACGTCATCACGCCGTAACACGTCACACGCATTGATGACGTCATGGCGATGCGTGGCTTTGTTTCCAGATCTTTCCGTAGAACTCAGAGTTTTTGTGCGTCTTGTCGACTGTTTTTGAATCTTTTCATCAACCAAATCTGCAGTAAACACTCCACCTCCGCATCACACCAACGTGAACCTTTCACCGCCATTGTTTGAAATGTCCGCGCATGGTCCCTCCTTCTTTTTTCTACGTCCCAACAGGCGCACAGGAAATGACCTCAGAACCGCCGTAGGCCTCGTGCTCGTACACGTGCGCACGCTCGTGCTCGTACACGTGCAAACGTGCTTTACTAAAGCCCACCTCTCCCAAACGGGCCGTGGACGGCAAGCGTGCTGCTCCTAGACGTGGTACGGTTGCACTCACACTGGTCAAAGGAACCCGACTTTAGCTGTGAAACGTGCTGGGGCACGGGACGGAGGCACAGTGGGAGTGCGCCCTCAGAAACCCACGAAGAAGAGCAGAGCAAGTCTCCCAGCACGCTGGGATTTCACACGCGGAGACACTTACGTGGGATTGATACAGGAGAGGACAGCGCCCATGAATGACTATTCACAAAGACTTTTACTCAAAGGTCCAGGAAATACTCCCTCACGGGCCGGATCCTGGTCTACAATGTGAACCTGAGACCTTTAACTCTGGTGTTTGACGCTTTAAAGCTTTCATCGTTTCTATCGCACCCTAGAGCGTCTCTGTGGGTCGACCGTCACATCAGCGCCATGACGGACAGGTGCCACCTTGTTTCCAGGTCCCCGTGCACCACTGCGCCACACCGCAGCGCCAACTTCTCTTCTCATTAATCCGTCAAATTCACCCGCACATTATGGGAAGACTGTTTTTACCACCTGTGCCTTGGACGCCACTGTATTCATCAATATGACGACATTATAGCCACCAGCTTCGACCATGTGTTGATGGAGCAAATATTATTAAAGTCCAGTCCAATAAAGAAAGAGACGTCAGCAACCAGCTACAAAAACCAGAATCAAACCCACGACCCACGTTATTCTCCAGAACCAGCGGCCGCGCTCATCTCCTTCCTGTTTTGACCTCCTTTCACAGTAAAATGCTGTTAATTTCACAATAAAAACCATGTTGTGATAAACATTGAAGGCAGACAGGCTTGAACAAATCAATAGCTGACACACTCGGGGTCGTAAACGTCCCTTTGTTTATCACACGCCGCTGACGCCTTCAGGCGTAAACGCTCTTCATCCGACTGAACGGGCTTCAACTACGTCTGTCTGTGGCTTCAGCCGGTCAGCAGAGTTTATTTACATCAGTTTAAATACAAACAGCAATCTCTGAACCCACCGGGCGTCTGTCTGACAACAGTTCAGCCCTGACAGTTATTAATCATATTTCCAGAGCTTTACTCAAATAAAACTGAAACTCCACCTCTTCTTCAACCAAAGGGAAACTAAATCACCAAGTAGGTTTCAAAAACACACTTTTGCAGCTTTATATATGTAAAAATAGCATTAAATATGCACTTCCTGTTTGATGCGAGCTGTTTAACCCGGTCACTTGAAACCAATCCGAGCAGGTGCAGCAGCAACGGAGCAAACTTTCAAACCTGCAAAGCTGACGGACGTTTAAAACATTGTTTTTTTACTCCAAGGGTCTTTTTCTGCTCCTACACATCAAATAATCCATGGAGACAGTTTTTTAATGTGTAACAACTGTTAACGGGGAAATCCAGGAGAGTGGCTAACAGCCGGACGTGGCTAACACGAGGGCTGCAGCTATCACTTTTCTGTAAGCTCACTTTCAAAACCATACTGACACAAACTGAAACCAATAACCATCCATTTTGAGTCATTGTGCATCTTTTTGTGCTGGTTTTGCATCTATTTTTACTCATTTTGCATCTTTTTGTGCTGGTTTTGCATCTATTTTTACTCATTTTGCATCTTTTTGTGCTGGTTTTGCATCTATTTTTAGTCATTTTGCATCTTTTTGTGCCTGTTTTGCATCTATTTTTAGTCATTTTGCATCTTTTTGTGCTGGTTTTGCATCTATTTTTAGACATTTTGCATCTTTTTGTGGTGGTTTTGCATCTATTTTTAGTCATTTTGCATCTTTATGTGGTGGTTTTGCATCTATTTTTAGTCATTTTGCATCTTTTTGTGGTGGTTTTGCATCTATTTTTAGCCATTTGGCATCTTTTTGTGCTGGTTTTGCATCTATTTTTAGTCATTTTGCATCTTTTTGTGCTGGTTTTGCATCTATTTCTAGTCATTTTGCATCTTTTTGTACTGTGATGGATCGCCCGTCTCAGGCTCAAGCTTCAAACCGTACCGACACAAACTGAAACCAAAAACTGCCTGAAGGAAGGAAGTTTTAAAAACAGCAGACTAACAGAAGGTTGGCAGTAGAGAAAATGTGATCGGAGCTTAAATGTGGTTGATAAAAGATCTCAAAGGGGGGAAGACGACACACAGAGAGACATGTTGTGATTGATGCGTGTGCTGCGTTATTAAACTATAGCATGTAGTTTGATGTTATCAGTGACAGTCTGACAAACCCTGACGGCCTTTCTGCTCGTGCACTGGCAGGAGGGGGGGGGCATTTCTGCTTTTTGGTGACGGATGAAAGGATAAATGAGGTGCTGATGGGACTTTCTATCACTTTCTATCACTCTGAACTCTTGACACAGGAGATTTTAACATTAGAGAGTTTCCTTTAAAGGTTGAATCTGTAGAATCTTTATTAAAACTATATTTTAAATAATAATCCACCCACGGGGCGTTTTCAGGGGAACAGAATGAAAGTTCTGCTTTTCCATATAAAAATATATTTAGTCTGAATGAATATTTGAAATGTTTGACGGGTTTGACAACGACTTTCTGTCCCGTTTCCATGGTAGCAGCCAATAGCGTTGCTGGTTGCCAGGGTTGTCTGTTGTTGGGTGCAGCTACTGTAGGCCGGCACTGGGTGAAATGGAGTTAGCCAATGGTGCAGCTGCTTGGGAGCCTCAGTGAAGGGGGCGTTCTTTGTCCCAGCAGCTGAGTGAGCGGAGACGGGCAACAACCAGAGTCACTATAGGCCGAGCATTCACTCCATGGACTGAGAGAAAGGAGAGGAACGCCATTCAAACGCATGCCCACATGGCTACGCTGCTCCTTGATGCTAACATCACTTTCATCTGCACTTAGCTGGAACGTCTAACGCTAACGGCTAACGCTAACTGTCAGTCAAACTCCTCTAATCCTTGTTTTGATGCTGTGGTTTTCTGGAGGGGACGGGTTCAAACAGGCTCAAACAGACTCCGGTCTCCTGGAGCTACTGGGCCGGGTCTGACCAACCTGGCAACCCCACTGCTGGACTTCTTTTTTGTTGTTGAGACGATCTTGAGACACTAAATGGCGGTGCTCGTTCTCTGCATTCCTTTAATTGAATCATGGGAGTTGAAAGAACAACAGGTTGCACATGCATCAGTGTGTGTAAGTGTGTGGATCAGTGCTTTCTGCTGACGCGGACACCAGTCAGTCAGTAACGGAGCAGATGACCTCTCCGCACCAACACTTTGGAACGTGGAGCCGCTCGGTTTACACGTGCGTGGGCGCGTCAACGACTCTTCTCACTTAATAAATGTGAAGTACGAGGTGATGAATGTAAACACGGCGAACACACACATCTGATCTGACAGCGTGAGCGATCCGTTCTGCATGACAACGGTGATCATTTGACTAAAACCAAACAGCTCCGTCACAACGCAGCGCTCGTATGGAAAGCAACCGTCCTCAATAACCAAATTTCAACCACATCCTCTTCAATGGAGTAGCGAGCTGCGTGCCTTAGACCTGACGCCCGCGGTGTTCAGCAGCAGCAGCAGCAGCAGCAGCAGCAGCAGCAGCAGCGGGGACAAAGGGACGTGCAATTATGTGGAGATGTTGGGAAAGGGGGTGTGTGTGTTATTTAAATCAGGTTTTAGCCGGAGTCTCATCTGAACGCCTCCTCCTGCTCCTGCTCCGGATGAGCTGGGGTTTCACATCGTACTGATGCTCCGCAGCCTCCAGAGATGTGCTGCACGCGACACGTTAAACACATTAAGATCAGGTAGATTGACAGACTGGGAGCTGATGAAGCACACGTCAACTGAACGTTTTAGCACATATATCAGAGGACGAGCTCAGTTTAATGTGTGATCGAGAATGAGATTCATTTCATGTTTTACTGCCCAGTTCATGATGATCTGAGGTCTGTGTGTTTTACTGAAATGTCTTCAATTAGTGCTTTTTTTCTTTAGTTAGATGAATATGTAAAACTGGAATTGTGCGTTAAAAAGGAAACCTTTTTTGTAGCAAAGTTTCTTGGTAAAATCTGGGAGAGAAGGAGGAATATTTTATGGTAATAATCTGTAATTTGAATGTAATCTATTATGTGATGGTGTTTTATAAAGATAGATAACTTTATTTATCCCCGTCATCGTAGCAGCGGTACCAAACAATCAGGAATACAAAATATAAACTGCAATAAGAGCAGTATCGCAGTTTTAAAACACTATATGCAATATACAATAAGGCCCCCCTCCCACTGTGCCTCCGTCCCGTGCCCCGTGCTTTAGGGTCCTTGTCCCCCCCTCCAGGCCCGTTTGTACTCACACTACCTGGGCCTCGGAGAATGCTTCTTGCTGCCTATACGTCATCACGCCGTAACACGTCACACGCATTGATGACGTCATGGCGATGCATGGCTTTGTTTCCAGATCTTTCCGTAGACCTCGGAGTTTTTGTGCGTCTTGTCGACTGTTTTTGAATCTTTCACCGTAAAACAGGTCACACAGGGTCCCCATACCCCGGTTAACGGACCTAGAGAGCTCCTTCAGTTCCTCGATTATTCATGAATGTAAAAATCGTTCTCAGGTTATTAACGGGTTTCTCATCTGCGCGTGCTCCCCACTCCACAGCGGTGGCTTTAGACCCGGAAATAAAGTAAATCAGGAAGAGACAGCGCCGAAAACAACGTGAAAACAACAACAATAACAGAGTTCCCTTTAAACCGAGGGAGGACTTCGCCACAGCAACTCAAATCACTACCAAGAAGATCAGTTCCTGTTGTGATTCTGTTCAAAAGTCGGACGTTTACGATTTAAACAAAGGTGAAGGTGGAAATAAAGGCGTATTCAGAGCAGCTGTGAGTTGGTGGAGCGCCACCTACTGTACCCGAGGAAGAGTTACTCCCTCATTTCACCATTCAACCCCCTTTCATAGACACCAGAGAGACTTCAATCATCTTATTGGGGTCACTGCTGTGCACTGAAACCCACTGTACCTGCAGCTCTGCACAGGCTAACTTCTCTCAGTCATAGGTGCATCACAGGGCGTGCAGACGAAGCCGCTGCGTGGTTATTCTGGTGGTGGGGGGGGGGGGGGGGGCTGCACGTTTGCACAAACCGACAAAAGCTTTCCACCACATATATAGCATCTACAGCGATACGTCACAGGTTAGAGAGGAGGAAGCACGCCTCCATCTCTCTAGTGTCAGGATTGAGGGGGGGGGGAAAGGTTATTTGGTGGGGGGGGGGGGGTTGACCTTATGCAACTCCTACCATACCACCATGAATCACAACTTGGTAGAGACCCGTAACATTCAAAATGTGCTGCACGTGGAAGCAGTGACTGTGCTTACCTTCCATGTTTAAACAGCCGACACACTTAACTGTTACATTAGTAAATCACCATTTTAAAGGTCAGGTTTAAAGGTCATGTAACGTCGGCCCCCAGTTCTTCTCACCATGTCCCTTTTCTCCACATGTATGGGAAGATGCATGATTAACTGATATGGATGAATATCAAAATATGAAAATATGAAGCCCCCTTACCAGGTTGTGTAAACTGACTGATAATGTTTTTATAATGCCAGTTAAGCCGAGCAACAGTTGTTCATGGTTGTTCTGGTACGATCATGAAAAGCAAAGGGCCACGCTTTGTCATTTTGCATCTTTTGTGGTGGTTTTTAATTTATTTTAGTCATTTTGCATCTTTTTGTGGTGGTTTTGCATCTATTTTTAGTCATTTTGCATCTTTTTGTGGTGGTTTTGCATCTATTTTTAGTCATTTTGCATCTTTCTGTGGTGGTTTTACATCTATTTTTAGTCATTTTGCATCTTTTTGTGGTGGTTTTGCATCTATTTTTAGTCATTTTGCATCTTTTTGTGGTGGTTTTGCATCTATTTTTAGTCATTTTGCATCTTTCTGTGGTGGTTTTACATCTATTTTTAGTCATTTTGCATCTTTTTGTGGTGGTTTTACATCTATTTTTAGTCATTTTGCATCTTTCTGTGGTGGTTTTGCATCTATTTTGAGTCATTCTGCGTCTTTCTGTGCTGGTTTTGCATCTATTTTTAGTCATTTTGCATCATTTTGTGGTGGTTTAGCATCTATTTTTAATCATTTTGCATCTTTTTGTGGTGGTTTTGTATCCATTTTTAGTCATTTTGCATCTTTTTGTGGTGGTTTTGCATCTATTTTTAGTCATTTGGCATCTTTTTGTGGTGGTTTTGCATCTATTTTTAATCATTTTGCATCTTTTTGTGGTGGTTTTGCATCTATTTTTAGTCATTTTGCATCTATTTTTAGTCATTTTGCATCTTTTTGTGGTGGTTTTGCATCTATTTTCACTAATTTTGCATCTTTTTGTGGTGGTTTTGCATCTATTTTTAGTCATTTTGCATCTTTTTGTGGTGATTTTGCATCTATTTTTAGTCATTTTGCATCTTTTTGTGGTGGTTTCACATCCATTACTGGACATTTTGCATCTTTTGTGACGTTTTCCATCCATTTTGGGGGGTTTACCTTTCTATGTCATCACCTTGTTTCTCTCTGTGGTCATTTTACAACTATTTTAATCAAATTGAGCATCTACATCTGTAAGTCCCAGGTCTGGAGGGGAGGAAGCACGCCTCCATCTCCCTACATGGCTGCATTAAAGCGTGCACAACAGATGCATCCAACAAACACGGGCTGCACAACATCAAAGCTTTGTTAGAAATGGGCTTTTACCTGGGCTCGGGGAGGATGATTTTCTTACTCGCCCGGGCCGCTGGAGTCGATTTGCTCTTCTCCATCGCCATCAAATAACTGACATCTGCGAGTACTGCTTCGAGGTCCGCCATCTTTCGACCCTGGGACGACCGAATCAATACAAGAACCGGGGGCTGGGCTGGGCTGGGGGGGTGTTTGGATGGTTTTTGTTTAAAAAAAAAAGGGTTAAAAAAGCAAAGTCCCTCCGCCAGATATGAGCAACATCAAGCGCCACGAAAGGTGCGTGACAGGGCCGGCAGGGCTGACCATCGACTGGGGGGAAAGGGTGTCGTTGTCTCCGTGTGTTCGTCCGCTCGCTTCGCCCTCAAAACACCATCATGACAGCAGGAAAAAGGGGAAATTGAGAAATGCAGTGTGCAGGCCCGCTGGATCACCGTCCTTGTAATCCCATTTAGTGCGAAAAATAACAATAATAACGCAAAGAAAGGGTGCTGCACGTCCTTTCCCTTCCTTGTGGTGTGTCTCTCTCAGAAAGGTAGATGCACCAGATGCTGGGTCCGTGCACAGCTGTCAAATCCTACAGGTCTCTGGGGGACTTCTTCTTCTCCGTCTTCCTCCCCTGGTCCCTCTTTTATTAAATGTTTTTAATGCAAATGTGTCCAAACTGGCCGGTTGGTTCGTCTCCAGTGCTGCTGCATGTGTCTCTTCCTTTAAAACGTGTAAAAACACCCCAACAAAAAGGTCTTTGCAGAGGTGGAAATGGTAAAAATCAAACAGGGACACGTGTAGATGTCTTCGGCTCAATGGAGGAAAAAGGAGGTTTTTAAAAAAAAGGGTGAATAAAGGAGGAGACAGGCTGAAATGTGTGCACTGTCGTCCTCCTCTAACACCTCAGCTGGTGCAGCAAATAACAGCAAACACGCAGGGACATTAAAAAAACAGAAACACCGACTGTTGTTGATGTTGCTGCCTGGTTTCCTGTGTTAACAAATCGGCCACACGGAAAAGAACACCGGCCGAAACGATGTCATTAAACACCTTAGGAGGTTGAGCTTAACCCGCGGCGGGTAATCGAGTTAAAACAACACTAAATCCACGACAACAACTTAAATATCGAGATTTTTCGATTCGGTTCGCTAAGTTAGCCACCGCGCTAGCTAGCAAGCTAACTGCTAGCAGCCCCGACCGCTCGGCGAGCTAACTAGCCGAGAGAGAGAAAAAGGCGATTAAATTATATTTACATGTAAGTTGGATTATTTATAAGCAGATATTAAAGTAAAATACCCTCGTTGCCAGCGGATAACAGGCTCACTGGCTTTGAATGGTCGGATTTAAACAGCGGACACTGGCTAACGGCTGCTGCTCGCGCTCCTAACGGCTGCCCAACGGCTGCCCAACGGCTTCAAAAATCAGGACAGAACCGCAGCAGATGATCCATATTTTTGCCTGTTTTTACCCCAAATGTAACGGGGGTTAACCGGGGGGGACCCTCCTCGCCTTGGAAACCCCGCACAGAGCGACTGGCTGCGGGCTTGCTGGTGACGCTGGTGATGGTGGAGGAGGAGGGGAGATGGAAATCAGCTCCGGCGGTGAGTTCAACTTCTTAAACTTCCCCTCCCTCTTTCACAAACAACAAAAATGTCGTTAAATAATAATTCACGTTAAACAAACCAACACGACACCGGTGCTGGTTGGTGGGTGTTTAATCCGTATAACAAACCCACACGGAGGTCGCGAATACGGGGGGAAAAAACGAGGGGAGCCGCCGCCGCCGCCGTCACCGCCGCTGCCGAGTGTTCCGCCGCCAGCGACTCCTGCCTGCCAGGCTACCCGTGCTGGAGAGCTCACACCGCGGCTAAGAACGCCAAGTCCGACCGCTGCCTCCTTGGAGCCGATTGTCGCCGCTCCTTCTCGGGTTTGTGTAAATGTTAAACCGTGTCCCAGGCTCCGGTATGGCACATGTTTTTCGGTGGAGGTCCTGCCTTGCTTCGGTGTGTTTTTCCTGTATTTTTCTGCTCGCTCTTGTGGTTCGACTTCCTCCCACTGCGGCGGGGAGAGGCTCGTAAAACCCGGAGCGGGGCGATGTCCGCCGGAGCCGGACCACAGGAGCGCGGAGAGAGGGGGGCGGGGGTGTGTGGTAATGGGTGATATTTATATTTTTACACATGCAACACCACCATTATATATGTGAAATGAACACATGCATATACATCTATGTATCCCTGCAGATTCATACATTAGGATGCTTTATTTTTACACATTTAAAGCACTTTTAGGTGCCTTTCATAGCGCGGTGCAGCACGTTTCCCCTGTGTTGAGCGTGTTCAGCCACCCCTCTCGTGTCTGTGCAGCATCACATGTGTTGTGTGTGTGTTTTCACATTTACTCTGAGGCCTCTGTTAATTAATATTACGGCTCAGTAAATGATTTTCTGGAGGAAGCCCCAGTGAGCAGGAGGAGCCCCGGTGGGTTTAGGTGGAAGCATAGTGCCGTTTCCTGGACACCACTGGTAATGCTCCTGATGCACTCTGCAACGGACGAAGCATGCTGTGAGGATTAGACATTATACAGTGTATATATATATAAACAGATGTTTTATAACTCCACTGTGCAGAAACAGCACCTCAAACCAGCGACTCATGAAGCATTCACATCCTTTAGTCATTTTTTGGGGAAGAAACTAAAGCAAAACACGCTTAAATATGATTAAATGTGAGTGTTTTCTGCTTTTCTTTGTCATTTATATGTTATTTCAATATAAAATGAACATAACCCATAGTTGTTGCAGCTCTCGTAACAACACCACACTGTAACAAATTACAGAAGTGTCATCAAACACACCCTGTGTTTATATTGTTCATACTTTTCTATAATTTATTGTGTTTCTTATTTATGTTTTTATCCACTTTGCTGCTTTAATGAGGAAATTTCCCCATTTCATTTCATTTTGCATCTTTTTGTGGTAGTTTTGCATCAATTTTTAGTCATTTTGCATCTTTTTGTGGTGGTTTTGCATCTATTTTTAGTCATTTTGCATCTTTTTGTGCTGGTTTTGCATCTATTTTTAGTCATTTTGCATCTTTTTGTGGTGGTTTTGCATCTATTTTTAGTCATTTTGCATCTTTTTGTGGTGGTTTTGCATCTATTTTTAGTCATTTTGCATCTTTTTGTGCTGGTTTTGCATCTATTTTTAGTCATTTTGCATCTTTTTGTGGTGGTTTTGCATCTATTTTTAGTCATTTTGCATCTTTTTGTGCTGGTTTTGCATCTATTTTTAGTCATTTTGCATCTTTTTTGAAGCATAGCATCATTTAAAGTTTCTCTTTGGTCATTTTAAAACTATTTTTAATGATTTTTTGTGTCTTCGTCGTCATTTTTTGTCTCTATGTGGTCGTTTAAGTCTATTTCCAGTCGTTCGGCATCTCTTCGTAGTCGTTTTGCATCCCTATAGTCATGTTTGGTAGTTTTGTGTTTACTTGTGGTCATTTAGCATCTCTCTGTGACTAAAGGATCATTGAAATGGATTGGTCCTCAGTTAAACATCTTCTCAGCTCTTAAGTTTAATGATCGTGCATAAATAAACTGTAAACTCAGCCTTTACTGACAGCGCTCAGCTCTACACACCATCACGTGAACTGACCCCTCCAGAGAAACACGGCGGAGCGTGCGACTGTACTTCAGTCTATCTGAGACACAAGCAGACACACGGGCGGAAGTGCTTAAGGTTTAAGAAAGACATTTTATTCAGCACTGGGAAGCAGCAGGGGTCAAAGGTGAAGGGTCACGAGGGAGGGGGAGTTAGTGGAGAGGGCTGTTACTGCTGAATACGGCGGATGGACTGGATCTGAGGGGTCTGGCAGTGGGAGCCAAACTCCCTGAAGTGTTTGAACTCCCCGCAGTGACGATCACACTCCATGATGTACTGGTACCCACGGTAACCGGGGAACTGGTAGCACACGAATCTGCCGAGACACCAAAGAGAGGAGGAAGTGCGCGTGAAAATGCTGCAACAGGCCGGTTGTGAAAGAGCAGGATTATTTTTAAAGTGCAGAGAAAGAGAGAAGCTGCGGGACACTCACGCTCCAGACTGGATCCTGAGGGAGCCGACCTCGTTGTTGCACCAGCCCATGGCCTGCAGGGAGGGGTAGTCGTCGCTGAGCTCGCCCTTACGGCCCAGGAAGTTCTCACGCTCAAAGATGGTCATACGACACTCTCTGTGGTTCTGCGGGGGACAAACAAGGCGTGAGCGGGGTGTTTACGCTCAGATCTGCTGACTCAGCACAAAGCTTTTCAATCAGGAGTCAATCAAACAGTTCAATAATGCTGAGTGTTCGTTCTGAGTCATTTAATCTTAATTGAGTCCTAATTTAAATAAATAATAAATTAAATATTTAAATAATACTGTATGTTCATTCTGAGTAATGACCATTTAACCAAAGACCATTTAAATAAAGAATAAATATAAATAAATCAAACAGTTCAATAATGCTGAGTGTTCGTTCTGAGGCATTTAATGATAATTTAAATATATAAAAATATAAATAAATAAAATAGTTCAATAATACTGTATGTTTATTATGAGTCATTTAAACTTAATATCAATAAAGAATGAATATAAATAAATATAAATATCTATATTAACATGTTCAGTATCATTCTGAGTAATGACCATTTAACAAAAGACCATTTAAATTAAGATTAAATATAAATAAAAATCTATATAAGCATCATGTTCAGTATCAGACATTTGCGGACAATTTAAATTAAGAATAAATCTAAATAAATTAAATATTTAAGTAATACTATAGTGTATGTTTATTATCAGTAGTTTGCTAACAATTTAAATTAAGAATAAATTAAATTAAATATAAATATCTATATTAACATGTTCAGTATGAGACATTTGCTGACAATTTAAATTAAAAATAATATAAATATCTATATAAAAAAGCTGTGAGGTGCTGGAAAAGCTTGAAATAAAGAATAAATAAAAATAAAAAATCTAAATAAACATCATGTTCAGTCTCAGACATTTGCTGATCATTTAAATAAAGAATAAACATAAATAAATAAAATAGTTAAATTATACTTTGTGTTCGCTATGAGTCATTTAATGACAATTTAAATATATAAAATTATAAATAAATGAAATAGTTTAATAATACTATACTGTCTGTTTATTCTGAGTCATTTAATGACAATCTATATTAAGAATAAATAAATATAAATACCGATATAACATCATGGTCAGTCTCAGACATTTTCTGACTATTTAATTAAATATAAATATAAATAAATAAATAAATAAATAAAGTAGTTAAATAATACTCTGTGTTCATTATCAGGGTTCTTGCACCTTTTCCAAGGTCATAATCAAACACTTTTCATGTTCTTTAAAAGTCCATTTTCAGGCTTCTCCAGCACCGTACCGCTGTGGTTCATCACATATTTCTATAAACTGTGTTTCATAAACAGCAGGAGGACAGAAACTAAATAAACTTCTCTTCTGTGGCTGTTTGGTGTTAAAGCACGCATTAAAACTCAAGCACTTTCAAGGATTTCAGCCCCTGAAATGATTAAATGTGCATAAATGTGCATAAATGTGCATGAATGTGCATGAATGTGCATGAATGTGCATGAATGTGCATGGATGATCATAAATGTGCATGGATGTGCATGAATGTGCATAAATGTGCATGAATGTGCATGAATGCAGCCGTGCAGGAGACTCACAGCGCAGGCGATGGGTCTGAAGGAGGTCATCCTCTCGATGTGGTAGGCGTTGCTGCCCCCGAAGGCGTCACACTGGGGGTACTCGCCCCTCTCCAGGACGAACTGCTGCCCCTGGTAGGACGCGTGCTCGTACCCCACCCAGCTGTGCACAAGAAACACCTCATTTATTATTAAAATGTTATATTTAAAATGACTCAAACAGCTGCTGAGGCAGTGAGTTATATTATTACTTATATTATATTAACATTTAACATTATACATTAATATATTACACGGTAAACTTGTTCTATAAATGGAAATAAAGGTCAATAAACTTGCTAGAGTCACTCATTTACTGACCCTTTAAATAAAGAATTAAAATAAAATAAATATCAGGTTCAGTATCAGACATTTACTGACCATTTAAATAAAAAATAAATATTTAAATAATACTTTATGTTCATTCTAAGTCATTTTCTGACAATTTAAATTAAGAATTAAAATAAAATAAATATCTAAATAAGCATCATGTTCAGTATCAGACATTTACTGATAATTAAAAAAATAAAAATAATAATTAAATATTTAAAAAAGACTTTATGTTCATGATGAGTAATTTTCTGACTCTTTAAATTAAGAATAAAATAAATATCTAAATAAGAAGTCGTATGTCGATAGATATGGATCTGTGTGTGACCGCCCTGTGGAGCTGTATCCCCCTAAACGGGTCCTTTTCCGGGTGCACTCACGCTCCACTCTCCACCCTCAGGGATCGAACCGTCTCGAAGCCAAACTCCATCACGTTGCAGCACTCGGACGTGAACTCGTGGCGCCGGCCCTGGAAACACTCCTCGTCGAAGACAATGATCTGACGGGGAACAAACCTGAGCTTTAATGTGACTCCTCTCGTTTTGACATATTTATAATTTAACTGGAAATCAAAAGTCAAATGAATGAATGATCCGGTCGTTCAGACTAAAGACCCAAACATGTGACATTTAAAGAGTTTTTACTGCGTCCTGACATCAACACGGACAGATCTGAGGACTAAGTGTGTGTGTGTGTGTGTGTGTGTGTGTGTGTGTGTGTGTGTGTGTGTGTGTGTGTGTGTGTGCGTGTGAGTGTGTGTGTGAAAACGTGTGTAAACATGTGTGAACATGTTTCAACATGTGTGTGAACGTATGTGAAAGTGTGTAAACGTGTGTGTGTGAACGTGTGTGTAACCGCTGTAAACGTGTGTGTGTGCGTGTGTGTGTGTAAACGTGTGTGTGAACGTGTGTGAGTGTGAACATGAGTGTGAGTGTGAACATGAGTGTAAACGTGTGTGTGAACGTGTGTGAGTGTGAACATGAGTGTGAGTGTGAACATGAGTGTAAACGTGTGTGTGAACTTGTGTGTTAACGCGTGTGTGAAAGTGTGTGTGAGTGTGAACGTGTGTGTGTGTGTGTGTGTGTGTGTGTGTGTGTGTGTGTGTGTGTGTGTGTGTGTGTGTGTGTGTGTGTGTGTGACCGTGTGTGTGTGTGTGTGTGTGTGTGTATATGTGTGTGTGTGTGTGACCTTCACTCACCTTCCAGTGGCCGGAGAACTTGGTGCAGTGGTGAGTCATCTTGTCTGGAAAGGAACAAAAAACAGAAAATCACCTTCAGTGACAAAAAGCACGTCTGAGACTTTGTGTCCAGCGTCTGAGGAGCCGGACCAACGTGCGTCAGAGGACGAGAAGCACAGAAACAGGCCTGGACACAGTCGTCTGAGCCTGAATTTAATGATCCTGGGTTCATATTTGCACCAAAATGGATCCAGAGGCATCACCTGGACCTCTCTCTCCCACCCTTCCTCCCTGTTTGTGTCATTTTCCTCCCGTTTCCTCCCCCTGCTATTCCTCAGGTGTCTGTCCCTGATGCACTGGAGCCTCTGGGGCCTGTGGAGCCCTGAGGCGTGCAGCTCCAGAGTTTGGGTGTGTGTGTGTGTGTGACGGCGGTGCGATGCCATGGAGGGACCGGGGGACTCACCTTGCTGTGTGGTACCCTGGGGTTGTCCTGCCGTGAGAGTGAGAGGAGCCACGCGCCCCCACCCTTTTAAAGCCTCCCCTGGCGAGGGGCCACGCAGAAAGCCCCGGCTCAGCAGCAGGGGAGGGGCCTCTTTTTGTCTGTGCACCCCCCCCCACACACACACACACACACACACACACACACACCAACCCCGACAAAAGCGTGGTTAATCTGTGGACGGGGCAGAAGTGCAGACGCCACATTATCGCCCTTCTGTGGCAGTGGACGGGGAACAGAAACAGACACGGCTGGAAATCAATAAAAAGCTTAAATTTCAAGGTTTGAAAAGTGCTTTAAGTTCGGAGGAAGTTCGTAAAATTGTATCTGGATTTTTCTTTTGACAGCAAACAGAATTAAAATGAACCAGAGCCTGAAATGAAAACGTGAAATAATGATTTAAATATATAAATATAGATTAACCGCAGCTGTGAGCGGCTGGGAACGCTTGGAAATGCACCTGAAAGGGCTTGAGTTTGACCCTGAACACAACACGAGCTGAGAAAAGACACAAGGGCGAAGACGTTTGTTTGTTTGTTTGTTTGTTTGTTTGTTTGTTTGTATCCCTTTATTCCCCTGGGGCTCCTGCAGTTTTATGTTGTTTACACAATCACATTAAACTTAAACATTAAACAACACGAGACACAAAATAAAACTCAAATAACGACAGAATTCCAACTGAAAAAACAAACGTTACACGACTCTGAGTGAATCAGGATCTGAAGAATCATCAGAGTTCATACAGAGGCTGCAAATCCTTAAACATTTAACTTTAATGTTGTTTTCAGGGTTTGAAAAGTGCTAAAGTTTGAATAAAGTTCTTAGAAAATGCTTGAAATTGTAAAACACGTCACACGCATTGATGACGTCATGGCGATGCGTGGCTTTGTTTCCAGATCTTTCCGTAGACCTCTGAGTTTTTGTGCGTCTTGTCGACTGTTTTTGAATCTTTTCATCGACCAAATCTGCAGTAAACACTCCACCTCCGCATCACACCAACGTGAACCTTTCACCGCCATTGTTTGAAATGTCCGCGCATGGTCCCTCCTTCTTTTTTCTACGTCCCAACAGGCGCACAGGAAATGACCTCAGAACCGCCGTAGGCCTCGTGCTCGTACACGTGCGCACGCTCGTGCTCGTACACGTGCAAACGTGCTTTACTAAAGCCCACCTCTCCCAAACGGGCCGTGGACGGCAAGCGTGCCGCTCCTAGACGTGGTACGGTTGCACTCACACTGGTCAAAGGAACCAGACTTTAGTGAAGAGAGAGAGAGAGAGAGAGATGAACAGGACACAGGACACGGCGTCCAAGGTGTTTCTGTGACCCGTCCACCACCCGTGCCTCCGTACACTGAGTTTTCTGCTCTTAAAGTGGAATTAACCCTCCAGGGTCTTTTTCAGCACTTTAACCCTCAAATAATCAACTATTAAGGTAGAAATCCAGGAGAGATGCTAACAGCCGGACGTGGCTAACAGTGATTAGCTGCGTTAACTTTATGTGTTTTCAGATAAAACGAGCGTCCTGAAAACATCAGATGGGCATTTTTCACTGTATTATAATAATAACAGTAATAAACTGTGATATTAAGAAGTTTAAAAACAAAATCTCAAAGTGCTTTACATGATTAAAACAGTTAAGACATAAACGTGTGTGTCGTCTGCATAACAGTGATACTGGCTACGTCCCAGTGGTGACGTGTTTTTACTGAATAACAGGGGGCCGAGGACGGAGCCTTGGGGAACTCCACATGAGAAAGACCTTATTAAGATGATAGGTCGTCTAATGAGACCCTCTGCGTTTGGCGTAGACGCACAGGGCGCCAAACGCTCCGGGTTTTCAACTGTGGACCCGTCCTCTGTGACATCAGAGGCTCAGAGTGAAGTGCTCCAGGGTTAAAGTGTCAGTCTGACGTAAAGTCATCAGATAATCCACAGAGACAGTTTCTTAATGTAGAAATCCAGGAGAGATGCTAACAGCCGGACGTGGCTAACAGTGGTTAGCTCGGGGCAGCACGGTGAAGGCATTCAAAGGTCTTTTTTAACCACTAATGCTGCTGAAAATAACAGCAAACCTTGTCTTTTTGTGGTGGTTTTGTATCTTTTTGTGGTGGTTTTGCATCTTTTTGTGGTGGTTTTGCATCTTTTTGTGGTGGTTTTGCATCTTTTTGTGGTGGTTTTGTATCTTTTTGTGGTGGTTTTGCATCTTTTTGTGGTGGTTTTGTATCTTTTTGTGGTGGTTTTGTATCTTTTTGTGGTGGTTTTGTATCTTTTTGTGGTGGTTTTGCATCTTTTTGTGGTGGTTTTGTATCTTTTTGTGGTGGTTTTGCATCTTTTTGTGGTGGTTTTGTATCTTTTTGTGGTGGTTTTGCATCTTTTTGTGGTGGTTTTGCATCTTTTTGTGGTGGTTTTGTATCTTTTTGTGGTGGTTTTGCATCTTTTTGTGGTGGTTTTGTATCTTTTTGTGGTGGTTTTGCATCTTTTTGTGGTGGTTTTGTATTTTTTTGTGGTGGTTTTGCATCTTTTTGTGGTGGTTTTGTATCTTTTTGTGGTGGTTTTGTATCTTTTTGTGGTGGTTTTGCATCTTTTTGTGGTGGTTTTGCATCTTTTTGTGGTGGTTTTGCATCTTTTTGTGGTGGTTTTGTATCTTTTTGTGATGGTTTTGCATCTTTTTGTGGCAGTTTTGCATCTTTTTGTGGCGGTTTTGTATCTTTTTGTGGTGGTTTTGTATCTTTTTGTGGCGGTTTTGTATCTTTTTGTGGTGGTTTTGCATCTTTTTGTGGCGGTTTTGTATCTTTTTGTGGTGGTTTTGCATCTTTTTGTGGTGGTTTTGTATCTTTTTGTGGTGGTTTTGCATCTTTTTGTGGTGGTTTTGCATCTTTCTGTGGTGGTTTTGTATCTTTTTGTGGTGGTTTTGCATCTTTTTGTGTTGGTTTTGTATCTTTTTGTGGTGGTTTTGTATCTTTTTGT
The DNA here is from genome assembly GCF_963691815.1 of Echiichthys vipera. Taxonomy (NCBI): domain Eukaryota; kingdom Metazoa; phylum Chordata; class Actinopteri; order Perciformes; family Trachinidae; genus Echiichthys; species Echiichthys vipera. The sequence goes on from NC_139841.1 coordinate 28,543,475, forward strand.
GGTGGTTTTGTATCTTTTTGTGGTGGTTTTGCATCTTTTTGTGGTGGTTTTGCATCTTTTTGTGGTGGTTTTGCATCTTTTTGTGGTGGTTTTGTATCTTTTTGTGGTGGTTTTGCATCTTTTTGTGGTGGTTTTGCATCTTTTTGTGGTGGTTTTGTATCTTTTTGTGGTGGTTTTGTATCTTTTTGTGGTGGTTTTGTATCTTTTTGTGGTGGTTTTGCATCTTTTCTTTTAATCCTGCTGAAAATAACAGCAACCCTCTCACTAAAACATTTAAAAAAAACGCAGCAAAAGCGAATATTTCCACCAAACAACACAACTCACATAAAGAAACATCATGTTTTCACGTGTCTTTACATCGTGAACACTTTGTTTAGTTGTTGCTCAATAAAACAAATTTAAAAAACACAAAACAGGTCATTTCCCGCCCCTGGCTGCAGCTGCGTCTTCACTTTTATTGAGTCTTTAGGTTCTCGTGCGTTTGGTCACAGCGTCGCCTCTTTTCTCTTTGTTTCCAGGTGTTTTCACGCCCGATGGGACGCGTGGGACGCCCCGCCCCCCAACGACACACGCAAACTCAAAGAGGCTCAAAGACGCCAAATCTGGTGCTTGTGTGTCTGTGTGCAGTGATGTTGTGTGTCTCTGCAGCTGCTCTGCATCTATACTCAGCTGTGATGTGCGTCTATGTGGCCGTTCTGTCTCTATGTGCTCATTTTGGGACATTTGTAGGTTTTACATGTGTGTTTTTGAGCATTTTGCATCTATTTTCAGTCATTTTGCACGTCTTTGTGGTTATTGTGGGTCATTTGTAGTTAATGTGTGTGTGGTTTAGGGTCATTTAGTGTGTCTCTTTGTAGTTCTTTTGTGTCTCTTTGTAGTTGTTTTGTGTCTCTTTGTAGTTCTTTTGTGTCTCTATGAGTTAAATTCTGGTCATTTGTTGGTATTATATGTATGTTTTTGAGCATTTTGCATCTATTTACAGTCATGTTGTGTCTCTCTGCAGTTGCTCTGCATCTATATTCAGTTGTGATGTGTCTCTATGTAGTCATTTCTGGTCTTTGTGGTTATTTTGGGTAATTTGTAGTTAATATGCGTGGTTTAGGGTCATTTTGTGTCTCTTTGTAGTTGTTTTGTGTCTCTTTGTGATAATTTTTGGTCATTTTTAGGTATTATATGTATGTTTTTTGGCATTTTGCATCTATTTTCAGTCATTTTGCATGTCTTTTTGGTCATTTTGTGTCTCTTTGTAGTTGTTTTGTGTCTCTTTTCCATCATTTTGTGTCCTTTTGTAGTTGTTTTGCATCTATATTCAGTTGTTATGTGTCTCTATCTGGTCATTTTTGGTCATTTGTTGGTTTTATATGTATGTTTTGGGGCATTTTTCATCAGTTTTCAGTCATTTTGCACGTCTCTCTGGTTATTTTGGACGTGTGTAGTTAACATGTCTATGGGTTAGGGTCATTTAGTGTCTCTTTGTGTTTGTTTTGCACGTGTTTGTGGTTATTTTAGGTCATTTGTAGTTAACATGTCTGTGGTTTAGGGTCATTTTGTGTCTCTCTGTAGTTGCTCTGCGTCTATATTCGGTTGTTATGTGTCTCTATGTTGGGGGGGGGGCACGTCCAGTCCTGCAGAGTCACTGTCCTGCATGTTTTAGGTTTCTCTCTGTTCTAACACGCCTGAGTCTAACACACACCTGAGTCTGACACACCTGAGTCTGATGCTCTGCTCGTTAGCAAGCAGCTGAAGCTCGTCACAGTCTGATATTGTTAAACTCAGAGTTAGTTCAGAGACACAACAGAAGACAGAAATGTGACTTTTATATTAAAAAAGAAACTGATACTCCTTCAGTTTAGGAACAAGTGGATTAAATGTGACTTTCTGTGTATTTTAACTCTTTATTTAGTTTTGTAGACGTTTCTACACGTTTCCTTTTGTTGATTGTTTTGTTTTTATTGACAGTTTTCAACGTTTTTGAGTTTTAAAAGGATGCAAACGAGACTTTAGGTTCAACAGCTGCACCAAAATAAATGTGTTTGTATTTGTCTCAAAGTGTAACTCTGTAAAGTATCAACACACAGAAACATAAACATATAAAATAACATGTCATCCATGCTGAACGCTGAGTTTTGTGTTCTGTCGTCAGCTGAGTGAAGATGCTCTGGAAGAATTGATCCATTTGACCTTAACGTTTCGTTGTTTGATGGAAATATTTGCTTTTGTTGCATTTTTAAAAATGTTTTCAATGGTTTTTTTTTGTTTGTTTTTTTAACAGCTTGAAACCTTCAGTTCAGGTGTGAAATAAAAACTTTTACTGTTGATATTTGATCCACTTCTGAACTTCTGATTCTTATATTTCCATTTTATACTTTATACATAAACTCCACTTCATCTTAGAGGAAATAACTTTATACGTGACAGTTTATAGACTTGTTACTGCACTGCCATTTAAAAGTTACTTTATAACACAAAGTATAACCAACAAATACATTTAACTGTAATACTAAGTTATCATATTGATAAAGACTTTATTTTTTATTCAGGGCTCGTTCACCTTTCCCAAAGTCAAATTCAAGACTTTAAGGAACTTTTAACGTCCGTTTTCAAGCTTTTCCAGAACCTCAGGGCTGCGATCAATTATATATTTCATTTGAAAATCATTATTTCACCTTTTTGTTTTTCGTTATTGTTCCATAAACACCTAAAATTGTGTTTTGTAACACCAGAAGGATATGAAATTAAATAAAAATGTCTAGTCTAAAGCTAATTAATGTGAAAGAAATGCATTTTCAAACGTTTTCAAGCACTTTTCAAACCTTGAAAACAACTGTTCACTTGTACGAACGCTGTTTATTGGTGAAACTCAAAAGCTCCCTTAGTGCTGAACACATTAATGCATCAGTTATAAGACTTTGATAATATATTACATATTATTCTGCATAATGAGGACTTTAAGTATGTTTCGATGCAAATGCTACGAGACTTTTACTTGTGACAAAGTGTTTCTGCGCTGTTTTTACTGAAGTCAGAGTTGTGAGTGTGGATCAGTGAGGACTCGTTAGCCTCGTTAGCTGACAGGAGAGTTTAACAGCAGAGGGAGGGGAAGGTCAAGGGGTCAGAGAGGATCAATACATTTCCTGCTGTTGGTTTAATTCATGTAAACACAAGAGGAACAAAAACAGTCACATATTAGCTACAAACGACCCAAAATGAGCACAAAGACGTGCAAAATGACTGCAAATAAATACAAAACAACCACAAAGTCACCACAAAACAATTAAAAGAGACGTAAAAAAACGACCACAAAGGACACAAATCGACCACAAGAGGTAAGATATGTCTTTATTTGTTGTCGTCTAAACTTAACCTGCTGATACGTTAAACGTTAAACCGTAGAAGTTTTCTTTGGGATTTACTGAATAAAAACATGAATCAAACTTCACATCCATCCACGGTCGGCGGTTTATAACCCCACAGATTACACAGCAGGATTAGCTCACAGCTAATCTGCACGTATCAAACGCACTTTAATCCAAACTGCTGCCAGAGTGGAAATAATCCCGTCTGAGGTGATTTAATCCAGACATAATCCGTGGGTCATTAACACCCTTTACTCCACCTCTGAGGACCAACTGGAGCCATCACAGTGGTGCATCTTCACTGTCACTCAGTGTGGTGGTAGGACCAGTAGCTTAGCGTTAGCTCATGTTAGCAAATGTAGCTATATGTGTTTGTGTAAAGCCTCTTTCACACTGAACCGGGATTTAAACAAACTCAAGGGGAAATTCTGTCCACCCCAGGGTCTTTTTCTGCACTTACACTCCTCAAATACTCCACGGAGACTTAACGGAGAAATCCAGAAGAGACGCTAACAGCCGGACGTGGCTAACCGGGATTAGCTCACACCAACGTGAGCAGCATGTACGACGGTCTGTGTCGGCTGCCTACGCTTTGTTACACTTGTGACACAAGTACCAGAATCACTGTTCGACAGATTACTTTCCCATTTTGCAGTTTTCACAGTTATGGAACAGGACGTCCATCAGAAGAGAGGTTCATGCTGCCGAGAGCGAGAGAACAGGTGTAATAAACAATAAACAAACAATAACAATGATCCAAAGAACAGGTGTGTACAGAGCTGTGGATGCCTCGAACTCTCTACCAGCTCATATCGCTCATGAAAGTAACAACAAAAGTTTACAGTTTTTGTGCTAAGCTAGGCTAACCAAGTCATTAGGAGAGAGCCTAGCTAGCTGTTTACTTCTGCTTCTAGGCTGTATGCTAAGCTAGGTGACTTAAGTCTGTTAAAGACAGCCAAGCTAGCTGTTTACTCCTGCTACTTCCAGGTTTTTTATGCTAAAGTAGGCTGACCACATCCCAGTTTTTATGCTAAACCAGGCTAACCAAGTCATTAGGAGGGAACCCAGCTAGCTGGTTCCTCCTGCTTCAATTTGTATGTAAAGTAGGCTAACCACATCCTAGTTGTAATGCTAAGCTAGGTTAACTAAGTAGATTAAAGAGAGCCAAGCTAGCTGATTCCTCCTGCTTCCAGTTTTTATGCTAAGCTAGGTTAACTAAATAGGTTAAAGAGAGCCAAGCTAGCTGCTTCATCCTGCTTCCATTTTTATGCTAAAGTAGGCTAACCAGATCCTAGTTTTTATGCTAAGCTAGGTTAACTCAGAAAGCCAAGTTTCCTCCTTTTTCCGGTTTTTAAGCTAAGCTAGGCTAGCTTCATACTTTGGAGAGAACCAAACCAGCTGTTTCTTCCTGCTTCCACTTTTTTATGCTCAGGCATGAGATTGGTATCAACGCTTTCTCCTCTTTCTAAAGCAAATTAGTGAATTAGGGTAAATCAGGGTCAGAGCAGCTAATACTCCAATAAATAATCCCAATGTTGTGTGTGTGTGTGTTTCCTCTTAAAGGTTTGAACTGTGACATAAAGAGTACGAACAAGACAAGATGTGAGTGTAGAGGAAAAGATAAACAGGTGTGTTTATGGTCTGTGTGTTCCCCTGTAGGTGATAGAAAGGAGGGATTACCTCTTTGTGCCCTCTGAACCTGTGCATTCCTCCTCTCTACAGGCATCTATAGGAACAGCCCTGCAGCCCCGACACACGGGGGAAAATGCCTCAGTCAGCGGTTTCCTTTGATAGTAAAATGCTTACAGGCACGCCAGAGGGGCCGGCGGCGCTTCCAGGCTATGCGATGACCCGGTGGCTTTGGCACGGGCCAACTGTGATGACGAGGGGCTTTCCTTTGTGCTGCGAGCCTCCACGTTTGGCCTTTGCCAGAGTATAAAAGCTCGGGTCGGCCGTTGAAGGCACCAGCACGAGCCAGCCTCCCACACACGGCACTGCAAGCTAAACTCACGCAGGTAAGGACACACAGACACAGACATGCACACCAGAGCATCCATCACAGTACAGGGTACGGGGGGGGGACAACCACACATCCAGAGCCGGGGCCCACTCCCTGCCCACCACACCCAGGCAAACCCCCCTCAGCCTGGGGCCCAAAGCGAAGTCCGGGGCCCAAATGAGCCTCCCACATAAACAGCAGCCTTGTGTTTTAATCCCATAAACGCACCCACCGCCCCCCGTGACCACGTCCATCAACCTCCTCCTGCACTCTCAACACCCTGTCGCCCTCATCTCGTCTTCTGTTCACCCCCGGTCTCGTCCTCCTGTCTCTCCCACCCAGACTCTCCTGAAGCCCCTCACCATGTCTCAGACCGCCAAGTCCGCCTCCAGCCAGGGCACCGACGCCAAGGACAAGGGCGCCCCAGCTCCAGCTGCCTCCAGCAAGGCCACCAAGACCGGAGAGCCCGGCATGGGATCCTACAGAGTGAGTCCGAGCAGAACATGCTTTTCTAAAGTTGGTTTATTTAAAGGGACAGTTCATGAAATAACATAGAAACCACGCAGATAGTTCTGGTTTCATTTGGAGTGAATTTGGTTAAAGTAGCGACAGTTATGAGTTGTTTTTCATGCAGGTTATCGCTTTGATCCGTTTCCTTTTATTCAGATAAAATAATGAAGGTAGAGGGAAGTTTAAAGTAAAAGTACAGCAGCAACAACACTGCTGCAGTAAAGGTGCTGCAGGAAGTACAGAAGTGGATCTGTGTTTTAAAATTAAAGAGCTGTTTAATTTCTAGCACTGAAAAAATGTATCTGAGTGTTTTAACTCTGAATTTAACTCTTTATTTTTCAATGTTCATGAATTAGAGGTTAAATATTTCAACGTTAAGATACAACGTATAAAATGCAGTGTTCAAAACTCAAACAGCCCAAATTCAGCTGCAAAATTCAGTTCAACTCAGAGTCAGATCCATATTTTCACTGCATTAATACTTTTAATTTGAAAATCCGAGGACACAGATTCACTTAAGTGTCATTTAAGAGTGCCGTTTTTATTGGTGCATTAACAAACATGCAGCGTTTAAACCCACTTCATATACTGCAACAATAACACCACAGGAATATTTGACATTCTGTGTTTTTTTATGTGAATTAAATCATAAAAAGGTAAAAGTCAAATACAGGAAGTGGCGTAAAAACACTTTCAGACTCTTCTCGAGTCCTGGAGAGTTGAGTTCATGCGATTCAGCCTCTTATCCGGGGTCGGGTCTCAGGCGCAGCAGCTCCAGCAGGGGACCCCAAACTTCCCTTTCCCGGGCCACATTAACCAGCTCTAACTGGGGGATCCTGAGGCGTTCCCAGGCCAGTGTGGAGATCTAATCTCTCCACCTGGTCCTGGGTCTTCCCCGAGGCCTCCTCCCAGCTGGACGTGCCTGGAACACCTCCCTAGGGAGGCGCCCAGGGTTCATCCTTACCAGATGATCCTGAACCACCTCAACTGCTGTTGTGTAACTCGTGGCGTCTCTTCTCTTCTGTGCAGATCATGTTGTTCGACCAGGAGAACTTCCAGGGCCGCATGATCGAGGTCCAGAACGAGTGTATGAACGTGTCTGAGCGCGGCATGGATAGAGTGCGTAGTATCATTGTGGAGTGCGGCCCGTAAGTGGACACACACAGAGTCTGCACCGTACACCCACCTGTGCTCGTGTCGCTGTCACCTCTCCTCTAATCCTCCTCTCCTGTCCTCTCCCACCCCCTGTGCCCCCCCTGTGCCCGGCGGACCCCCTTCTCCAGCTTTGTTGCCTTTGAGCAGACTAACTTCCGTGGGGAGATGTTCATCCTGGAGAAGGGAGAGTATCCTCGCTGGGATACCTGGAGCAACTCCTACCGCAGCGACTGCCTCATGTCCCTCAGGCCCATCCGCATGGTACAGTGAAACCAGACTGTGTTTATTATCTTAAATATACCGTGTGTATATCAGAGCTGCAGCGTGATTAAAGAAACTCCCCGTTATGAAGTTGATAAAGACGACCTCTTGACCCCCCCCCCTACAGGACAGCCTGGAGCACAAGATCTGCCTGTATGAGCTCTCCGACTTCAAGGGCAACAAGATGGAGATCCAGGAGGACGACGTGCCCACCCTCTGGGCGCACGGCTTCTGTGACAGAGTGGGCAGCGTGAGGGTCCCCGGAGGAGCGTGAGTACAAGTGCAACGAACCAATGAACTCAGAATAGGATGGAGTGTTTTTAAGCGGCGTGATAATGGGACTGAAGTGGAGGCTCTGTGCTGCAGATATTGTTTTGGACGCAGCTTCAGGGGACGCTCCGGGCCCCCGCAGTGACACTACAAAGTAGTTGTTCATGGAGAGTAGGATGGCGTGTCATCACAAGGCTTTAAGCGAACTGCGTGCTGTTCTATTTGTTGACAAATGTGTATTTTAGACCGGATTTTCTCTTCACATTTAATGACTCTCACAGTGAAATACAGAGTTCCCTGTCATATGTTCTCCAAATGGGATCGAACACATTATTCCAAAAGATGTTCTGTGTTTGGATGATAGTGGTGGTGTTCAGCCACCTAGACGACTCCTAAAAGCCCCTGAATGTCCACTTAGACATCCTCAGTGACCCCTAGAACATCCTAAAGACCCCTAGAACATCTTAAAGACCCCTAGAACCTCCTCAAAGACCTTAAGAACTGTATCAGTTACCACTGGAAACCCCTCACAATCCCCTGGAACCTTCTCAATGACCATTGCAGCTTCCCAATTACAACAGACACACTTAAAGGACTAGTCTTCAAGGGTCTCCTTAATGACTACTAGAACTTCCTCCTTTAGAACCGCCTGATTTGGCACCAAACACCCCAGGTTTTCTCAAACCTCCTGAATGAACACAAGATCCTAATGAGTGACCCCTCGAATATAAGTCTTGAGCATTCCTAGGAACATCTTAATTGGCAACTAGAACCATGTTAGGGACCCCTAGGACCTCATAAATGGCGACTACACCACATGACTTTCTTGAAGGACCTCTAGAACTTCTCAATGACCACTAGAAGCATATTAGGGACCAATAGAACCTCATGAATGACAACTAGAACCTCTTAAAAAGACACCTAGAACCTCCTCAATGATGACTACACTTGGACTTCTTAAACCTTCTGAAGGGCCACTTGAACCTCACTGATAACCTCTCGAACCACTTTACGGACCACTGGATCCTCCTCAATGGCCACTAGAACTACTTCAGGGATCTCTAGAACCCTACTAATGACAAATACAACCTCTTACAATACCCCTAGAGCATCATTAATGATGGATACACTATTTGGACTTCTTAAACCTTCTGAAGGACCACTAGAACCTCCTTGCTGACCTCTAGAACCACTTTAAGGATCTCTAAAACCTTCTTAATGACAACTAGAACCACTTAAAAGACCACTAGAATGATGACTACACCACTTGGACTTCTTAAACCTTCTGAAGGACCACTAGAACCTCCTTGATAACCTCTAAAACCACTTTAAGGATCTCTAGAACCCTACTAATGACAACTAGATCCTCTTACAATACCCCTAGAACCTCCTCAACGATGACTATACCACTTGGACTTCTTAAACATTCTGAAGGACCACTAGAACCTCCTTGATGACCTCTAGAATCACTTTAGGGACCACTAGAACCTCCTCAATGGCCACTAGTACCACTTTAGGGATCTCTAGGACCTTCTTAATGACAACTAGAACCATTTAAAAGACCACTAGAATGATGACTACACCACTTGGACTTCTTAAACCTTCTGAAGGACCACTTGAACCTCCTTGATAGCCTCTAGAGCCACTTAAGGGATCTCTAGAACCTTCTTAATGACACCTAGAATCATTTAAAAGACCCCTAGAACCTCCTCAATGATGACTTCACCACTTGGACTTCTTAAACCTTCTGAAGGACCACTAGAACCTCCTTGATAACCTCTAGAATCACTTTAGGGACCACTAGATCCTCCTCAATGGCCACTAGGACCACTTTAGGGACCACAAGATCCTCCTCAACTGCCACTAGAACTACTTTAGGGATCTCTTAAACCTTCTTAATGACAACTAGAACCACTTAAAAGACCACTAGAATGATGACTACAACACTTGGACTTCTTAAACCTTCTGAAGGACCACTTGAACCTCCTTGATAACCTCTAGAGCCACTTTAAGGATCTCTAGAACCCTACTAATGACAACTAGAACCTCTTACAATACCCCTCAAACCTCCTTAATGATGGATACACTACTTGGACTTCTTAAACCTTCTGAAGGACCACTAAAACCTCCTTGATGACCTCTAGAACCACTTTATGGACCACTAGATCCTCCTCAGTGGCCACTAGGACCACTTTAGGGATCTCTATAACCTTCTTAATGACAACTAGAACCATTTAAAAGACCCAAAGAACCTCCTTAATGATGACTATACCACTTGGACTTCTTAAACCCTCTGAAGGACCACTAGAACCTCCTTGATGACCTCTAGAACCACTTTAGGGACCACAAGATCCTCCTCAACTGCCACTAGAACCACTTTAAGGATCTCTAGAACCTTCTTAATGACAACTAGAACCTCCTTAAGGACTTCTAGTCTCCTCAGAAATCCTAAAGTGTTAAAGGGATTGCGTAATCACATGATAATATTTAAAGGGACAGCACCCATGTCCGATACCAACACAACACAACAAACAGCAGAGTAAAGTCCGTATAAACTGTTGGCGTTGACCCTCCACCCTCTCCATGTGTTCCTCAGGTTTGTGGGTTACCAGTACCCTGGATACAGAGGCTACCAGTACCTGTTCGAGTGCGGTGACTACAGACACTACAACGATTTCTGCGCCTTCCAGCCCCAGATCCAGTCCATGCGTCGCATCAGGGACATGCAGTTCCACCAGAGAGGCTGCTTCAACCTCACCTCCGCCAGCAAGTGAATGACACCCACTGGCCGTCTGGTGCTGTCGTAGCCATGCAGCCCTCTCAGCTTTTTATTTCTCCAAACACCCCCCCCCCCCCCCCCTTTTCTCCAACCTTTCCTAAATCTCCACCATCATCGCTCCATCCCAAAGGAAAGACAGGATGAGAGCAAAGACACGGGACAACATCCACTGACTTTTTATGGTGCTAAAAAAATAAACATGTTGTGAAAAACCTGAAACTTCCCTGAATAATCTTTATTATTTCTGCTTTAATGTTTGGAGAACGTTAAGAGTCAAAGAGTCAAAGGGTTAAAGTCTTCTTACATTTTCTTTAGTATAAGAACATTAATGTTGTACCGTATTCTTTTGAACCTAAAATAACGACAAAGAATCCTCTTTTTTGTTATTTTAACTGTATTTTTGTGTAAAGTTACTAAAACAAACCAGATTATAAGCATCAACACTTTCTTAAAGTACAATTAGAACCTTCCCAATGACAACAGAACCTCTTAAAGGACCTTTAGGACCTCCTAAAGAGATATTAGAACTTCCTCAATGACAACTAGAACCATGTTAGGGATCACTAGCACCTCATAAATGACGGCTACGCCACATGGACTTCTTGAACCTTTTGAAGGACCAATAGAACTTGTTAATGACCACTAGAACCACATTAGGGACCAATAGAACCTCCTCGCTGACCACCTAGAACCTCTTCAATGATGACTACATTACATGGACTTCTTAAACCCTCTGAAGGACCACTAGATCCTCCTTGATAACACCTGGAATCACTTTAGGGACCACTAGAACCTCCTCAATGATGACTACATAACATGGACTTCTAGAACCTTCTGAAGGACTACCAGAACGTGTCAGTGACCACTAGAACCACTAGAACTTCTTTGATGGCCACAATAACTACTTTAGGGATCACTAGAACCTCATAAATGACAACTAGAACCTCATAAATGACGATGACAGCCCTTGGTCATCTTAAACCTTCTGAAGGACTACCAGAACTTGTCAATGACCACTAGAACTACTTTAGGGATCACTAAAACCTCATAATAGACAACTAGGACCTCTTAAAAAGACCCCTAGAACCTCCTCAATGATGACGACATTACATGGACTTCTAGAACCTTCTGAAGGGCCACCAATACTTGTCAATGACCTCTAGGACCACTTTAGGGATCACTAGAACCACTAGAACTTCCTCGCTGACCACTATAACTACTTTGGGGATCACAAGAACCTTATAAATGACAACTAGAACCTCTTAAAAAGACCCCTAGAACCTCCTCAATGATGACAAAACCACATGGACTTCTTAAACCTTCTGAAGGACCACTAGAACATGTCAATGACCACTAGAACCACTAGAACTTCCTCGCTGGCCACTATAACTTCTTTAGGGATCACAAGTACCTCATAAATGATGACGACACCACGTGGACTTCTAGAACCTTTTGAAGGACCAACAGAACCACCTTAAAAACCGCTATAACCACTGTAGGGATCTCTAGAACCTTCTTAATGTCAACTAGAACCTCCTTGATAACATCTAAAATGACAAAGAACCTCTTTTTTGCTATTTTAACCGTATTTTTGTGCACGGTTACTAAAAACACACAAGGTTAAAAGCATCATATGAGATGTGATCAATAAATTATGATAAAATATTCCTTTATTAGTCCTACAAAGAGGAAATTTCCTTATTACAGCAGAAAAGTAGAAGAAGATTAATTAAGAAAAATTAATTTTAGAAAAATATGAACAATATAAACACAGGGAAATGTAAAATATAGGAATAACAGGAACAACATATACAATATTGCTGACATTACACACATAAGCATTATGCATAGGGACGCTGCGCTCGTTTACATTCAGTAGAAATAAAATAAAATAGAAATAAATCAAACATAAAGAGGCAGATTCAGTTAATAATATAATATAGTTTTATAAACAGTTTTCAAAAAGTAGTCCAATCATTCATTTAGGTAAAAATACCAAAGGTAAAATGTGAAAATGCTCCAGTTCCAGACAGAGACAGGAGGTGGCGCAGTGACACAAACATGAGGCGGATCTTCAACAGTCGCTGTTTGAGGCTTAAACACTGAAATGTTCCTTTAGGGAAGTTTGTCCCGTTTGTTTCCTCTCGTCAACAGAAGTCGATGTTTTTGTCGCAAATATTCAAATTAAAGACAAACACAAACACTGAGTCTATAATAATAATAATAATAATAATAATATTAATGCTTTTTTAATTATAAAATCATCAGGATGTTGTTCAAAAAGGATGATTTATTATTATGATGTCCTAATTTGGGATTTTATATAAATTATTATTTAATATGAAATGTATTTATACCAAAATATTACAACTTTTTCCAAAAAAATATTAAGATTATTTCCTTAAAATGTTACTTTTCTTCGAATATTTCAACTTTTTACACAAAATATTTAAACTTTTTACACAAAAATATCAAGATTATTCCCTTAAAAATATTACAACTTGTAAAATATGAAATATATTTATACCGCTGATAAATAACAAGATTGTTTAAGGAAATGTAATTTAATTTCTCTGTATGAATCTATGTATTGTTTTATTTTATTGTGTATTAAAGTCCTCTCTCTTCCTAAATGTGTTATGTTATGATTTAAGATTGTAATGTTCATTAAAAGCAGTAATGTCTGCCTTATATATACTTTATTTTTACTATATTTGTTTAAATATGCAAATAAAGTGTTTTAAAAACTAAAGAACAGCGAATTCATAACAGTAGCCAAAGTTCCGACAGCCCATGAAGGCAGCAGCCGCCTTCAGGCTCCTCAGTTAAACTCTGCAGCTGAAGCTGAGAGGAAGGAGCCAACATGGCGGCGCTGCTCACAGCAAGGAAAGGTGAGAAAAACACAATAATAACAATAATAAATATTATTATGATTATTTAAGTCGGTTAGCATACGTTAGCATTAGCTGCGCGCGGACACCTGTTATCACTGAAAACACCGTAGAGAAGCTAGTTAGCTCCGCGGCTAACTCAGGTTAGCCGGCTAACTCCGGTTAAACAGCAACAACAGGCTCGTTTCCGTCTCTGACAGTGACGTCAGGTTGTTTTTAAGTAGTTTAACGTTTGTTGTTGTTTGTTTGGGGAAGTTTGAAGCCGCCGGACTGAGACTACGGTGACCGGGAGAAGCTAACCTTTCACCTACACCCGTTAGCTAACAGGGCTAACAGCTGCTGCGTTCAGGGACACGACACAACAAACTGAGTTAGCTAACAGTGCTAACAGCTGCTGCGTTCAGGGACACGACACAACAAACTGAGTTAGCTAACAGTGCTAACAGCTGCTGCGTTCAGGGACACGACACAACAAACTGAGTTAGCTAACAGGGCTAACAGCTGCTGCGTTCAGGGACACGACACAACAAATACAAACAACACGACCGGCAGCAGATTAACAGTGAGATATATTTATTTTTTATTTATTCATTTATTTCAGACTTGTCATCCAAAGATGGAGAAAAAAAACCACATTGAAACTTAAAAAAAAGAAAGAAAAATTAACAATTTACACATATTGGACGGATGGAAGGAAGCAACACTTATACATTTCCAACCCCTCACCCAGCACCACCCAACCCAAAATAACATGTTATAACAATACAATATATTGTAGTGACACAAACAGACAGACAGACAGACAGACAGACAGACAGACAGGCCCAAACTTGTTCTGCTTCTACACCCCCTCTTCCCTCCAGGACATTTAGGCAACAGAGCAAATGCCAGACAGGCAATTAGACAGATAGACAGGCATCTATACAGACAGGTGTTAAGACAGACAGACAGACCCTCAGACTGAGAGACAGGCAGGCATCTATACAGACAGGTGTTAAGACAGACAGACAGACCCTCAGACTGAGAGACAGACAGGCATCTATACAGACAGGTGTTAAGACAGACAGACAGACCCTCAGACTGAGAGACAGGTGTTAAGACAGACAGACAGACCCTCAGACTGAGAGACAGGCATCTATAGAGACAGGTGTTAAGACAGACAGACAGACCCTCGGACTGAGAGACAGGCATCTATAGAGACAGGTGTCAAGACAGACAGACAGACAGACCCTCAGACTGAGAGACAGGCATCTATAGAGACAGGTGTTAAGACAGACAGACAGACCCTCAGACTGAGAGACAGGTGTTAAGACAGACAGACAGACCCTCAGACTGAAAGACAGACAGGCATCTATACAGACAGGTGTTTAGACAGACAGACAGACCCTCAGACTGAGAGACAGGCAGGCATCTATACAGACAGGTGTTAAGACAGACAGACAGACCCTCAGACTGAGAGACAGGCATCTATACAGACAGGTGTTTAGACAGACAGACAGACCCTCAGACTGAGAGACAGGCAGGCATCTATACAGACAGGTGTTTAGACAGACAGACAGACCCTCAGACGGAGAGACAGGCAGGCATCTATACAGACAGGTGTTTAGACAGACAGACAGACCCTCAGACTGAGAGACAGGCAGGCATCTATACAGACAGGTGTTAAGACAGACAGACAGACAGACCCTCAGACTGAGAGACAGGCATCTATAGAGACAGGTGTTAAGACAGACAGACAGACCCTCAGACTGAGAGACAGGCAGGCATCTATACAGACAGGTGTTAAGACAGACAGACAGACCCTCAGACTGAGAGACAGGCAGGCATCTATACAGACAGGTGTTAAGACAGACAGACCCTCAGACTGAGAGACAGGCATCTATACAGACAGGTGTTAAGACAGACAGACAGACCCTCAGACTGAGAGACAGGTGTTAAGACAGACAGACAGACCCTCAGACTGAGAGACAGGCATCTATAGAGACAGGTGTTAAGACAGACAGACAGACCCTCAGACTGAGAGACAGGTGTTAAGACAGACAGACAGACCCTCAGACTGAGAGACAGGTGTTAAGACAGACAGACAGACCCTCAGACTGAGAGACAGGTGTTAAGACAGACAGACAGACCCTCAGACTGAGAGACAGGCAGGCATCTATACAGACAGGTGTTAAGACAGACAGACAGACAGACAGACCCTCAGACTGAGAGACAGGCATCTATAGAGACAGGTGTTAAGACAGACAGACAGACCCTCAGACTGAGATACAGGTGTTAAGCCAGACAGGTGTTTAGAAAGACAGACAGACCCTCAGACTGAGAGACAGGTGTTAAGACAGACAGACAGACCCTCAGACTGAGAGACAGGCATCTATAGAGACAGGTGTTAAGACAGACAGACCCTTAGACTGAGATACAGGTGTTAAGACAGACAGACAGACCCTCAGACTGAGAGACAGGCATCTATAGAGACAGGTGTTAAGACAGACAGACAGACCCTCAGACTGAGAGACAGGTGTTAAGACAGACAGACAGACCCTCAGACTGAGAGACAGGTGTTAAGACAGACAGACAGACCCTCAGACTGAGAGACAGGCATATATAGAGACAAGTGTTAAGACAGACAGACAGACCCTCAGACTGAGAGACAGGTGTTAAGACAGACAGACAGACAGACCCTCAGACTGAGAGACAGGCATCTATACAGACAGGTGTTAAGACAGACAGACAGACCCTCAGACTGAGAGACAGGTGTTAAGACAGACAGACAGACCCTCAGACTGAGAGACAGGTGTTAAGACAGACAGACCCTCAGACTGAGAGACAGGTGTTAAGACAGACAGACAGACCCTCAGACTGAGAGACAGGCATCTATAGAGACAAGTGTTAAGACAGACAGACAGACCCTCAGACTGAGAGACAGGCATCTATACAGACAGGTGTTAAGACAGACAGACAGACCCTCAGACTGAGAGACAGGTGTTAAGACAGACAGACAGACCCTCAGACTGAGAGACAGGCATCTATACAGACAGGTGTTAAGACAGACAGACAGACCCTCAGACTGAGAGACAGGTGTTAAGACAGACAGACAGACCCTCAGACTGAGAGACAGGCATCTATACAGACAGGTGTTAAGACAGACAGACAGACCCTCAGACTGAGAGACAGGTGTTAAGACAGACAGACAGACCCTCAGACTGAGAGACAGGTGTTAAGACAGACAGACCCTCAGACTGAGAGACAGGTGTTAAGACAGACAGACAGACCCTCAGACTGAGAGACAGGCATCTATAGAGACAAGTGTTAAGACAGACAGACAGACCCTCAGACTGAGAGACAGGCATCTATACAGACAGGTGTTAAGACAGACAGACAGACCCTCAGACTGAGAGACAGGTGTTAAGACAGACAGACAGACCCTCAGACTGAGAGACAGGCATCTATACAGACAGGTGTTAAGACAGACAGACAGACCCTCAGACTGAGAGACAGGTGTTAAGACAGACAGACAGACCCTCAGACTGAGAGACAGGCATCTATACAGACAGGTGTTAAGACAGACAGACAGACCCTCAGACTGAGAGACAGACAGGTGTTTAGACAGACGGAGACGGACAGGTAGGCATATAACATACATATCGACTTTTTCCCCCAAATATTTTTCTCAAAATAATGCCACCTTTTTTTTTTTTAATCTCTGTCACAATAATCCGACTTTATTTCCTTTAATTATTTTGACTTTTTCCTCAAAATCTTCCAAATTAAAAGAATAAAACGGACAAAAAAAAATGGCCGCCAGGGAAATAAAGTATCCAGACGCTGAGTGTGAGTGACCGTGCTGACCAAACGCGCTGACTGTCGTTTTAACCTGTTGTTGTTTATTTAACGGCGTTGGCTCCGCCCCTCAGCTCTGGGCGCGTCGGTGTTGGCTCCGCCCCTCAGCTCTGGGCGCGTGTCGTATTAACCTGTTGTTGTTGTTGTTGTTTATTTAACGGTGTTGGCTCCGCCCCTCAGCTCTGGGCGCGTGTCGTATTAACCTGTTGTTGTTTATTTAACGGTGTTGGCTCCGCCCCTCAGCTCTGGGCGCGTGTCGTATTAACCTGTTGTTGTTTATTTAACGGTGTTGGCTCCGCCCCTCAGCTCTGGGCGCGTCGGTGTTGGCTCCGCCCCTCAGCTCTGGGCGCGTGTCGTATTAACCTGTTGTTGTTTATTTAACGGTGTTGGCTCCGCCCCTCAGCTCTGGGCGCGTGTCGTATTAACCTGTTGTTGTTTATTTAACGGTGTTGGCTCCGCCCCTCAGCTCTGGGCGCGTGTCGTATTAACCTGTTGTTGTTTATTTAACGGTGTTGGCTCCGCCCCTCAGCTCTGGGCGCGTCGGTGTTGGCTCCGCCCCTCAGCTCTGGGCGCGTGTCGTATTAACCTGTTGTTGTTGTTGTTGTTTATTTAACGGTGTTGGCTCCGCCCCTCAGCTCTGGGCGCGTGTCGTATTAACCTGTTGTTGTTTATTTAACGGTGTTGGCTCCGCCCCTCAGCTCTGGGCGCGTGTCGTATTAACCTGTTGTTGTTTATTTAACGGTGTTGGCTCCGCCCCTCAGCTCTGGGCGCGTCGGTGTTGGCTCCGCCCCTCAGCTCTGGGCGCGTGTCGTATTAACCTGTTGTTGTTTATTTAACGGTGTTGGCTCCGCCCCTCAGCTCTGCGCGTGTCGTATTAACCTGTTGTTGTTTATTTAACGGTGTTGGCTCCGCCCCTCAGCTCTGGGCGCGTGTCGTATTAACCTGTTGTTGTTTATTTAACGGTGTTGGCTCCGCCCCTCAGCTCTGGGCGCGTCGGTGTTGGCTCCGCCCCTCAGCTCTGGGCGCGTCGGTGTTGGCTCCGCCCCTCAGCTCTGGGCGCGTCGGTGTTGGCTCCGCCCCTCAGCTCTGGGCGCGTGTCGTATTAACCTGTTGTTGTTTATTTAACGGTGTTGGCTCCGCCCCTCAGCTCTGGGCGCGTGTCGTATTAACCTGTTGTTTATTTAACGGTGTTGGCTCCGCCCCTCAGCTCTGGGCGCGTGTCGTATTAACCTGTTGTTGTTTATTTAACGGTGTTGGCTCCGCCCCTCAGCTCTGGGCGCGTGTCGTATTAACCTGTTGTTTATTTAACGTGTTGGCTCCGCCCCTCAGCTCTGGGCGCGTGTCGTATTAACCTGTTGTTGTTGTTGTTTATCTAACGGTGTTGGCTCCGCCCCTCAGCTCTGGGCGCGTGCCTCGCCGCCGGTCGGAGTCTCTCTCAGCTGGCCGAGTTGCCGGAGACGCATCAGCTGCTCAGACAAACCTGCAGAGACTTCGCCGACAGAGAGCTGACGCCCATCGCTGGGAAGCTCGACAAGGAGCACAGTTATCCTGCTAAACAGGTACACACACACATACACACACACACACACACACACACACACACACACACACACACACACACACACACACACACACACACACACACACACACACACACACACAGAGACAGACACACAGAGACAGACAGACAGACAGAGAGAGACACACGCACGCACGCACATACATACGCACACACACAGAGACACGCACACACGCACACAGAGAAACAGACACACAAACACACAAACACACACACACACACACACACACACACACACACACACACACACACACACACACACACACACACACACACACACACACACACACACACACACTGAGGCACACACACCGGACACATACATACACACAGACACACACACAGAGACACGCACGCACAGAGACACCGACACAGGCACACACACACACACACACACACACATTGAGGCACACACAGACACAGAAACACAGAGAGAGAGATACACGCACACACACTCAGACACACACGCGCACACTCATACTCACACACTCTCAGACTGCTCTGAAGCTTAAACACAGTCCCTGAGGTCTAAGGTGTTGATCTGCAGATCCAGGACTTGGGGGCGATGGGGGTCATGGCCATCGAGGTCCCGGAGGAGCTGGGCGGAGCCGGCATGGACTACCTGGCCTACAGTCTGGCCATGGAGGAGATCAGCCGCGGCTGCGCCAGCACGGGGGTCGTGGTGTCCGTGAACAACGTGAGTGTGTAAATATGAGTGTGTGTGTGTGTCTGTCTCTGTCTGTGTGTGTGTGTCTCTGTGTGTCTGTGTGTGTGTGTGTGTCTCTGTGTGTGTGTGTGTGTGTGTGTGTCTCTGTGTGTGTGTGTGTCTCTCTGTGTGTGTGTCTGTGTGTGTGTGTGTGTGTGCTGATTCACCTCCTGTGCTCTCAGTCCCTCTACATCGGACCGATCCTGAAGAACGGGACAGACGCACAAAAGCAGAAGTGGATCACGCCGTTCACCACCGGAGAGAAGGTCGGCTGCTTCGCCCTCAGCGAGCCGGGTAAACGCCGCATCTGTAGTTGTTTTGTGTCTCTTTGTGGTTGTTTTGTGTCTCTTTGTAGTTGTTTTGTGTCTCTTTGTAGTTGTTTTGTGTCTCTTTGTGGTTGTTTTGTGTCTCTTTGTAGTTGTTTTTTGTCTCTTTGTAGTTGTTTTGCGTCTCTTTGTAGTTGTTTTTTGTCTCTTTGTAGTTGATTTTTGTCTCTTTGTTGTTGTTTTGTGTCTCTTTGTGGTTGTTTTGTGTATCTGTGGTTGTTTTGTGTCTCTTTGTAGTTGTTTTGTGTCTCTTTGTAGTTGTTTTGTGTCTCTTTGTAGTTGTTTGTGTCTCTTTGTGGTTGTTTTGTGTCTCTTTGTGGTTGTTTTGTGTCTCTTTGTAGTTGTTCTGTGTCTCTTCGTTGTTGTTCTGTGTCTCTTTGCAGTCGTTGTGTGTCTCTTTGTTGTTGTTTTGTGTCTCTTTGTGGTTGTTTTGTGTCTCTTTGTAGTTGTTTTGTGTCTCTTTGTAGTTGTTTTGTGTCTCTTTGTAGTTGTTTTGTGTCTCTTTGTAGTTGTTTTGTGTCTCTTTGTAGTTGTTCTGTGTCTCTTCGTTGTTGTTCTGTGTCTCTTTGTGGTTGTTTTGCGTCTCTTTGTAGTTGTTTTGTGTCTCTTTGTAGTTGTTTTGTGTCTCTTTGTGGTTGTTTTGTGTCTGACGACTGACGACGCAGACTCCAAACACTGTGCGCTGAACGTTGCTGATTTAATCTGCGTTGTTTTAATCCATAAACTAAAACCTGTTTCCTCTCCGTGTGACCTCCAGGTAACGGCAGCGACGCAGGAGCCGCCTCCACGGTGGCTCGTCAGGACGGAGACGAGTGGGTTCTGAACGGGACCAAAGCCTGGATCACCAACAGCTGGGACGCCTCCGCCACCGTCGTGTTCGCCACCACGGACAAGAAGCTCAAACACAAGGCACGACGCAGCGCCCGACACTCACACACACACAGAGACGACTGTTCTGTTGATCCTCGCTCACCTTTGTGCTTTGTTTCCTTTATTTCCTCAAACCCGCCCGTCGTCTTCCACGCCTGCAGGGGATCAGCGCCTTCCTCGTGCCCATGCCTCACCCGGGGCTTTCCCTGGGGAAGAAGGAGGACAAGCTTGGCATCAGAGCGTCGTCCACCGCCAACGTCATCCTGGAGGACTGCAGGATACCGCTGGACAACATGCTGGGGCCGCGTGGGGCCGGATTCAAGATCGCCATGGTACTTTCTAAGCAGTTAGGTCGCACGCACACTGTGCCTCCGTACCGTGCCCAAACAGGTTTCACTGGTAAAGCCTAGTGCGTTTGACCAGTGTGAGTGCAACCGTACCGCGTCTAGGAGCGGCACGCTTGCCGTCCACGGCCCGTTTGGGAGAGGTGGGCTTTAGTAAAGCACGTTTGCACGTGTACGAGCACGAGCGTGCGCACGTGTACGAGCAGGAGGCCTACGGTGGTTCTGAGGTCATTTCCTGTGCGCCTGTTGGGACGTAGAAAAAAGAAGGAGGGACCATGCGCGGACATTTCAAACAATGGCGGTGAAAGGTTCACGTTGGTGTGATGCGGAGGTAGAGTGTTTACTGCAGATTTGGTCGATGAAAAGATTCAAAAACAGTCGACAAGACGCACAAAAACTCCGAGGTCTACGGAAAGATCTGGAAACAAAGCCACGCATCGCCATGACGTCATCAATGCGTGTGACGTGTTACGGCGTGATGACGTATAGGCAGCAAGAAGCATTCTCCGAGGCCCAGGTAGTGTGAGTACAAACGGGCCTGGAGGGGGGGACAAGGACCCTAAAGCACGGGGTACGGGACGGAGGCACAGTGGGAGGGCGCCCTGAGAGTGACACACTGAAGGTTAAACCCCTCAGCTGAAGGTTCTGCTGCTGTTCTTCTGTGTCCTGCAGCAAACCCTGGACAGCGGGCGGATCGGCATCGCAGCTCAGGCCCTGGGCATCGCTCAGGCGTCTCTGGACTGCGCGGCGGACTACGCACACAAGCGCACGGCGTTCGGAGCCCCGATCGGCAAACTGCAGGCCGTACAGGTGAGGCGGCCATGTTGTCTTTAGTCAGAACCGGGTTAGAAAACAACACAAACGGCAGCATGAAGCGGATCTGCAACGTTCGATGTTTGAGGCTTAAACACTGAAATGTTCCTTAAGGGGAAGTTTGTCACGTTTGTTTCCTCTCGTCAACATGAGTCGATGTTTTTGTCCCAACAATTAAAGTTAAAGACAAACACAAACACTGAGTCAGACTCTCTCTGCAGAGTCAAAACATTAGTGAGGAAAACACACACTAATGTAGGAAGTGACCGGCGAGGGGGAGGAGCCTCTGCATCAGCTGTTCTACTGTCACACACACACACACACAGACACACAGAGAGAGAGAGACACACACACACACACACACACACACACACATAGAGACACACACAAACACACACACACACACATAGACACACACACACAGACACACACAGACACAGAGAGAGAGAGAGAGAGAGACACACACACACACACACACAGAGACACACACACATACACACACACAGAGACACACACACACAGAGAGAGACACACACATACACACAGACACAGAGAGAGAGAGAGAGAGAGAGACACACACACACACACACACAGAGACACACACACATACACACACACAGAGACACACACACACAGAGAGAGACACACACACACACACACACACACACACACACACACACAGAGACACACACACACAGAGAGAGACACACACACACACACAGAGACACACACACACAGAGAGAGACACACACACACACACACACACACACACACAGAGACACACACACACACACACAGAGACACACACACACACACACAGAGACACACACACACACACACAGAAGATGGTTTATGAGGAAGAACGGTTAAAACACAAGTTCACTTTAAAGCTGCTATAATCATGTTATTTAATTATATTTACATATTTTTAAGTTATTTATTTTTATTGGACGTCTCTTATTTTCATATATTTACTGAAAAATAAATAAAAATAAAATACTTTTTGCTTGAAATATTACGACTTTCTCAGGTGTTAACCAAGCCCCGCCCACAGCTTCCTGTTTCCTGTCTGATCCAATCAGGAAGCTGCGTCAGCGTCAGTTCTCTGAGTGTCCACTAGGGGCAGGTTTCATAACAGAGCAGTTTCTCATTGAGCCCCATGTTAAACAGGCCGTTTACACAGCATCATTAAACCTGTTTAAGGACAAAAGAACATTCTAGTCTGTGTGTTTAGATCAGGTCTCCATGACAACACTGAGGGGGAGGGGCTAGTTTTTATTTTATTGGAGGTTAAAGTGTATGAATAATTAGGGGCGTGGCCTCTTGAGTGACAGCTAGCCTCTGGCCCTCACTTCTCCTCAGAGGTAGACGTCAGCCAGATGGACGTACGCCCCTCCCCCCAACGTCACATACATGATCTTTTTTGGTCAGAGGAAATGAGGCGGAGTCAAAGTCTGACAAGATGGAGACTCCCGTAGGCGAGGACGATTGGATCAAGGTGAGAGAACGGACCTGACGGAGACGCTACGTCCGTTTTTATACAGTTTATGGCGGTGACTCTTTTCACGTGGACGGTAAAAGCCGAGAAACGCGGCGTTGGTGCTGAACTCGACGTTCAAACAAGGCTTTTTATTCTTTTCTGCTCTCGGACGTTTGTTTGTGTTCATTATCCAGAGTTTCCTGGTTTCAGCTACGGGGCGCGACGAGGGTCATAATCTCAGAACGGGCGCTTTGATCGTGCGTCCGACAAATGTGTGGCGTTAAGAGGAACTTGTGTTAGCTCGCTATTATCCCGTTAACTTCAAATAATAATAAAACAAGATTTAATAAATACGTAAACCGTACACGAGGAAAGTTTAACAGTTGAAGCAGCTGCATCGTCCCAGAGTCACTCAGTGACGAAGAAGAAGACGCTGACGCAGACTTAAAATGGCCGCCGTGTTTTTCCCCGTGCAGATCAAACTGGCCGACATGGCGGTGGCGATCGAGAGCGCTCGCCTGCTCACGTGGAAGGCTGCGCTGCTGCGGGACGCACACAAACCCTTCACCAAGGTACGCCAGCGAGCGCCTCTGGTGTTTGTTTGTTTGTTTGTGTCTTTGTTTGTTTGTTTCTGTCTTTGTTTGTTTGTTTATTTCTGTCTTTGTGTCTTTGTTTGTTTGTTTGTTTCTGTCTTTGTTTGTTTTATTCTGTCTTTGTTTGTTTGTTTCTGTCTTTGTGTCTTTGTTTGTTTGTTTATTTCTGTCTTTGTTTGTTTGTTTATTTCTGTCTTTGTGTCTTTGTTTGTTTGTTTATTTCTGTCTTTGTTTGTTTGTTTGTTTATTTCTGTCTTTGTTTGTTTGTTTGATTCTGTCTTTGTTTGTTTGTTTGTTTCTGTCTTTGTTTTTTTGTTTATTCCTGTCTTTGTTTGTTTGTTTATTCCTGTCTTTGTTTGTTTGTTTATTTCTGTCTTTGTTTGTTTGTTTCTGTCTTTGTTTGTTTTATTCTGTCTGTTTGTTTGTTTCTGTCTTTGTGTCTTTGTTTGTTTGTTTATTTCTGTCTTTGTTTGTTTGTTTATTTCTGTCTTTGTTTGTTTGTTTGTTTATTTCTGTCTTTGTTTGTTTGTTTGATTCTGTCTTTGTTTGTTTGTTTGTTTCTGTCTTTGTTTGTTTGTTTCTGTCTTTGTTTGTTTGTTTGTTTCTGTCTTTGTTTGTTTGTTTATTTCTGTCTTTGTTTGTTTATTTCTGTCTTTGTTTGTTTGTTTGATTCTGTCTTTGTTTGTTTGTTTATTTCTGTCTTTGTTTGTTTGTTTGATTCTGTCTTTGTTTGTTTGTTTCTGTCTTTGTTTGTTTGTTTCTGTCTTTGTTTGTTTTTCTGTCTTTGTTTGTTTGTTTGTTTCTGTCTTTGTTTTTTTGTTTATTCCTGTCTTTGTTTGTTTGTTTATTCCTGTCTTTGTTTGTTTGTTTGTTTCTGTCTTTGTTTTTTTGTTTATTCCTGTCTTTGTTTGTTTGTTTATTCCTGTCTTTGTTTGTTTGTTTATTTCTGTATTTGTTTGCTTCTTTGTTTGTTGGATTCTTTCGTTGTTTGTTTGATGCTTTGCTTCTGTTTATTTATTTGTTTGTTTGCTTCTTTTGTTTGTTTGTTTCTGTCTTCTTTTGTTTGTTTGTTTCTGTCTTTGTTTGTTTGTTTGTTTCTGTCTTTGTTTGTTTATTTCTGTCTTTGTTTGTTTGTTTGATTCTGTCTTTGTTTGTTTGTTTGTTTCTGTCTTTGTTTGTTTGTTTGTTTGTTTGTTTCTGTCTTTGTTTGTTTGTTTGTGTCTTTGTTTGTTTGTTTATTTCTGTCTTTGTTTGTTTGTTTCTGGCTTTGTTTGTTTGTTTGTTTCTGTCTTTGTTTGTTTGTTTCTGTCTTTGTTTGTTTGTTTGTTTCTGTCTTTCTTTGTTTGTTTGTTTCCGTCTTTGTTTGTTTGTTTCTGTCTTTGTTTGTTTGTTTGTTTCTGTCTTTGTTTGTTTCTGTCTTTGTTTGTTTGTTTGTTTCTGTCTTTGCTTCTTTGTTTGTTTGATTCTTTCGTTGTTTGTTTGATGCTTTGCTTCTGTTTATTTATTTATTTGTTTGTTTCCTGCGTTGACCCTTTCCCTCCCCCCCTGCAGGAAGCAGCCATGGCCAAACTAGCGGCGTCTGAAGCCGCCACGTTCAGCGCCCATCAGGTGAGAAACACACGGGAGCGCCGACGCGTCACAGTCAGAGTCGAACCCTCGGGCGACTCGTCTAAAACGCTCTTTGTTTGTTTGTGATTCTCTGAAGGCGATCCAGGTGCTGGGGGGGATGGGTTACGTGGCGGACATGCCCGCGGAGAGGCACTACCGCGACGCCCGCATCACCGAGATCTACGAGGGCACCAGCGAGATCCAGAGGCTGGTGATCGCCGGCCAGCTACTGAAGGAGTACCAGCTGTAGACGCACGTCCGTGAGCGCCGCTGGGGCCGCACGCACTCATGACTCATGACCGCATACGACCTCACACGACACCACGCGACACCACACGACATCACACGACATTACCTCATTCTGAGACAGAAGGAGGAGCTGCAGCTTCTGGATTTTGGACACTTTCACATTTTACATCAACGATTTAAAGGATCAGTTCACTGAAAACAGTAAAATCCACCCAGTGATCGAGAGAGACGCTAACAGCCGGACGTGGCTAACAGTGGTTAGCTCGGGGCAGCATGGTGAAGGCATTCAAAGGTCTTTTTTAACCACTAATGCTGCTGAAAATAACAGCAAACCTCTGCAGCAGCATGAGAAGAGTCCCTACACACACAACAAAGCATCAACAGCGTAGTTAGTGAAGCCAGAGTTTATTAAGGGCGCCCTCCCACTGTGCGTCCGTGCCGTGCCCCGTGCTTTAGGGTCCTTGTCCCCCCCTCCAGGCCCGTTTGTACTCACACTACCTGGGCCTCGGAGAATGCTTCTTGCTGCCTATACGTCATCACGCCGTAACACGTCACACGCATTGATGACGTCATGGCGATGCGTGGCTTTGTTTCCAGATCTTTCCGTAGACCTCGGAGTTTTTGTGCGTCTTGTCGACTGTTTTTGAATCTTTTCATCGACCAAATCTGCAGTAAACACTCCACCTCCGCATCACACCAACGTGAACCTTTCACCGCCATTGTTTGAAATGTCCGCGCATGGTCCCTCCTTCTTTTCTCTACGTCCCAACAGGCGCACAGGAAATGACCTCAGAACCGCCGTAGGCCTCGTGCTCGTACACGTGCGCACGCTCGTGCTCGTACATGTGCAAACGTGCTTTACTAAAGCCCACCTCTCCCAAACGGGCCGTGGACGGCAAGCGTGCCGCTCCTTGGCGTGGTACGGTTGCCGACTGCCTGTCGGAGTTCTCTGAGGGTTGGAAACACTCGACCGTGCAGAGACAGAATTTACACTCCAGATAAAAACAGGAGGAGTTTAGTTTGTTTACAGAAAGGATCCAGAAACGACTCCTGTGTGATCGGACGCTGTTCCCTAAACACTATTACATCAGTTTAAGGGACTCTTCTCATGCTGCTGCAGAGGTTTGCTGTTATTTGGAGCCGTAATAGTGGTTAAAAAAAGCCTCACACTTTTTTTTAGTTTGGTGTTTTTTATTCCTCGTGAAGAAGCAAACGTCAAAAAACAGACGTAGCGTCTCCGTCAGCTCCGTTCTCTAACTCGATCCAGTCGTCCTCACCTACGGGAGTCTCCATCTGTCAGACTTTGACTCCGCCTCATTTCCTCTGACCATAAAGGGGCATGTATGTGACGTTGGGGGGAGGGGCGTACGTCCATCTGGCTGACGTTTACCTCCGAGGAGAAGTGAGGGCCAGAGGCTAGCTGTCACTCAAGAGGCCACGCCCCTAATTATTCATAAACTTTGACCTCGCTGAAGCTCAAACGTGTCGACCAATGGCTGATTCTCTCCGATGTCAGCTTCCTGTTGCACTTCGGGCTGCTCGCCACCGAAGAGTCTCCAGGTTAGAGCGAGTATGAGCGGGCGAGGCCAGAGCAGACGTTCTCAGTGAGGGAGACACAGACGTGCTTCCTGCTCCTTCTCTGCAGGTTTTTTTTACTTTAAACTTCTTTATAACTAAGCGTGAATCATGGTTAGAGTCGTTTTTACGGACTTTAACACGAGTCTGCAGCGAGACGTTAAGAAAAGAAGCACATTTACTCCTCATAGTGTCGTTTTTCTGCTGTTTTAAACGTATAAAACTTTTTTTTTTTGCTGCTCAAATAATTAAAAAATGACCTCAACAAACATAAAAGCTGCTTTTTTAAAAATAAATCACTGTAGAAAAGCGTCTCTCCCTCCCTGTCTTACTGCTTTTAATGTGAACTGGCCCTTTAAGAAGATGAGCGGGTGAAGCAGCAGAGGGCGCCGCCGTGCCTTCACACACACACACACGCACACACACACACACACACACACACTTTTATTTGATATTCCTGGGGACGGTTTGGTGATTGAGGCAGTTTTTAATGTGAACTGGCCCTTTAAGAAGATGAGTGAATGATGATGAAGCAGCAGAGGGCGCCGGCGTGCCTTCTCACACACACACACACACACACACACACACACACACAGACTCACACACACACACAGACACACTCACACACACAGACACACGCACACAGACACACACAGACACACACACGCACACACGCACACACACACACACACACTCATATTCCTGGGGACGGTTTGATGGTTGAGGCAGTTATTAATGTTTTACGCTCTTGTGCCTCCGTAACGTGTAAATATTGTTATTGTTGTAATTTATTTTGTGAAGATGAAAAATAAAAACACAAAATAGAATTTAACACAAAGAAATTATGGATTTTATTTCAACATTTCCTGCCTGCTCACGTGCACGCTCCCCTCCTCTGTGAGCTCCTGCCTGCTCACGTGCACGCTCCCCTCCTCTGTGAGCTCCTGCCTGCTCACGTGCACGCTCCCCTCCTCTGTGAGTTCCTGCCTGCTCACGTGCACGCTCCCCTCCTCTGTGAGTTCCTGCCTGCTCACGTGCACGCTCCCCTCCTCTGTGAGCTCCTGCCTGCTCACGTGCACGCTCCCCTCCTCTGTGAGCTCCTGCCTGCTCACGTGCACGCTCCCCTCCTCTGTGAGTTCCTGCCTGCTCACGTGCACGCTCCCCTCCTCCGTGCTGGTGCACGTGAGGACCCTTGATGGCTCCAGCTCACGGCTTCCTGACGCTGCAGCTCCACCCGGCTGATTGTGTGAAGCACCACCTGAGTCGGCCTCGCTGCATTGTTCCGAGCCGCCCTCCCCACGCCGTTAACGCACGCCGTCCGCCGCTCGCTGATTACTGTGACGTCACTTCCTGGCTCCTGTTTGTTTCCTGTTTGTTTCACGTTCAAACAAACAAAGTGCACGTGACAAAACATCGTGTTGTGTTTGATACTCGAGGAACTTTCACCTCCTTTACTTCAGGCTTCAGGCCGTGAACGTACGGGGCACAGGGGCCCAGTGGGTCAGGGGCCCAGAGGTACAGGGGCCCAGTGGGTCAGGGGCCCAGAGGTACAGGGGCCCAGTGGGTCAGGGGCCCAGAGGTACAGGGGCCCAGTGGGTCAGGGCCCCGGAGGGTCAGAGACCTGATGAGTCCTGCCGAGGGTCAGGATAGGTTTGGGTGTCTCGTTCAGGGTGTGTGTGTGTGTGTAGGGGGGGGGGCTTTTGTTCAGGGGGGGGCCTGTTTATTGTCTGAGCCCAGGGCCCCATTATCTACTAATCCGCCCATGAACACATTATTTCTATATTTGCATATTTAAACATATAAAAGACTCTTAAATCACGAGAACAGACTCTTGAATGTTGTTTTTTTCTTTATTAGAAAAACTTTTATTAGAAACAGGAAGTAGAAAAACACACTGTACATGCAAAGGGGGGGTCAACACGATTTCTCTCTTCTAAATAATAAAAAATATTAAGATTTATTCCTTAAAATATGTTTTTTAGCTTTAAAATATTCTGACTTTCCTTGAAATATTATATTAAATATGATCAAAAGGCACCAGAGGCAAAAACATCATTCACAGCCTCATTTACAAAACATTTATTCATCAAAAATGCAGAAAAATTCATGTTTTTAAAGATTTATGGAGCCAGAAAAAAATAAATCTGGAAAAAACTTTCACTCTAATAATTTGTAATTAAATAAAACAATAATTTTGAACCTGACTTTCACATTTATGATCTGGAAATGGATGAAAATGAGCTCATATTTCATCACAAAACGCCTCATTTGCATATTTTAAACATGATAATTCATAAAAACTTGTCATATTAAACACATTTGTGTGAATGTCAGTGATGAAAGTGGAGCTGGAGCTTAAATCTCCACCTGCAGAGTCTCTGAAGTGTCCTGAGCTGAAGTCCTGCTGCTCCACACACACACACACACACACACACACACACACGCACGCACACACACACACCTCACAGTTCACACGTAGAGCTTCTTGTCGAAGTCCCCGGTGGAGGCGATGCTCTTGGTGGGCGCGTACCGGAGCGGGTACGCGCCGCGCACCGCGGGGGCGAAGGAGCAGCAGAGCAGCGTCCCGCCGAGCAGCAGCAGCGCGGTGGCGGCCCAGCCGATGTAGATGGCGGCGCCGATCTCGCGCTTCTTGGACGGGGGCACCTGCGGGTCGTGGAAGTCCACGATGATGTTGTTGGCCATCCAGCAGAGCGGCACGAGCACGAAGAGGCCGCTCATGATGTAGATCACCCCGCCCGCGTGCACCACCCGCGCCTTCACCGTCTCCTCCCGGATGCAGTTGGTGCACTGCGCGCCGGCGACCGTCACCGTGAGCGCGACCACCCCGAGCACGGCGGCGATGATCGTGAGCGCGCGCGCCGTCTGCAGGTCCTGCGTCAGCGCGAGCACCGAGTCGTGGACCTTGCACTGCATCTGGCCCGTGCTCTGCACCACGCACGACATCCACAGGCCGTCCCAGATGGTCTGCGCCACCACGATGTTGGAGTCGATGAAGGCGGTCACCTTCCACATGGGCAGCCCGCACGCCACCATCACCAGGAGCGAGCCGGCGAGGCACAGCGCCATGCCCAGGAACTCCAGACACGCGGCCAGCATGGCTCTGCTGGGACCTGATGGGACCTGATGAGACCTGATGGGACCTGATGAGACCTGCTGAGACCCCCTGAGTCCTGATAAGACCTGATGAGTCCTGCTGAGACCTGATGAGACCCACTGAGACCTGCTGAGACCTGATGAGACCCACTGAGACCCACTGAGACCTGCTGAGACCCGCTGAGTCCTGCTGAGACCTGTTGAGACCTGATGAGACCTGATGAGACCTGAGGGGACCCGCTGAGTCCTGCTGAGACCCGTTGAGACCTGTTGAGACCTGATGAGACCCGCTGAGAGGGTTCAGAGTCTACTTCTGCAGCTGCTTCTTCCTCCTCTGTGCTCGTGGTGCCCTGCGTGCGCTCGGTCTGCCTCTGGTCACTGAGTGCGTGCGCTCTGGGGCTTTTTATGTCAGGGAGGCTGCAGCAGCTGCGCCTCCGTCCAAACAAAACCCACAAACTTTCCACCAATCAGCTCTCGAACGCATCTTTGTCTCAGCCAATGAGCAGCAGCAGCAGCGGCGCGTTCACGCACCGGTGACCCTCCCACGGGGGCTCTTCCTGTCGTTCACACACAGAAGAGTCTGCAGGATGTCAGAGTTTCTCCTGTGATGACAGAAAACTCACAGTGACGGGGAAACAAAGGGAATATTGTTCCTCTGCGTTTATTTTCTCTGCGGTGCCAAAAACAACACCAGCCTGTTTCTACCAAACACTCGAGATCTGAATGTTTTCTGTAAAAACAGGAATAAGAAAATAAAACTGTGCGATTGTAAAAGCGCGTTTACTCTGACCGTGTTTACCAAGAACTGGTTGATGGCAAACGTGTAAAGTAGATGCAAAACAGCCCAAAAAGATGCAAAATGACTAAAAATAGATGCAAAACCACCACAAAAAGATGCAAAATGACTAAAAATAGATGCAAAACCACCACAAAAAGATGCAAAATGACTAAAAATAGATGCAAAACCACAACAAAAAGATGCAAAATGACTAAAAATAGATTCAAAACCAGCACAAAAAGATGCAAAATGACTAAAAATAGATGCAAAACCAGCACAAAAAGATGCAAAATGACTAAAAATAGATAAAAAACCACCACAAAAAGATGCAAAATGACTAAAAATTGATGCAAAACCACCACAAAAAGATGCAAAATGACTAAAAACAGATGCAAAACCAGCACAAAAAGATGCAAAATGACTAAAAATAGATGCAAAACCACCACAAAGCGTCCAATTGTCTCTAATTTGGTCATAACTTCATATTTGTAACTTGAGATTATTAAATGTTGTTGTTTAGGAAGTGAAAATCTAAAGATCGTAGAAGAAATTAATCTAAAATTGTGAGTTTTTAAAGTTTTATTTGTGATTTTTGGGGTTTTCTCTTTGCAGACGACTCGTGATTGTTCGTCTGCGGCTCAGACAGGAAACACTCGCTCCGTTGTGCTGCGACTGTCGAGAAATCAGCCGCACTCTCTTTGTTATTGTGCTTTAAGTGGAGTCAGCGGGAGCAAAGCATTCTGGGAGCTTTTGAAACGAGGCCACTCCTCAGATTCTTCTTCTCTGGGAAAACGAGAAAGTCGGGATTTCTCCAAACGTTTCACAACAAATCACAACTTAAAGACGCTTTGAGTCGGACGTGTTGATGCGTGGTGCGTCGCCTCACGCCATTTTGTCAGGACGCTTCCGAGTTGCGTTGGAAAAACAGACTTTTGGAAGTGAGAAGATTTACAAAGACTTTTATTTTAATCATAAAAACAGAGAAAAATAATCTAAATTACACGTTTTTTTATTTCAAACGTGAGAAAAAGAAAAGAAATAAAAGAGAACGATGAGACCTGCGTGTTTGTGCTGATGATCGGGGCTGAAACTGTAAACACTCAGGAGGAGGAAGCATCTGGCCCTCTGAGGACACACACACACACACACACACACACACACACACACACACACACACACACACACACACACACTCAGTCCTGACTGTGCTGCGGAGATTAAGTCGTGGTGTTGTGGTGTTTTCTTGACCCACTCACCTACAATGGGCTACTACGTGACATCATGCCTTCCCTACCCCCCCCCCCCCCAACACACACACACACACACACACTCACACACACACACACACACACACGTGCATTCATATAATGAGATATCCAGACGGACGGAGCCTGATTGTGTTTTCCTTCATGGACGTTGTTTGTCAGCACGATGACGTCCATGTTGGATCCACACCTGCTGCACGAGGCTCAGGCCTTTAGAACGTCTTCATATCATAAATAAATAAATATTAATATATTAATAAAATAAAGAAATTAAACCGTATTAAACACTTGACCCTCCTCCGCCCTGTCTGTGTTTGTCTGCTGTGATTAAACCACAAACCACAGATTCAGACTCAGATTCAGGACCAAAGCTGAGTGATTACAGAAGGTGGGGTCCAGCTCTAATCAGCATGCATCACTTCCTGTCTGCACACACACACACACACACACACACACACACACACACTCTGCTGTACAGGATGTTATTTTGGGTGTAATTTATGTCAAATTTGATCCGGAAAAGCCAAAAAAACGTTGTTGCTTCTGAATTTTTGGGAGTAAATGAGTCACAGGGACTTTACAGGACAACAGACACACACACACACACACACACACACACACAAACACACACTTTGTTATCTTAATATCGCCAAATACATGATTCACATACGAGGACTTTACCTCGGTGTTTGTTGCTCACGCTAGACGTGTTGCAGACGAGAATATAAAGAGGAATAACAGACAAAGAAAAGTGCTTTAACAGTCAAAAACATCAATAAAGGATTAAAACATCTGAGAAATAAACAATAAAAACACTTCAACACATAATTAAATCAAGTTAAATGTGAGAAATATTAACATTATAGACCTGGAAGCTGTACAAGTTTGTGCAAATAAAGGTACGTCACTGTGTGTAACTCAGGATGAGTTCATAATTCACATCATTTTGACTGAAAGAGCTTTAATTTGTGATGTTTT
This sequence comes from Echiichthys vipera, assembly GCF_963691815.1. Taxonomy (NCBI): domain Eukaryota; kingdom Metazoa; phylum Chordata; class Actinopteri; order Perciformes; family Trachinidae; genus Echiichthys; species Echiichthys vipera. Next base: position 28,576,811 of record NC_139841.1, read on the forward strand.
CATCTAAAGTGTCACAGGTTCTGACCTCTGGATGTTACGTCACTGATCTATTTATATTAAGTTTATAAATATAGAGATTTAGATTTAATGAAACTATAAAAAACAACCTGCTGAAAGAGCTCAACGTGTTTTAAATCTAATAAACGTTCTGACTGCTTTCTCTCATCAACGTCACTTTATTTGACTTATCTGACAGAAACGTTCATCAAATATGAAATTTACCTGGAGATTCTAACAGCGCACTCACACTGTGCCTCCGTCCCGTGCCAAAACAGGTTTTACGTCTAAAGTCTGGTTCCTTTGACCAGTGTGAGTGCAACCGTACCGCGTCTAGGAGCGGCACGCTTGCCGTCCACGGCCCGTTTGGGAGAGGTGGGCTTTAGTAAAGCACGTTTGCACGTGTACGAGCACGAGCGTGCGCACGTGTACGAGCACGAGGCCTACGGCGGCTCTGAGGTCATTTCCTGTGCGCCTGTTGGGACGTAGAAAAAAGAAGGAGGGACCATGCGCGGACATTTCAAACAATGGCGGTGAAAGGTTCACGTTGGTGTGATGCGGAGGTGGAGTGTTTACTGCAGATTTGGTCGATGAAAAGATTCAAAAACAGTCGACAAGACGCACAAAAACTCCGAGGTCTACGGAAAGATCTGGAAACAAAGCCACGCATCGCCATGACGTCATCAATGCGTGTGGAGTGTTACGGCGTGATGACGTATAGGCAGCAAGAAGCATTCTCCGAGGCCCAGGTAGTGTGAGTACAAACGGGCCTGGAGGGGGGACAAGGACCCTAAAGCACGGGGCACGGGACGGAGGCACAGTGGGAGGGCGCCCTTAGAAGTGTGTAAATGAATTCTACTTGCACTTTGGTGCAGATCAAAAAGTGAAAGCACCGAGAAAAGACGGGAAACTGCGTCAGGATCTGGTGACGCAGTTACATTAGCTTTGAGTTGAGTTCCCGTAGTGGACACACACAGAGCGATCCAGTGTGTTTACAAGGGACTGATTTATGATTCATTCATTCATCTTCAGCCTCTTGTTCCTGTCTGGGTCTCGGGGGGCTGGAGCCGATCCCAGCTGACATCGGGCGTGAGGCGGGGTCCACCCTGGACAGGACGCCAGTCTATCACAGGACACATAGAGACGAACAGAGACAGACAACCATTCACACCTACGGGTGATTTAGAGTCATCAATGAACCGAACACCTGCACGTCTTTGGACTGTGGGAGGAAACCGGAGAACCCGGAGAAAACCCACGCAGACACGGGGACAACATGCAAACTCCACACAGAAGGGCCCCAGCAGGGATTCAAACCCACGCACACACGGGGACAACATGCACACGTCTTCACGTCTGTCCGCGGTGCTCTGCCCAGACGCAACAGCACCACGCAGATGTTCGCAGGAGTTTGAAAGAACAGAACTTGAATGAGACGATGTTTGATGGCGTTGGTCGTATGTGGTGGGTCTGCGTGTGACGCTGATTGACGGCGGCTGCGGGGGCGTGGGGGGGCCGGGGGGGGGGGGGGGGCTGAGAGATGCCGCAGTGTTAGGATGTCCTGCCTCTTATCACTTCCCTTCCACTCCATTGTCCTCGGCCCGGGACTCTTCTCCTCCTCCTTTTCCACATCAACTGCTTTTTATGATCCACAGTGAAACGTCACCTGGCTGCTGCTGCTGTGAGGGTGTGTGTGTGTGTGTGTGTGTGTGTGTGTGTGTGTGTGTGGGGGGGGGGGGGGGTCTGGCACTCGCAGAGGTGTGAGGCCTTGGCGTTTGGTGGAGTTGTGCGTTTGTCCGGTAACACTTTATTTGGCACGTGGCCCTGCGTTTGATTCAGACGCTGTTTTGATGTTAGTCTGTGTGTGTGTGTGTGTGTGTGTGTGTCTGTGTGTGTGTGTGTGTGTGTGTGTGTGTGTGTGTGTGTGTGTGTGTGTGTGTGTGTCTGTGTGTGTGTGTGTGTGTGTGTGTGTGTGTGTGTGTGTGTGTGTCTGTGTGTGTGTGTGTGTGTGTGTGTGTGTGTGTGTGTGTGTGTCTGTGTGTGTGTGTGTGTGTGTGTGTGTCTGTGTGTGTGTGTGTGTGTGTGTGTGTGTGTGTGTGTGTGTGTGTGTGTGTGTGTGTCTGTGTGTGTGTGTGTGTGTGTGTGTGTGTGTGTGTGTGTGTGTGTGTGTGTGTGTGTGTGTGTGTGTGTTTATGTGTGTGTTTATGTGTGTGTGTGTGTGTGTGTGTGTGTGTGTGTGTGTGTGTGTTTATGTGTGTGACCTCTGTGATCTTATTGTCCTGTCGCAGCAGAAACACCGGGCTCATGAAGGAAACGGCAGTTTGAGGCCGCACGCTTCAGTGAGAGGCTCCCTGACACGCTGAAAGTGACTCAGCGTCGGGGCGGCAGTAGCTCAGTCCATAGGTGACTTGGCTGGGAACCGGAGGGTTGCCGGTTTGAGTCCCTGTGTGGATCATGAATGGAGTGTGTACTGGTGGCTGGAGAGGTGCCAGTTCATGTCCTGGGCACTGTTGAGGTGCTGTTGAGCAATGCACCGAACCCCCAACTGCTCGGGGCGCCGGTCACTGGCAGCCCCCTCGCTCTAATGTGTGTGTGTGTGTGTGTGTGTGTGTGTGTGTGTGTGTGTGTGTGTGTGTGTGTGTGTGTGTGTGTGTGTGTGTGTGTGTGTGTGTGTGTGTGTGTGTGTGTGTGTAATTTCCCCATTGCGGGACGAATAAAGGAATTCTTCTTCTTATCATAAACCGTAAAAAATGGCATTTGGCCGTCGCCATCTTGGTGTTTTTCAGTGAAGTGACCGTAACTACAGCTCAGTCCTGGTTCCTACCCTCACCTGTGGTCCTGAAAGCTGGGTCAGGACCCAAAGAACCAGGTCCAGGTCAGGACCCAAAGAACCAGGTCCAGGTCAGGACCCACAGAACCAGGTCCAGGTCAGGACCCACAGAACCAGGTCCAGGTCAGGACCCAAAGAACCAGGTCCAGGTCAGGACCCACAGAACCAGGTCCAGGTCAGGACCCACAGAACCAGGTCCAGGTCAGGACCCAAAGAACCAGGTCCAGGTCAGGACCCAAAGAACCAGGTCAGGACCCAAAGAACCAGGTCCAGGTCCAAGCGTGTGAAATGTGTTTCCTCAGGAGGGGGTCTGGAGTCTCCCTTAGAGAGAGGGGGAGAAGTTCAGCATCCGTGAGGAACTCGGAGTAGAGCCGCTGCTCCTTTGTGTTGAAAGGAGCCAGTAGAGGTGGTTCAGGATCATCTGGTAAGGATGAACCCTGGGCGCCTCCCTAGGGAGGTGTTCCAGGCACGTCCAGCTGGGAGGAGGCCTCGGGGAAGACCCAGGACCAGGTGGAGAGATTAGATCTCCACACTGGCCTGGGAACGCCTCAGGATCCCCCAGTTAGAGCTGGTGAATGTGGCCCGGGTTTATTTTGATTTAGTAATTTACATTAAAGAGTAAATTAAATAAATATAATTATATATTAATGTGTTCTGCTGTTCACCCTGATCATATTTCCTGCAGCGCAGCATCGGTGCAGCGTGACCTGTCACCTTGGTACGAGCGTGTCGGTGAACGTGGAGGTCGCGGTGCTTTAACGTGGCGTCTGGACGCCGTCGTGTCGCCACAAGGTCCTTCCCCACTTCCTGTCGACCTGAAACAGCGACACAGTAATCAGGTCAACGCTCCGCTGCTTCCTGAGGAAACAGCGTCCAACACAGACGCTCATGTGTCTGTGGATGCTCTGACCACTGAAGGAGACCGTTAAGTTCAGACTACTAAAGGAGACCGTTAAGTTCAGACCCCTAAAGGTGACCGTTAAGTTCAGACCACTAAAGGAGACCGTTACGTTCAGACTACTAAAGGTGACCGTTAAGTTCAGACTACTAAAGGTGACAGTTTCTCTCTGATTGAGCTGCACACGGACAGGAAGTGCCGTCTTTACACACAGGAAGTGCCGTCTTTACACACAGGAAGTGAGCTGATGGCAGCGAGATGAGATAAAGAGGAAATCAAAACAAGTTCATGACGACGCAGCCGAGGGACGGAGAACTTAATGGTCTCCTTTAGAGACTAAACTTAACCGTCTCCTTCCGTCGTCTAAACTTAACCGTCTCCTTTAGTCGACTAAACTTAACAGTCACCTTTAGAGACTACACTTAACCGTCTCCTTTAGAGACTAAACTTAACCGTCTCCTTTAGTGACTAAACTTAACCGTCTCCTTTAGTGACTAAACTTAACAGTCACCTTTAGAGACTACACTTAACCGTCTCCTTTAGAGACTAAACTTAACAGTCTCCTTTAGTGACTAAACTTAACCGTCACCTTTAGTGACTAAACTTAACCGTCACCTTTAGACACTAAACTTAACCGTCTCCTTTAGTGACTAAACTTAACAGTCACCTTTAGAGACTACACTTAACCGTCTCCTTTAGAGACTAAACTTAACAGTCTCCTTTAGTGACTAAACTTAACCGTCACCTTTAGTCGTCTAAACTTAACCGTCTCCTTTAGAGACTAAACTTAACCGTCTCCTTTAGTGACTAAACTTAACCGTCTCCTTTAGAGACTAAACTTAACCGTCTCCTTTAGTGACTAAACTTAACCGTCTCCTTTAGTGTCTAAACTTAACCGTCTCCTTTAGTGACTAAACTTAACCGTCTCCTTCCGTCGTCTAAACTTAACCGTCTCCTTAAGTCGTCTAAACTTAACCGTCTCCTTTAGTGTCTAAACTTAACCGTCTCCTTTAGTGACTAAACTTAACCGTCTCCTTTAGAGACTTAACTTAACCGTCTCC
>NC_139841.1:28586596-28593103 GCF_963691815.1 Echiichthys vipera
TCTCTCTCTCTCTCTCCTCGCTCTCCTCGCTCTCTCTCCTCTCTCCTCTCTCTCCTCTCTCTCCTCTCTCCTCGCTCTCCTCTCTCTCCTCGCTCTCCTCTCTCTCCTCTCTCGCCTCGCTCTCTCTCGCTCTCCTCTCTCTCCTCTCTCTCCTCTCTCTCCTCTCTCTCCTCTCTCTCTCTCTCCTCTCTCTCTCTCTCTCTCTCTCTGTGCGCATGCGTGAGTGTGAGCGGAGCGAGTGAGCTGGAGTGATTTGACGGTGGTGAGTGGTTTTCTCAAAACTTTTCTATAATTGTTTGTTTGTTTGTTTTGCATGTTTTAGTGTAGTTTGTGAACCTTGTTCCAGTCGGTGTGTGTGTGTGTGTGTGACACCGGGCATCATGCCCGGTGTCGGAGTAGATGAGGTGGGACTGCAGAAACTGACGAGGCGACATGCGGTCAAACTTTTGCCGGCTGTCGCCTGTACAGTTGAGGATGCAGCCTACGCCATCGGAGAGCTTGTGGGGTTTGTAAGTGTAAAAGCTGCCTCACGGATGAACAGCGCTATCGTCATCTTTCTGGATGATGTGGCAAAGGCGGAGAAAGTGGTGGAGAGCGGCGTGGTGATCCATGACACCTTCACGCCGGTGTTTCCTCTGGCTAACCCGGTGAGGAGGATCATGATCTCCAACACGCCACCTTTCATTAAAAACGAGGATTTAAATACAGAACTGTCCCGCTACGGACGAGTCATCTCTCCAATAAAGATGATGATGTTGGGAGGTAAAACCCGACCGGAAATGAAACACGTTGTGTGTTACCGGCGGCAGACCTTCATGGTGCTCAAAGATGGAGTTAAAGACCTCAACCTGTCTTTGAGTTTCAAGGTGGAAGGATTTAATTATATCGTTTTCGTCACATCTGAGACGATGAAGTGTTTTTCTTGTGGGGCCGAGGGGCACTTGGCTCGAGCCTGCCCTGAGGATAAGGAGGCTGCCGGTGGCACTGCGGGGCCGAGCGCCGGTGCATCACCCCGGCGTGCGGGGGCCAAAGGCCCCCGCCCCTGGGATCCGGGGCTTCGGCCTCTGGTGGACCTGGCGCTTTGGCCTCCGCTGAGCCGGCAGCTGATGCGTCAGCTGGTGGCGAGAGTGGTTCGGGTGAGACGGGCACAGGTGAGACGGGCTCACCTGACGCGCTGCAGCCGGCGGCTGAGTTAGACTCGGCCGGTGTGCAGCGATCTGACGAGACGGCAGAACAGAGTGAACGGGAGGAGATGGAGCAGGAACAGGCTGTTTGCCCAGAGGAAAATATTACTGCTACAAAGAGCACAGTCACACCTGCTAATAAAAATAAACAGGAAAATAAAAAGAAGGATAAAGAACATAATGTGAATGCAGACGAGGTGGTGAATGAGGTGATGGAGGAGGACATGGATGAGGATAAAAGATCAGGAAAAAGGAAAATCAGTGAGTGTAGGGAGGAGGAGGAGGATGATGAGGATGAGGAGGAGGTGGAGGTGGAGGAAGATAGTGGGGATGAAGCAGGTGAAGAATGGGATATGACTCCATCTCAGGAGGTTCACACCACCACCTATTCATTGAGAGAAATTAAAAAGTTCCTAAAAGACACAAAAGGGAAAGTAGCTGTGCAGGTGAAGAATTTCTTCCCCGACCTGAAGGGCTTCATTGTGTCTGTGTCACGCCTTAAAAAGATGGAAGACTCTTTTGAAACGAAGGAAGTCTACAGACTGAACAAGTTTGTCACAAAAGCCAGGGTGAAGCTCGCTGAACTTAATGATGACTCACTTTAAAATGTCTTATCACACCTTTGTGGCTGTTTTCTTATTTATTTTTTTTCATATCATTATGACTAATATAAATATTGGTTCTTTAAATATTAACGGTGCCAGAAGTGTTGTGAAGAGAGCTTCTCTTTATAAACTTATTGATTTTAAGAAACTGGACGTAGTTTTTATTCAAGAAACCCATAGTGATGATGAAAACAAGAGAGACTGGAAGAAGGAGTGGCCTGGCCAGGTTTTTCTCAGCCACAAATCTTTTAATAGTGCTGGAGTCGGTGTGCTTTTTAACAAAGCTTTTAACCCTCACTCCGTCGAGGTGCAGGATGTTTTATCAGGTCACATTTTGAAGGTCAGAGCACAGTTTGAGAATGTCATAATGGTTTTTATATGTGTTTATGCCCCTGTTTTTAGCAAAGATAGAATGTTTTTTTTAGACATTCTATCTGATGCCATTAGCGGCTGCAGCACTGAAGAGTATTTATTTCTGGGAGGTGATTTTAATTGCACAGAGCATCCTAATACAGACAGGAATCACCTAGAGCCTCACCCTGCTTCATGTGCTCGGCTTCAGCGTCTCAGTGAAGCTCACGAGCTGCAGGACGTATGGAGAGGGTTTCATAGAAATATCCGGCAGTATACATGGAGCCACAGTCGTGAGAATGTATTATCGATGGCTCGACTTGATCGGTTTTATTGCTTTAAACATCATTTTAGCATTTTTAAATCAAGTCATATTATACCGGTCGGCTTTACAGACCATTCTCTGGTTCAGTGTTCTTTTTTTATCTCAAATGTTAAGATAACCAGTGCTTATTGGCATTTTAACACAGCTCTTTTATTAGATAATGCTTTTAGAGAGGGTCTTAATTATTTATGGGTTTTACACAAGGGCAAGAAGTCCAGTTTTATTTCTTTACAGCAGTGGTGGGATATTGGCAAAGTCCAAATCCAACAATTTTGTAAACAATATACTCGCAATGTCACTAAGTACATCACCAGGTCTCTTCAGGACCTAGAGACTGAGGTGGTACAGCTGCAGGGTTTGGCAGACTGTACAGGAGAACAAGGGCATTTTGAAGCCCTTAAAAGGAAAAAGGCTGCTTTAGCCAACCTGCTGGGCATTACAGCACAGGGGGCGCTGGTCCGATCTCGTTTTTGAATGCCTCGCAAATGGATGCTCCATCCCGGTTCTTCTTCAGCCTAGAGAGGAAAAATGGCCAGAAGAAGATCATCCACTCGCTACGTGCTGAAGATGGTTCTTCATACACGACAGGCCCAGAGATCCGGAGGTATGCCACACATTTCTATAAAAAACTGTATTCAAATGAGTTTGTGGATAACCCAGAGCTGGGTGGACAGTTTTTTAATAACCTGCCTCAGGTGGAGGCTGCCTCAAACACAACACTGGACTCTGAGCTGACTGTTGATGAGCTCCACACAGCCCTCATGAGTCTGGCCAATGAGAAGGCTCCTGGCATTGATGGGCTCCCCGTGGAGTTCTACAAGTCTTTTTGGCCGGTTCTCGGCGAAGACATGTTGGAGGTTTTCCAGGATAGTCTGAACCGGGGACAACTACCACTGAGCTGCAAGAGAGCTATCATTACTCTGCTCCCTAAAAAAGGAGACCTGCAGCTTTTAAAGAACTGGAGACCGGTTTCATTGCTGTGTGGGGACTACAAGATATTGTCCAAAGCCCTGGCCCTGAGGCTGAGGGAGGTCGTCAGTGAGGTCATCCATGTGGACCAGACATACTGTGTGCCCGGCAGGTCCATAAGTGATAATATCACTTTAATCAGGCATGTTTTGGACGTCTCTAGCTCATTAGGCGTGGACACTGGTCTGATTTCCGTAGACCAGGAAAAAGCTTTTGACCGGGTTGAACACCAGTATCTGTGGCAGGCGCTGGCTGCTTTTGGGTTCAGCCCAGGCTTCATAGCTAAGATCCAGGTACTGTACCGTGACATTGCGAGCATACTGAAGGTTAACGGTGGCCTGGCTGCTCCTTTTAATGTGGAGAGGGGGGTTCGGCAGGGATGCTCCATATCAGGGATGCTTTATTCCCTTGCCATAGAGCCTCTGCTCCACAAATTAAGAAAGGAGCTCAATGGTGTTGTTTTTAATGGATGTCCTGCTGTTTTTAAACTGTCTGCCTATGCTGATGATGTCATTTTAATGGTGAACACACAAAAAGACATTGACATCATAAAAACTAATGTTGGACTGTTTAATGAGATGTCATCAGCAAAAGTAAACTGGAGTAAGAGCGATGCAGTGATGGTAAGTGACAAGCCCACAACTAAGCTGGTTTTACCAGGGGGACTGACGTGGAAGACAGGGGGCATAAAATACCTTGGGGTGTTCTTAGGCGATGAGACTGTTTTAAATAAGAACTGGGACAATGTGCTGGAGAAGATTGAAGGTCGGCTCAGGAGGTGGAGCTGGCTGCTACCGAGCATGTCCTATAGAGGAAGGGCACTCATTATCAACAACCTGGTGTCCTCCTCCCTTTGGCACAGACTGGCCTGTGTGGACCCTCCCCCTAACCTGCTGTCAAAAATACAGGCATTGTTAGTTAATTTTTTCTGGGACAAACTTCACTGGACCCCTCAAGCTGTCCTCTACCTTCCTAAGGATGAGGGAGGGCAGGGACTTGTCCACCTGGCCAGCAGGGGAGCTGCTTTCCGGCTACAGTTCTTTCAGCGACTGCTGTACGGCCCCAAGGACCTGGTCTGGAGACCGTTGGCCCACATGGTTCTGCAGCGGTTCGCTGGACTGGGTTTAAAAGACTCTCTATTCCTCATGGACCTCAGCACTGCAGACCTTCGCACATTGCCACCTTTCTACCGGGGAGCCTTCACTGTGTGGAAGCTGATGGCGAAGGAGAAAAGTACGGTCTCCCTTCACTGGCTGCTTCAGGAGCCTGTGGTCTTTGGAGGACAGCTCAGCGCCCCTTTCTGGGCGGGAACAGCTCTTAGGGACATCTTCTGTAAGGCCAGGGTCATGACTCTGGGGTCTGTTGTTCACCTGGCTGGAGCTGAGCTGCAGGATGCAGCCGTCCTGGCAGCTGGTGTGGGGATCCGGTCTGTGAGGAGCATTGGCAGACTTTTGGAGCATTGGAGAGGCTGCCTGAATGGACATCAACGTCTTCTACTGAGCCGGCACTCCCAAGGTTTTATTGCCCCCTGCACTGACGATCCGTTTCCCTCCATTACTGTTCGTCCGGTTTTTAAAGACTACATTGGTTGTTTTTTAAACTCACAGCACTGCACTTTAAGCCTACAGGAGGCCACTGGCAAAGCCTTGTACAGAGTCATGGTGACATGTCTAAATGGAAAGACTCTGAACCGAGTGGACACTCCATGGAGGGGTCACCTGCAGTTGGGAGATGAGGTGACACCCGCCTGGAGGAGTCTCTATAAAGGTCCTCTGACTAAAAAAGTGGCAGACCTACAGTGGAGGGTGCTACATGGCATTGTAGCAGTTAACTCCTTCCTGTCGATCATCTCCCCAGGGCACACTGACCGGTGTGTGTTCTGTGGTGAAAGGGAGACAGTTTTTCACTGTTACAGTGAGTGTGCACGTCTCACTCCTCTTTTCACTCTCCTGAAGAGTCTCTTCAGAGCAGCTGGAGAAGAATTCTCTGTTCAGGTTTTTATCTTGGGTTTTAAGTACAGAAAGGCAGCAGAGAGCAAGTGTAAACTTTTAAATTTCTTACTGGGACAGGCCAAGATGGCAGTACATGTGAGCAGGAAGAGGAAAGAGGAGAACATGGTGGATGTTGAGGTGAGTTTGTTGTTCTGTCGGATGGTGAAGGCCAGGGTCCACATAGATTTTAAATACTACAGTCAGATGCAGGACATGGATCAGTTCACCAAGACCTGGACTCACTCCAACACACTGTGTTCAGTTACTGACAAAGCTCTGGTCTTCTCTCACCATCTCATCTAATGCATCTCTCTAACCCGTCTGCACGGGCTAAGCTGTGTATGTTTTATTGGTTTTAGTTTGAATTTTAATGTTTTTTAAAGGATGTGCTGTTTGATATGTGCTTTTTGATCAAAATGTGTATTCTTAATAGTTAAAATAAAGGTACTATAAAAATCAAAAAAAAAAAATCTCTCTCTCTCTCTCTCTCTCTCTCTCTCTCTCCCTCTCCCTCTCTCTCTCTCTGCGTCATGCCATCAAACGGATCCTGGCGGTGCAGTACTCTTTGGAGAAGGCAGGGTTAGCGGTGGGCGACAACAATTTCCAATGCTCCGCTGTTCATTAAGAATAAAGTGCTGGCTACAGAGTTGTCTTGCTATGGCAAGCCTGAGCCTTCGGGGGTCATGGTCGACCGCATGAGCGCTTCAGGCACTGGGTTTGAATCACATGAAAAGCCCGAAACCGCAAAACAAAAAATTAGTGAGGAAAACAAACAAACTGACAAGCATTTTTTTAAACTTTCTTTTTGTTGAAGATTTCTCAATTTTCTCAACAATAAAACAAACCAATAAGGGAACAGGAGAAACAAAAAAAACAGACAAACAAAACCAAAAATAGAGTATAGAAGTGCACAGACATACATTCGGTCAAAATGGAGAGATCATTCACACAGACAATGGGTTACACGTTGACAAGTATGACGTCCACCTTTCCCAGCACTTTGTGTACTGTTAAGTCTGTAGTCTCGGGGCAAGGGTCAGTTTTTCTATACATTGTATTTCGTTAACAACGGTGATCCAGTC
>NC_139841.1:28593303-28598303 GCF_963691815.1 Echiichthys vipera
GTAAACCCAGCAGTCTGGATCTGTGGACTCAGAGTGTGTGTGTCTGTGTGTGTGTGCGTGTGCGTGTGTGTGTGTGTGGGAGTGACTTGCATCCACAGACGAAATGTCAGTATGGAAGCAAATCCAGAAAACGCCCCCTCACAGCTCCGTGCACGCCGTTAATGCACTCCACTCTGTTTGCTTTGGTTTTTGTTGTTTGGGAACATGATGCATGATGGGATGTTTTATCCTATTTTACCGTGTTTTTAACGCCCGTTCACACGTCTCCCTGGTTTATCATCTCTGACTCAGACGCTGAGAGACGCTCGTTTGCAGCGTCTCTCAATAAAAACATAAGAAAAGAGTCAGTTTGTGGCGAAGCAGCGTTGCATCATGGGAGTTGTAGTCCTCAGGATTCCCTCAGTGTTCATCGCTGAAGAGGTTTTTACAGAAGAAAACACTGAATAAAGCAGTTTGACGTTAAACATCGGAGTTCCCCGACACTCCGAGCGCCGCTAACGTTCATTCAGCTCGTTTCTTTATTAACTTCAGATCCAGACGTCCGATAAAAACCGTCATCAGGTTCAAACAGTGAGTTAAAAACCACCAATATCTAAAAAGTGTTTGCTTCAGAGTCGTAACGGCGTCATCAGGCGACCAAATGTAACTGGGTGTTGCCCTGAATAAACACATTTCTCCGATCTGAACATTTTTTGGGAACATGTGGGATAATTATTACGTTTAATTATATGCAGATGATACTCGTTTACACTTCTCATTTAATGTAAGAACACTAAATACAAAGGTGCACCACAGGGTTCGATGCTGGGTCCACTTCATTTCTCTGTTTTTGTTAATGATCGCCCTTTAATTTGTTTTTTCTGTTTAATTCTATGCAGATGATACTCGCTTACACTTCTAAACCTCATTTACTGAAACATTAGATTTATCTTAAGGAATAAACTTAAACATATGTAACATATGTACGCGGGTACAAGCGTGTGAAATGTGTTTCCTCAGGAGGGGGTCTGGAGTCTCCCTTAGAGAGAGGGGGAGAAGTTCAGCATCCGTGAGGAACTCGGAGTAGAGCCGCTGCTCCTTTGCGTTGAAAGGAGCCAGTTGAGGTGGTTCAGGATCATCTGGTAAGGATGAACCCTGGGCGCCTCCCTAGGGAGGTGTTCCAGGCACGTCCAGCTGGGAGGAGGCCTCGGGGAAGACCCAGGACCAGGTGGAGAGATTAGATCTCCACACTGGCCTGGGAACGCCTCAGGATCCCCCAGTTAGAGCTGGTTAATGTGGCCCGGGAAAGGGAAGTTTGGGGTCCCCTGCTAAAGCTGCTGCCCCAGAGACCTGATCCAGGATCAGAGGCTGAAGATGAGATGAGATGTGTAGCGTTGGTTTAGTCCTTTTAATGTGTACACAGCGCCCTGAGGGGTGGAGCTCATGCACTCGACCCGGTTCGAAGAAACATAATGCATGTTTTGAAACCTAATGCATGATGGGAAACCTAATGCATGATGGGATGAGATGCCTCTCTACTGTGTTTTAAGCGTCTCGTGCACTCGATGTGTGCCTCTGCAGTGTCCCTGCACAGTCCCAACCCCCCTCCTCGCACAGTGGCGGCCTGCCAGGCTGTATTATGAACACTTGGGGGAACCTCAGGGCACTCTCAGCGTCTCCGCCACCCTCTTCAATAAAACATGCAAGGGATTATGGGAATGCCCTACTAACAGGACCACTGTACCGTGCAGCCGAGCGGTGCAGGGAGATCTGACCCAGAAGGCCGTGGGTCGGCCATGATGACGTGTGCTGCCCTACATAGAACCGCGTTTGGTCAGATTATGACCTGCATCTGTTTCTGACATCTTTACAAACATAACGTCATAGACACAATGAGTCATATGTTTGTTTACAACGCTATTTTAAATGTGGAGCAACTCAAACTGACCTTAAAAAAACAATCCAAAGCAGTCGCTGTGTTCGAGGTCGTTCCCTATCACAGAAGTAGTTTACGCCGTTTTTGTAGTGCTGTTTGAATTCTCCGTGGTTAATTTCAGTCACTATAAAATACCCACAATGCACAGCTGATTTGAGGGTACGACCTACATGTATTGTACTCCTGCATACCACAATGCAATGCAGTGGTGTTTTATTGGAGGAGGAGAAGAAGCATCAGAGGTGCTAACGGTAGCCACGAGCTAACTGCAGTTACCGACAGCCGTTCCTCACGAGCTCACTGCTGTCACTCGCTCGTTACTCATGGAATAAATGAACCGTGGCTGTTCCAGCTCAGAGATCAGGACACGACCATCGTTTACAAAACCACTTTAAAACGATACTTCAACATTTTAACGTTAAAATGAACATGAACATCAGAACAACCTTTGAGCGTCCTCCTGAGAGCAGCTTTGTGTCGGCAACAATCAAAAAATGTCGTGCGCACATGTACTAGCACGAGCGTGCGCACGTGTACGAGCGCGAGGCCTACGGCGGCTCTGAGGTAATTTCCTGTGCGCCTGTTGGGACGTAGAAAAAAGAAGGAGGGACCATGCGCGGACATTTCAAACAATGGCGGTGAAAGGTTCACGTTGGTGTGATGCGGAGGTGGAGTGTTTACTGCAGATTTGGTCGATGAAAAGATTCAAAAACAGTCGACAAGACGCACAAAAACTCCGAGGTCTACGGAAAGATCTGGAAACAAAGCCACGCATCGCCATGACGTCATCAATGCGTGTGACGTGTTACGGCGTGATGACGTATAGGCAGCAAGAAGCATTCTCCGAGGCCCAGGTAGTGTGAGTACAAACGGGCCTGGAGGGGGGGACAAGGACCCTAAAGCACGGGGCACTGGACGGAGGCACAGTGGGAGGGCGCCCTAACACCACCCCCTGACCCTAACCCTTACCGTAAACAAAATGCTGAACTAAATCAGCGAAGGCGGAGGTTTTTGCGAGCGGGGAACATAAAGCGTAAATCGTATTAAATCGTAGCGGACACCAACTGCTGCTGTCCTGTCTCTACAAACTGGTTTAACATGTATCTTATTTTTGTTTCTAGGAAAAAGATTATGTTGGTTTTGCGACGCTGCCGAACCAGGTCCACAGGAAGTCCGTGAAAAAGGGGTTTGACTTCACCCTCATGGTCACAGGTGAGCGATCACTTCCTTATGACTGTTTATCCTGTGTGCACCGACTTTTGCAGCTCAAGGTCGTTTTTATTCACAATAATAGTGGTTAGCACTGTCGCCTCACAGTGAGAGGGTTCCTGGTTTGAATCCCTGCTGGGGCCCTTCTGTGTGGAGTTTGCATGTTGTCCCCGTGTCTGCGTGGGTTTTCTCCGGGTTCTCCGGTTTCCTCCCACAGTCCAAAGACGTGCAGGTGTTCGGTTCATTGATGACTCTAAATCACCCGTAGGTGTGAATGGTTGTCTGTCTCTGTTCGTCTCTATGTGTCCTGTGATAGACTGGCGTCCTGTCCAGGGTGGACCCCGCCTCACGCCCGATGTCAGCTGGGATCGGCTTCAGCCCCCGAGACCCCGACAGGGACAAGAGGCTGAAGATGAATGAATGAATGGTTCTGCAAATTCAGATTAGTTTCATCCTGAGACTCACAACACGTCGTCGTTGTGAGGCCGTGTTTTACCGCAACGCCTCCGCACCACTCTCCGTCTTCACAGGTTTCATTGTTCATTCATTCATTCATCTTTAACCGCTTATCCCGGGGTCGGGGTCGTGGGGGGCTGGAGCCGATCCCAGCTGACATCGGGCGTGAGGCGGGGTCCACCCTGGACAGGACGCCAGTCTATCACAGGACACATAGAGACGAACAGAGACAGACAACCATTCACACCTACGGGTGATTTAGAGTCATCAGAACCGAACACCTGCACGTCTTTGGACTGTGGGAGGAAACCGGAGAACCCGGAGAAAACCCACGCAGACACGGGGACAACATGCAAACTCCACACAGAAGGGCCCCAGCCGGGATTCAAACCAGGAACCCTCTCGCTGTGAGGCAACAGTGCTAACCGCCACACCACCGTGAAAATATGAATGTTACGAAGATGAGACGAGTCACAGACGCTCTCTTATGCTTTTAAATCATCCGTTATAAGTGTTTTAAACATCCTGAGACAAAGGGAGAGCAGTTTGAAGCATAACCATCAAACAATCAGTGGAACGATCGACGGTTCATGTCCGGACTCACGTCCCATTCGTGGCGTATCGTGTTTTTATGAAGTCTGCACAGCGGAAGACATCGACGTGATATTTGAGTCAAATTAAATTAAAGTACGCCTCCTCAGAGAGTCCTGGGTGTGTCTGGGTGATGCGTTCATGCTCAGCTTCAGCTTTTATTCTGAAAATCCTCTAATGTGCTGATGGTTCTGTGTGTGTGCGTGTGTGTGTGTGTGTGTGTGTGTGTGTGTGTGTGTGTGTGTGTGTGTGTGTGTGTGTGTGTGTGTGTGTGTGTGTGTGTGTGTGTGTGTGTGTGTGTGCGTGTGTGTGTGTGTGTGTTGCAGGGGAGTCCGGTCTGGGTAAATCCACCCTGGTGAACAGCCTCTTCCTCACTGATCTGCACAAAGACAGAAAACTGCTCAATGCAGAAGGTGAGTCACCAACCGTTCACACGCGCCTCCTTAGTTCATCATCATCATCATCTCTACCTAACATTTACAGCAGCGCGGCATCATGGGAGATGTTGTCCTCATGTCCGTCAGTGAGGATTCCTTCAGTGTTAACAAATCAAAGTTGCTTCGAGCTGCTGGTCATGAACGGTGCGGCGAAATAACCCTGAGAGACTGGACCCAGATGCAAACGACACGGACACCTGTGGTCCTGAAAGCTGGGTCAGGACCCAAAGAACCAGGTCAGGACCCAAAGAACCAGGTCAGGACCCAAAGAACCAGGTCAGGACCCAAAGAACCAGGTCCAGGTCAGGACCCAAAGAACCAGGTCAGGACCCAAAGAACTAGGTCAGGACCCAAAGAACCAGGTCAGGACCCAAAGAACCAGGTCCAGGTCC
>NC_139841.1:28610803-28655803 GCF_963691815.1 Echiichthys vipera
GTTTCCAGATCTTTCCGTAGACCTCTGAGTTTTTGTGCGTCTTGTCGACTGTTTTTGAATCTTTTAATCGACCAAATCTGCAGTAAACACTCCACCTCCGCATCACACCAACGTGAACCTTTCACCGCCATTGTTTGAAATGTCCGCGCATGGTCCCTCCTTCTTTTTTCTACGTCCCAACAGGCGCACAGGAAATGACCTCAGAACCGCCGTAGGCCTCGTGCTCGTACACGTGCGCACGCTCGTGCTCGTACACGTGCAAACGTGCTTTACTAAAGCCCACCTCTCCCAAACGGGCCGTGGACGGCAAGCGTGCCGCTCCTAGACGTGGTACGGTTGCACTCACACTGGTCAAAGGAACCAGACTTTAGCCGTGAGACGTGCTGGGGCACGGTACGGAGGCACAGTGGGAGTGCGCTGTGTCCCGTCATCTGATGCAGTCGCTCCTATTAAAATACACCAATACATTCAGATATGACGCCCACGACACAGCTGAACTCTTCTCTCACAGTAAGATGAGCGCAGAGACGCGGGTGGAGAGCCCCATCCCGCTCCTGCCGCTGTCGGCTCCGGACGTGGAGACGGAGCAACTCATCAGGAGGAAAGACGACGAAGTGAGTGAATAATGCAGCGCAGCAGGTGTTTCACAAGCACGTGTGGTGTGAAGTAAGGCGACCCATATATGTGTCATTATGTAAGCCCCCTCTCTCTCTCTCTCTCTCTCTCTCTCTCTCTCTCTCTCTCTCTGCTGGTCGTCGTGCAGCTGAGGAGGATGCAGCAGATGCTTCAGAAGATGCAGCAGCAGATGCACGAGCAGGACCTGTGACCTTCTTACACCTTTTCTTAAAACCCCCCACACTTCAGCAGAGGAGATGAAGAACGCTTTAGTTGATTAGAGTCAGTGTTTCACCGTCGAGCCGCCACTGCATGAGAAACAGATCAGTTTCACGTTGTTATGAGATGTTTTGACAGTTTTCACATTGTTGAGACAAACTTCTCTTGTTCTGACAATGATGCATGAATTACTGAACAACAAACACAAAAGGATGATGACAAAGAGATGATGAATGATTAAAATTAGACAGACAGAGACATAAAAATTACCGTAGGGATGCAAAATCACCACGCAGAGATGCTGAATGACTGAAAATAGACACAAATTAGCAAATAGAAACCAAAAAATGACCACAAAGACATGCAATATTATTCAAAATGACCACAAAAAGAATCAAAACGAGGACATTAAAACATATAAAGTCTAAAAATAGATGCAAAACCAACACAAAAAGATACAAAATTACTAGAATTTGAATCAAAACCACCACAAAAAGATGCAAAATGACTAAAAATAGATGCAAAACCACCACAAAAAGATGCAAAATGACTAAAAATAGATGCAAAACCACCACAAAAAGATGCAAAATGATTAAAAATTGATGCAAAACCACCACAAAAAGATGCAAAATGATTAAAAATTGATGCAAAACCACCACAAAAAGATGCAAAATGATTAAAAATTGATGCAAAACCACCACAAAAAGATGCAAAATGACTAAAACTACATTGATTAACTTGAAAATCGATTATTAAAACTATAAACTTCTCACTTTATGACGTGATCCTGATCTGTTTTATGTATTTCTGGCGGTGGCAGCAGGAACAGTAGATGAAAAGCATGCTGGGAGATGTAGTTTGACCCCACCTCATTAATAAACTCTGCTCTTTCTGAATGCAGTCATCAGCCAAGTGAGCGTAGTTAGACAGGAGAGGTAGATCGCACCTTTAGTTCACAGCAGAGTTCACAGAAGACGCACTAATGAGGAGAATGCAGCCTCAGCTCAGTGTGTGCGTGCTCACGCGCACGCTCCCTCTGACTGAGAGGAGGGGAAGTGTCTGTACTCACGCATGACGACCCGCACATGAAACCTTTAACCACGAACGCACTGAAACACAGCAGAGCAACAATCATGAGGAAAGGAGGAACACACACACACACACACACACACACACACACACACACACACACACAGTGGTCACACATCCATGTATTTAGTGTGTGTCTATGTCGCTCACTTTACCACAGCTCATGCTACAGACGTGTCCTGCTCAGTGTTCACTTACATACTTAATCCCAACAGTTTACGTAATAACAGTCATAATAACTGTTACAGAGTGATTTGCAGTAAAACGAGGACGAGGAGCAGGAAGTAAAAACTGAAATAAAAATCTTTGTTTTCATCTAAAAATGTCTGTTTCTTTGTGTCAGTGAGTTCATATTTGCATTTATTGACTTTTAACATTGTTTATTGTTTGTTTAAATAACATGAATAAAGATGTTTGAACAGATTTTGTCTGAAATTCACACACAAATACACTTCAGTCGAAGGCCTGACCACTGAATCAGCAGCTTGTGTCCTCTAGGAGCATAAACGTGTGCTAAAGTGTCCTCTAGGAGCCTAAACGTGTGTTAAATTGTCCTCTAGGAGCATAAACGTGTGCTAAAGTGTCCTCTAGGAGCATAAACGTGTGCTAAAGTGTCCTCTAGGAGCCTAAACGTGTGTTAAATTGTCCTCTAGGAGCATAAACGTGTGCTAAAGTGTCCTCTAGGAGCATAAACGTGTGTTAAAGTGTCCTCTAGGAGCATAAACGTGTGCTAAAGTGTCCTCTAGGAGCCAAAACGTGTGCTAAAGTGTCCTCTAGGAGCCTAAACGTGTGCTAAAGTGTCCTCTAGGAGCATAAACGTGTGTTAAAGTGTCCTCTAGGAGCATAAACGTGTGCTAAAGTGTCCTCTAGGAGCATAGACGTGTGTTAAATTGTCCTCTAGGAGCATAAACGTGTGCTAAAGTGTAGGAGCATAAACGTGTGCTAAAGTGTCCTCTAGGAGCATAAACGTGTGCTAATGTGTCCTCTAGGAGCATAAACGTGTGTTAAAGTGTCCTCTAGGAACATAAACATGTGCTAAAGTGTCCTCTAGGAGCATAAATGTGTGCTAAAGTGTCCTCTAGGAGCATAAATGTGTGTTAAAGTGTCCTCTAGGAGCATAAACGTGTGTTAAAGTGTCCTCTAGGAGCCTAAACGTGTGCTAAAGTGTCCTCTAGGAGCATAAACGTGTGTTAAAGTGTCCTCTAGGAGCCAAAACGTGTGCTAAAGTGTCCTCTAGGAGCATAAACGTGTGTTAAAGTGTCCTCTAGGAGCATAAACGTGTGTTAAAGTGTCCTCTAGGAACATAAACATGTGCTAAAGTGTCCTCTAGGAGCCAAAACGTGTGCTAAAGTGTCCTCTAGGAGCATAAACGTGTGTTAAAGTGTCCTCTAGGAGCATAAACGTGTGTTAAAGTGTCCTCTAGGAACATAAACATGTGCTAAAGTGTCCTCTAGGAGCATAAATGTGTGCTAAAGTGTCCTCTAGGAGCATAAATGTGTGTTAAAGTGTCCTCTAGGAGCATAAACGTGTGTTAAAGTGTCCTCTAGGAGCCTAAACGTGTGCTAAAGTGTCCTCTAGGAGCATAAACGTGTGTTAAAGTGTCCTCTAGGAGCCTAAACGTGTGCTAAAGTGTCCTCTAGGAGCATAAACGTGTGTTAAAGTGTCCTCTAGGAGCCTAAACGTGTGCTAAAGTGTCCTCTAGGAGCATAAACGTGTGCTAAAGTGTCCTCTAGGAGCATAAACGTGTGTTAAAGTGTCCTCTAGGAGCATAGACGTGTGCTAAAGTGTCCTCTAGGAGCCTAAACGTGTGCTAAAGTCTCCTCTAGGAGCATAAACGTGTGCTAAAGTGTCCTCTAGGAGCATAAACGTGTGTTAAAGTGTCCTCTAGGAGCATAAACGTGTGCTAAAGTGTCCTCTTTTTCGCCCCTGCCCTTCAAAAAGTCTGTGTACGCCCCTGTATATTAATATATATACTAGCAGAATGAGATGTAAATAATGTAATAAGTTTAAAAAGAAGTGAATGGAATCGAATTTAATTTGGCAAATTTCAGACGTGTTAGTAATAATTTTATTTAAATTAAAGTGCTACATAAATGCCATCATTTTATCACAAATGAACAATATCACCAAACAGGACGGAGCACATTAACACTTTATAAACAGACCTTAAAAACGTTGGATACAAAGTCAAATCCTGACTAAATATAACGTATTAAACTGGAAAACATGTTGATTTTTTTTAGCCTTTCATTTTTTAACCTTTAATTTATGAACATCATAAAAATAAAGAGTTAAATTCAGAGTCAAAACATTCAAATTCATATTTTTAATGCAGAAATATTCAGTGCTAGAAATTCAACAGCTTTTTAAACATTCAAATCTGATCACACAGATTTATTTACATATTTTTTAAGTGTGATATGATCCAAAATTACCTTAAAATGTAGTTTTTCTTTTAAAATAATTAATTATTTAATTTAATAATTTAAAAATGAATCATGTTTTGGTCTCTAAAGCTCTGATTTGTTGTAATTCAAACCAAAAAAAAAGCAGAAACATTAAAAAACTAAAAATATTCTAAAATTTGGATTTTGAGCGGACGCCATTTTGGATCAAGTGTGATAAGATCCAAAATACCTTAAAATGTAGTTTTTGTTTAAAAATAGTGAATTATTTAACTTAATAATTTAATAATTAATCATATTTTGGTCTCTAAAGTTTTGATTTGTTGTAATTCAAACCAAAAAAAGCAAAAACATTAAAAAACTAAAAAAAATCCAGAATTTATGGATTTTGAGC
This sequence comes from Echiichthys vipera, assembly GCF_963691815.1. Lineage (NCBI taxonomy): Eukaryota > Metazoa > Chordata > Actinopteri > Perciformes > Trachinidae > Echiichthys > Echiichthys vipera. The sequence goes on from NC_139841.1 coordinate 28,615,526, forward strand.
GGACGCCATTTTGGATCGCGGGGGCGGGGCCGCGGAGGTCTCTGCGGGCCCCCGGAGCAGGTGAAGGCGGGACCACTGCTGCGTCCCCCGGCCTCCTGGTGGACGTTCCCCCGGTGAGAAGGAGGGGGCGGGAAAAAGGGGGCTGGACGACCGGGATTAGCTCGTGTGTGTGTCGGTGTTTTCGTGTGTTTCCCCCGGTGTCATGCAGCGGAACCGGGTCGACACCGGTTGCGGTACGTTCCTCGGAGCACCGGGGGACCGTCCATCGGTGTGAGCGACCGTTGGAGCCACGAGCAAGAGGCGGGAAATGGAGAGGGGCGACGGGGAGGAGGGTGAGCGCTGCCCGGCCCAGCAAAACACGATGTGGAGGCAGTTTCAAGCCAAAGCGAAGCCGCTGCTGCTCAGCCCGAAGCTGGGCTCCAGAGACCCCGAGGACAAGAAGGAGCGGGGCGGGTGGATGTTCAGGAAGATGAAGCGGAAGGAGACCGTCGCTCTGGACCGGGTGATGTCCTCCTCTCAGCCCGACCTGCTCTTCTCCGCTCAGGGGGAGGAGGCGGCGAAGCTCCGCGGCGCAGCGGCCGGGAGCGGCTCCGGGAGCGGCCGGGGAGAGAAGCTGTCATCCTCGCCCTACAAGTCCGCCAGCCCGAACAAGCCCACGGTGGCTCACCTGGTGCAGTCCCACCACAAGAGCTCCTCTCTGGGGTCTGCGTGCTTGGAGAGGCTGGCCGAGCCTCCGGGCGGCAGCGGCGAAGCGGTAGCCGCAGCGGCCGCCGCGTCTGCCGCAGGAACCCAGCTGGAGAGCAGGGAGGAACCCCCGGTGAGCTCCTGCATGTCAGATACGGTGCTTTAATATTAGAGATATCTGCACTCACCTGTCTTCATTTATATTTTGATTATTCATATAAAGGTAAGTTTGGGTGCAGAGTGACAGCAGGAACAGGGACACTACATGCACATTTAATTAAAAGTGAAAATGCATCAACATTACTGTTTATGCAATGTTTTATAATCACTAAACATGCAGCTAGATGCAAAACCAGCACAAAAAGATACAAAATGACTAAAAATAGATGCAAACCACCACAAAAAGATGCAAAATGTCTACAAATAGATGCAAAACCACCACAAAAGATGCAAAATGACTAAAAATAGATGCAAAACCACCACAAAAAGATGCAAAATGACTAAAAATAGATGCAAAACACCACAAAAAGATGCAAAATGACTAAAAATAGATGCAAAACCACCACAAAAAGATGCAAAATGACTAAAAATAGATGCAAAACCACCACAAAAAGATGCAAAATGACTAAAAATAGATGAATTAAAGAGAGTTGATTAATAAAGAACCCACATGTGACGGCAGAGGACGCATTAAACCATGAGCAGATTCGTCGGAGTGCTGTGTGTGTGTGTTGCCCTGCAGACACAGAGAAAGTAAAGTAAATAAAATAAACCAGCTAAACGATGCAAACTGTGTTTAATCAGACGTTAAAGGTTCTGCACACCTGTGAGGACGGAAAGTGAACTTTAAACTCTGTAGAAAGATGGAAACAACGAGGCCAGTAACATCGTGTCCCCGTTCTCTCTGCTAACTCTAAAAATAGACCCGTTAAAGATGTATTCAACATCACGTTTGATTCCTGACTGTTGCTGATCGGCTGCAGTGCCTCGGTGCCGTGTGCAGAGGAAACGGAGGAGCTTGTTTACGTCTGGAAACAATTAAAAGTGATTGTTGCTGATGAGTGTGCAGCAGAACCAGAGCTGCAGGATCTGAAAGTCCCACTCAGACGTGTGTGAAAGTAAAAACTACTCTGCTGAGATCGTGTTTAATGGGATTTTCCCACAGAACGTAAAAACAACTCAGGGCCCGGCGTCATCGGAGCCTGAAAACTGTACCTTTTGGAACTGGGTATAAACCATACACACACGTATATATACCAGATATCTGTCCCTTTTCCCTGATGCTCTGAATAAGGAGCTAAACTTCTCTCTAGGCTCTGTTTCTAAATCCAGTTCTAAGAAGCTGTGAAGAGTCTCTCAGGGCGCCCTCCCACTGTGCCTCCGTGCCGTGCCCCGTGCTTTAGGGTCCTTGTCCCCCCCTCCAGGCCCGTTTGTCCTCACACTACCTGGGCCTCGGAGAATGCTTCTTGCTGCCTATACGTCATCACGCCGTAACACGTCACACGCATTGATGACGTCATGGCGATGCGTGGCTTTGTTTCCAGATCTTTCCGTAGACCTCTGAGTTTTTGTGCGTCTTGTCGACTGTTTTTGAATCTTTTCATCGACCAAATCTGCAGTAAACACTCCACCTCCGCATCACACCAACGTGAACCTTTCACCGCCATTGTTTGAAATGTCCGCGCATGGTCCCTCCTTCTTTTTTCTACGTCCCAACAGGCGCACAGGAAATGACCTCAGAACCGCCGTAGGCCTCGTGCTCGTACACGTGCGCACGCTCGTGCTCGTACACGTGCAAACGTGCTTTACTAAAGCCCACCTCTCCCAAACGGTACGTGGACGGCAAGCGTGCCGCTCCTAGACGCAGTACGGTTGCACTCACACTGGTCAAACGCACTAGGCTCTACCCGAAAAACCTGTTTTGGCGCGGTGTGGAAGGACAGTGTGATTGTGCCCTAAATGTTGCATTGCTAGCTTCTCGCTCCTCCAGCCTCTCGCTTCCCCGCGGGCAAACGTCCGATCGATCGGTTGAAGAATCAGTACGATTTCAGTCGACGCAGATTTTCTTCGGCCGATTTTTCTTTGCCCAATTAAATCAGTGTAAAATAAACGTCATGGCACCACTTTTCTGTGAAAACATTTAGGACGGGAGGGGCTGCAAAGTGATTTCCTGGAGGGAGAACAGAGTTGGGAGGTGGATGCAGAGATAGGAAATGGCCGTCACGTCGAGGGGAAAGTGTTGTGAGAGAAGGATCAGCTTAATAAATGCAGATGCCCTCTGTGGAGCCCTCGTGTGCAGAACAGACGCTGCATCTCATGTTGTTGTCTCTGCAGGTTGGTGGAGACATGAGGTAGAATCACTCCGGGTCTGGAGCCGTTGTTGTTTCCCTCGGTCCCATTATGAGCTCTGTGACTCATGCACCCCCCTCCCTCTGCACCGGGACTGAACACACACACACACACACACACACACACACACACACACACACACACACACACACTTTATTGATAGGGATGCTCTGTGATCAGTCACATATTGAGTTTCCTGACTAAGGGAAAACAGTGCGTGTGTCTTTCTTTGTGTGTTTTAGTCTTTGAGCTCATGTTATATTCATCATTATTGAGACAAGACCGTTAAGTTAAGACGACTAAAGGAGACGGTTAAGTTTAGACACTAAAGGAGACGGTTAAGTTTAGTCTCTAAAGGTGACGGTTAAGTTTAGACGACTAAAGGAGACGGTTAAGTTTAGTCTCTAAAGGAGACGGTTAAGTTTAGTCTAAAGGTGACGGTTAAGTTTAGTCTCTAAAGGAGACGGTTAAGTTTAGACACTAAAGGAGACGGTTAAGTTTAGTCACTAAAGGAGACGGTTAAGTTTAGTCTCTAAAGGAGACGGTTAAGTTTAGTCTCTAAAGGAGACGGTTAAGTTTAGTCTTTAAAGGAGACGGTTAAGTTAAGACGACTAAAGGAGACGGTTAAGTTTAGACACTAAAGGAGACGGTTAAGTTTAGACACTAAAGGAGACGGTTAAGTTTAGTCTCTAAAGGTGACGGTTAAGTTTAGACGACTAAAGGAGACGGTTAAGTTTAGTCTCTAAAGGAGACGGTTAAGTTTAGTCTAAAGGTGACGGTTAAGTTTAGTCTCTAAAGGAGACGGTTAAGTTTAGACACTAAAGGAGACGGTTAAGTTTAGTCACTAAAGGAGACGGTTAAGTTTAGTCTCTAAAGGAGACGGTTAAGTTTAGTCTCTAAAGGAGACGGTTAAGTTTAGTCTTTAAAGGAGACGGTTAAGTTTAGTCACTAAAGGAGACGGTTAAGTTTAGTCACTAAAGGAGACGGTTAAGTTTAGACACTAAAGGAGACGGTTAAGTTTAGTCTCTAAAGGAGACGGTTAAGTTTAGTCACTAAAGGAGACGGTTAAGTTTAGTCTCTAAAGGAGACGGTTAAGTTTAGTCTCTAAAGGAGACGGTTAAGTTTAGACACTAAAGGAGACGGTTAAATTTAGTCTCTAAAGGAGACGGTTAAGTTTAGACACTAAAGGAGACGGTTAAGTTTAGTCACTAAAGGAGACGGTTAAGTTTAGTCACTAAAGGAGACGGTTAAGTTTAGTCTCTAAAGGAGACGGTTAAGTTTAGTCACTAAAGGAGACGGTTAAGTTTAGTCACTAAAGGAGACGGTTAAGTTTAGTCTCTAAAGGAGACGGTTAAGTTTAGTCTCTAAAGGAGACGGTTAAGTTTATTCTCTAAAGGAGACGGTTAAGTTTAGTCTCTAAAGGAGACGGTTAAGTTTAGTCTCTAAAGGTGACGGTTAAGTTTAGTCTAAAGGTGACGGTTAAGTTTAGTCACTAAAGGAGACGGTTAAGTTTAGACTCTAAAGGAGACGGTTAGGTTTAGTCTCTAAAGGAGACGGTTAAGTTTAGTCTCTAAAGGTGACGGTTAAGTTTAGTCTCTAAAGGAGACGGTTAAGTTTAGACACTAAAGGAGACGGTTAAGTTTAGTCTCTAAAGGTGACGGTTAAGTTTAGTCTCTAAAGGTGAGGGTTAAGTTTAGTCTCTAAAGGAGACGGTTAAGTTTAGACTCTAAAGGAGACGGTTAAGTTTAGTCTTTAAAGGTGACGGTTAAGTTTAGTCTCTAAAGGAGACGGTTAAGTTTAGACTCTAAAGGAGACGGTTAAGTTTAGTCTTTAAAGGTGACGGGTAAGTTTAGTCTCTAAAGGAGACGGTTAAGTTTAGTCTCTAAAGGAGACGGTTAAGTTTAGACTCTAAAGGAGACGGTTAAGTTTAGTCACTAAAGGAGACGGGTAAGTTTAGTCTTTAAAGGTGACGGTTAAGTTTAGTCTCTAAAGGAGACGGGTAAGTTTAGTCACTAAAGGAGACGGTTAAGTTTAGTCTCTAAAGGAGACGGTTAAGTTTAGTCTCTAAAGGTGACGGTTAAGTTTAGTCACTAAAGGTGACGGTTAAGTGACAGTTAAATTTAAGTTAAGTTTCTCTCAGTTCTTCCAGGACTTGATCCCCGGTCCTCCAGGTCAGAGTCCTGTGGTTTTGGACCCGTCCTCCTCCCTATGTGGATTTTAGCGCGTTTATGACACGTCACGTGATTTCTGTCTTTGCCCCGTACGTAATCTCTGCAGTAATGAATACGTAGATTTCAGATGAGTTACAGTGCGTGACTTGTCCATGACCATGTGGTTATTTCACGCTGCATCGTGATAAAGGTCATTATCGGCCCAGCCCGACTTTAAGGTCAGACCTTAACCGCGCCTGTGACCTGAGTAGACGTGTCCGCGTCCGCTCACCTGACCCGTCGCTCCAGCCCGTCACTCAGGCTTACCCCACTGGAGAAGGATTACAGTCGAGCCAATCAGCAGGGTTCCTCCTCTTCATCCCTCCTCCTCCTCCTCCTCACCTCCTTCTTTCATTCTGCTGTAACACCGACTGCCCTGCAGACCGTTTCCTTTGGAGCAGTTCGTTGTTTCCATCATGGACTCACCTCGGAGCTATCTTCAAGTTCTGGTCGCTCTGTTTTAGAACAAACCCCCGCTCCCTTCCGTCTCCGTCCACCTCACCGTGTTTGCGTTCATCTCCCCCTGCGACCTCCTCGACCCTGGATCTCCTCATAAGCGAGACGCCGCTGGCAGAGTCCCGTCTAGCGATCCGAGGGTTCCTCCGCTGCGGCTCCTGGGATGACTCCTTCTCCCTCGCCTCCACATGTGGACGGCTGCTGTCGGTGAGCATCATCGCGCCCTGTTTGATCCCTGTCTGGACGATGTGCACGCCGCTCTGGAGATGTGTCGTGTGATATTTATGAGGTTAAATCTGACTTCTTGCTCTTAAAGTTCAACTTTTGTAGTGAAAGTAACCAAAGTAACCAGGTGGAGTTTGCATTAAGATAATTTACCTTTAAGTATTTGCTCCGTTATCCTTCTCCACTACAATTCAGAGATAAATATTGTACTTTTTACTGCACATTTACCTGATAACTTTGCAGATTCAGATTAATAATACAAAACATAACCAAATATAATCTGATGTATAATCATAGCTTATAAGATAATGATAGGGCAGGGCAAGATTAATTATTTGGCACATTTCAGCAACAAGATCATTCAAAGTGCTTCATCATAAATTAAAAGGACATTTAAAGCAATTAAAATGGTCATAAAAGAGAATAAATATCGTGTAAGAAAGGTATCAAAGACACAAATAAAAGCTACAGAATACAGTGTAATAAGACATCAAACAGAAAAGGTCTTCAGTCTTAAAAGAAGGGAAATTCACAAGCTCGCAGTATAAGGTGCGTTTCCATTGGGGTCAAATACCAGGAATGAGGCGGGTCTATCTCGCCCAAACGCTCCTAATGTGCACGTGAGTCTCTCGTGCGGCCGGTTTGTTGCCCCTGTGGGAGAGCAGGGCTGTGTTTCTCCCCTGACAGAAGCCCGGTCGCTGATTGGATGTAACTCTCAGGGGACGTATCATTTGGTAGAACAGACGCCACAACAACACGGTGAAGTAGAGGAGGTGAAGAAGAACATGAGCGCAGAAAATGATCTGTGCTGACGTCTGTTCTGCCAAGCGATGGAATCACATCACCAAACAATTCCTTTGGTATTTGCGTGCATTCACGTTCGATGGCTGCTCTCAATTCAGCCACAGTTGCAGGTCTCAAAGTGTAGACCAGTGGTTCTCAAACTTTGTACATGACGTTCCACCTCAGTATTTAGGAGATGGTACGCTAGAAACAGAAGATTGTACCCTAGAAACAGGAGGTGGTACCCTAGAAACAGGAGATTGTACCCTTTAAAAACAGGAGATTGTACCCTAGAAACAGGAGATGGTACCCTAGAAACAAGAGATGGTACCCTAGAAACAGGAGATGGTACCCTAGAAACAGGAGATGGTACCCTAGAAACAGGAGATGGTACCCTAGAAACCAGGAGATGGTACCCTAGAAACAGGAGATGGTACCCTAGAAACCAGGAGATGGTACCCTAGAAACAGAAGATGGTACCCCTAAAAAAACAGGAGATGTATATACACCCTGTATATACCTCTGAGTCCTCATCCTTTATAGCTTCCGTGCTCCGAACCGTAGCTTGGAGCGAGCCAGTCTCATCCTCATAACTCGGCTTGTCGCAGAAGTTTGCGCCCAGTGGTCGGGGTTAACAGAGCCGAGGAACTAAACAGCGAGGTGGTGGTTGCAGCGATGAACTCGGGCTTTATTACTTCACAGTGGGACAGATTTACGGGCATAAAAGGCACTTTGTTTTGCTAGCGCTCGGCTGGAGTGTGGACTCCATCACGTTCACACCGTAGACTCATACTGATTACCACACTACACTTTAGTTTACACTACCCAGAACACACCTGTCCCACTACACCACTAGATTGCATTATTATTATGTATTATTTAGTGTTTAATAAATAATTGTTCAATGAAGTACAGAGTCTGTAGTCTACATGGCACAGACAAGAGCACCCCCCCCCCCCTCCAAAATGTCCCTGTGAGATGATGCGCAGTAGAAAAGAAAATCATAAAATGGAAATACTCTAGGAAGTAAGCGCTGAAGGATATGTTTCTGTAAAACTCTAATGGAGTGAGCCTGTCGGGAGCTTCCTCATTTACAGCATCGATCACTGCGGTCTGTATTGGCAACAGTATTGACGTTAATGGTCCCTTGAGGTTTAACCATCATAGAGGACTCTGCTGTTGACATGAAGATGATGCATGTAAGTCCCACGTGTCCATCTTCTTTAGTGGTTTTATTGACTTTATTTCCAGCCTTCCTCGCCGGCGTCTCTAATCTTCACTCGTCTTTGTGCTTCCTCACAGACGGCGTGCTGGATCAAGTTACCGGTCATGAGATGATAAACACAGTGAGGCTGTGAGACAAGATTAGCAGATTCATTCATGAGTCCACCAAAAAAAAAAAATCATTGTTTTGTTTCAAAGTGTAATTCTTCAAACCTTTCTTTCTTTGTCATATATGATGGTAACTGAAATATTTTAGGTTTTGAACTGTTGGTTGGAGAAAACAAGTCATTAGAAGACGTCCCTTTGGGCTCTGGTATGATTAATATGATTAGTTCCATCTATGAAATAAAGAAAGCTGACGTAAGCTGTTATTCAGTTGCATTATGGGAAATGTAGACTTGATCTATAATGGAGAATAGACATTTTTACCCTAAAAACAGGAGATTGTACTCTTAAAAACAGGAGATTGTACTCTTAAAAACAGGAGACGGTACCCTAAAAAAACAGGAGACAGTAACCTAAAAAACAGGTGGTGGTACCCTTAAAAATAGGAGATTGCACCCTAGAAACAGAAGATTGTACCCTAGAAACAGTAGATTGTACCCTAGAAACAGGAGATGGTGCCCTAACAAACAGAAGAGTGTACCCTAAAAAAACAGGAGATGGGCACCCTTAAAACCAGGAAATGGTACCCTAGAAACAGGAGATGGTACCCTAAAAAAACAGGAGGTGGTACCCTAGAAACAGGAGATGGTACCCTAAAAAAACAGGAGGTGGTACCCTAGAAACAGGAGATGGTACCTTAAAAAACAGAAGATTGTACCCTAGAAACAGTAGATTGTACCCTAGAAACAGGAGATGGTGCCCTAACAAACAGAAGAGTGTACCCTAAAAAAACAGGAGATGGTACCCTAAAAAACAGGTGGTGGTACCCTTAAAAATAGGAGATTGCACCCTATCATACAGAAGAGTGTACCCTAAAAAACAGGAGATGGTACCCTAAAAAACAGGAGATGGTACCCTAAAAAAACAGGATATTGTACCTTTTTAAAAATCAGGAGATGGTACCCTAACAAACGCAAGAGTGTACCCTAAAAAACAGGAGATGGTACCCTAAAAAACAGGAGATGGTACCCTGGTAACAGGAGATGGTACCCTAAAAAAACAGGAGATTTTACCATAGAAACAGAAGATTGTTCCCTTAAAAAAACAGGAGATGGTACCCTAGAAACCAGGAGACCCTAAAAAAAAAAAGGGAACCAATCAAAACGTAGGTGGTGCCATTATTCTATAGCTGTTATATTGTGAAATATATTGGTGTGTGTGTGTGTGTGTGTGTGTATGTGTATGTGTGTGTGACACAAATACACAGTCCTAAAATAAGTGTGCACCAGTGCAGCTGATGGGATTGTGTGCTATTCTCAGTTTGGTGCGTTGCGTCCTGATTTGCTGACACTAGAGAGTTAATCCTCTCTAAGCAGCTTGTTCACTCGGGCGGTCGGCTCACCCCCGTCCCGTTAACTCATCCTCGGACTGGGTTTGTGGCTGTTCGGGTTAAGTTTAGACTCAATGAAGCCGTAAAATCCACCTCAGCTACTGTCCAAAGAATAAGGGATAACATTACAGCCACATAAAAACTGTGACTGTTACACATTTCCTCTGTTTAACTTTCTAATAACAAGTGCAGGAGCCTGACACCTTTATAAAGTCCTCTTGAAGTAAAGTCCCGTTTAGACGGCGACGATCTAGAAAGGAAATGCAAAAGTGGCGTTGCGTTCTCACTTTCTATTCTGTGTGTAGACGAGCGTCTTTGGGGGAAATCTGCGTGCACACGGTGACGCAAAAGTGTGTAAATTGGATGTAGTGTGCACGTCAGGTGTGTAGGTGGAGCTGTGAAGCGCTGCCACACAACAGCACCCAGAGCTGGTGCATGCTGGGAAACGTCCTTCTCCTTCTCTCCCTAACAGCGGAGAAGCAGGACGCCGTACAGTGTGACGGGGATCTGCAGCACGGTCTGCAGCCTCCCACCACCTCGGCTCCACCCAGGACACTTGAACGTCCCACTGATGGAAACAGTCCCACGTGTTTGTTGTTGTTGACCTGAACTCTGCACACGGGTGTTACGCAAACACGTAACGTTTTTGGGTTTTTAAGCCCCAAAAACGCCGTCGCCGTCTAAAAGAAAGGCACATCTGATCAAATATAAGTCGTTTTCACCTGCGAACAGGTCCTAAAGGAACAGTTCTCTGTGAAATGCACTTGAATGCTTTGCGTTAAGAGGTAAATCAACATCCATCACCCATGGCAGGTCGATTAGTCTCCCTCAGGATAAAAACTGGACTGAGCCGCCCTGTCTGAAGTGAGGAACACGCCTCTAAAGTGCACCAATTCACATCCGCTTTATCTTGTTATTTGATCTGTACTGTGAGAACGTTCAGAGTCACGTCTGGGCGGATGGAGACACTGTGAAGAATTAGTTACACCACCTCCTGAAACCACGACACGTTGGGTTCTTTCGTGCTGTTTCACGGCTGTTTGCAGCCGAGCAGGTTGTGTTCAGGGTTTTTACAGCAGCTGCAAATGTTGTTTGCAGGCCGTTCTTGCTAAATGATGTGTATATTTATGTGTATATTTATAACGGCGATGCACAAAACCTGCAGGTCAAAACTCCTGGTGTGTGATCTTCTTAAATGCTGCAGTGAAGTTGATTCTGATTCTTAAACCCAAACAGAGCCGTTGGATTAAAAACAGCGTCTCTGTAGTCTTTGTTTTTACAACAGCACTGATGGATGAGGGCTCCAGTGCTGACTCAACACTACTGTTAGAATTGAATTGTCTTTATTGTCTTTATTGTCGTTGTACCAGAACAACGAAATCTACAGTACAATCCCTGAAACAGCAGAAATAATTTAACAGTAAAAGCACCAAAGACACCTTTAAAAGGACAAGCCTACACACCTCGTCACCTCATCACAGCTCATCCCTTTGTTTCTCAGCGACTGTTTCTCACAGAGCAGGTGTCAGTGTGTGGTGCAGGGCCGTACGGAGACCTACTGAGGGGCAGGGGCTCCGACCTCCCCCCCCCGTACAGACTCAGACAACAGACGGTGAAAGAAAACACGATGACACACACTAAGGTTTCAAAAGTGCAGGTCATGCTTTATGTGCCCGAATAAAAACAAACTCCCACTGTGCCTGTAGAGCTTTAAACTTCCTGTCAGCTGATGTTATTCACATCCAGAACAGGAATCAAACTTGGACACTTGGAGAATGTCTATGTTTCCAACTTTGAAAAGGTCTATAGCTAACTACAAGCTAACAACAACAAGCTAACTCAAGCTAACGGTGACCAAAGCACAACACTCGGCAGCTTCTCCGTCTTTGTTGTGGTGGTTTCCTGAACAGAAGCGCCCGTGACGACGCCATTGTTCTTCAATTCAAAGCGCCCAGAGTGCTCAGGAAAATAACCATGCTGCATCCAGCGTCGCATACGCTGCACGCCTCGTACGATAGGGACTAAACCAGACTGAAGATGTGCGGTTACAGGACAACGTGTCTCTAAATAAACTTCCAATACTACTTATTTCCTCTGTGCCATGTTCATTAATTTATAAATATTGTATATTCTGTTCCTGTTAATCTCATATTTAATATTTCCCTGCGTTTATATTCTTCATATTTTTCCATATTATTGATGCTTCTTCTGTTTTCTACTCTAAAAAGGAAAAATTGCCCTTTTGTGGCAATAATCGAGGACTTTTATCTTTAACTAAAGGTCATTTTTGCGTTGAAAGGAGCCAGGTGAGGTGGTTCAGGATCATCTGGTCTGGATGAACCCTGGGCGCCTCCCTAGGGAGGTGTTCCAGGCACGTCCAGCTGGGAGGAGGCCTCGGGGAAGACCCAGGACCAGGTGGAGAGATTAGATCTCCACACTGGCCTGGGAACGCCTCAGGATCCCCCAGTTAGAGCTGGTTAATGTGGCCCGGGAAAGGGAAGTTTGGGGTCCCTGCTGGAGCTGCTGCCCCTGAGACCTGATCCAGGATCAGAGGCTGAAGATGAGATGAGATAAATCTTAAACCAAATGTGAGAAACTGAGAGCTGCAGGAATGAAACCCTTAAACCTGGAAGTGAGTTGTTGTTGTTGTGTGCATGTATTCTCCCTGGTGGTCTAGTGGTTAGGATTCGGCGCTCACCGCCGTGGCCCGGGTTCGACTCCCGGTCAGGGAACTAGAGTTTTGGGGCGGCAGTAGCTCAGTCCATTGGTGACTTGGCTGGGAACCGGGAGGTCGCTGGTTGGAGTCCCTGTGTGGACCATGAATGGAGCGTGGACTGGTGGCTGGAGAGGTGCCAGTTCATCTCCTTGTTGTTGATTTGTGTCTCTTTGTGGTTGATTTGTGTCTTTGTAGTTGTTTGGTGTCTCTTTGTGGTTGTTTTGTGTCTTTGTAGTTGTTTTGTGTCTCTATGTAGTTGTTTTGTGTCTCTTTGTGGTTGTTTTGTTTCTCTTTGTAGTTGTTTTGTGTCTCTTTGTTGTTGTTTTGTGTCTCTTTGTGGTTGTTTTGTGTCTCTTTGTAGTTGTTTTGTGTCTCTTTGTAGTTGTTTTGTGTCTCTTTGTTGTTGTTTTGTTTCTCTTTGTAGTTGTTTTGTGTCTCTTTGTCGTTGTTTTGTGTCTCTTTGTTGTTGTTTTGTGTCTCTTTGTTGTTGTTTTGTGTCTCTTTGTAGTTGTTTTGTGTCTCTTTGTTGTTGTTTTGTTTCTCTTTGTAGTTGTTTTGTGTCTCTTTGTCGTTGTTTTGTGTCTCTTTGTTGTTGTTTTGTGTCTCTTTGTAGTTGTTTTGTCTCTTTGTAGTTGTTTTGTGTCTCTTTGTTGTTGTTTTGTGTCTCTTTGTTGTTGTTTTGTGTCTCTTTGTAGTTGTTTTGTGTCTCTTTGTTGTTGTTTTGTGTCTCTTTGTCGTTGTTTTGTTTCTCTTTGTAGTTGTTTTGTGTCTCTTTGTTGTTGTTTTGTGTCTCTTTGTTGTTGATTTGTGTCTCTTTGTAGTTGTTTTGTGTCTCTTTGTTGTTGTTTTGTGTCTCTTTGTTGTTGTTTTGTGTCTCTTTGTTGTTGTTTTGTGTCTCTTTGTTGTTGTTTTGTGTCTCTTTGTAGTTGTTTTGTGTCTCTTTGTTGTTGTTTTGTTTCTCTTTGTAGTTGTTTTGTGTCTCTTTGTCGTTGTTTTGTGTCTCTTTGTTGTTGTTTTGTGTCTCTTTGTAGTTGTTTTGTCTCTTTGTAGTTGTTTTGTGTCTCTTTGTTGTTGTTTTGTGTCTCTTTGTTGTTGTTTTGTGTCTCTTTGTAGTTGTTTTGTGTCTCTTTGTTGTTGTTTTGTGTCTCTTTGTCGTTGTTTTGTTTCTCTTTGTAGTTGTTTTGTGTCTCTTTGTTGTTGTTTTGTGTCTCTTTGTTGTTGATTTGTGTCTCTTTGTAGTTGTTTTGTGTCTCTTTGTTGTTGTTTTGTGTCTCTTTGTTGTTGTTTTGTGTCTCTTTGTTGTTGTTTTGTGTCTCTTTGTAGTTGTTTTGTCTCTTTGTAGTTGTTTTGTGTCTCTTTGTAGTTGTTTTGTGTCTCTTTGTTGTTGTTTTGTGTCTCTTTGTTGTTGTTTTGTGTCTCTTTGTAGTTGTTTTGTGTCTCTTTGTTGTTGTTTTGTGTCTCTTTGTAGTTTTGTGTCTCTTTGTGGTTGTTTTGCGTCTCTTTGTGGTTGTTTTGTGTCTCTTTGTAGTTGTTTTGTGTCTCCTTGTGGTTGTTTTGTGTCTCTTTGTAGTCGTTTTGTGTCTCTTTGTAGTTATTTTGTGTCTCTTTGTGGTTGTTTTGTGTCTCTTTGTAGTTGTTTTGTGTCTCTTTGTGGTTGTTTTGTGTCTCTTTGTGGTTGTTTTGTGTCTCTTTGTGGTCGTTTTGCGTCTCTTTGTGGTTGTTTTGTGTCTCTTTGTGGTTGTTTTGTGTCTCTTTGTTGTTGTTTTGTGTCTTTTCGACAAATAAAGGAATTCTTCTTCTTCATCTGATTAAACAGCTGAGTAATGAGTGTTACAGTGAAAACACACTATTTTCTTTGTTTCTGTGTTTACAAACAACATTTCTCTTTCACGTGTCCGGCCTAAAACATCATAAACATGTACATACATACATACATAAACATATATAAACTGTGTAATGGCTGGTGGATGATGAGCAGAGCGTCACACGTGTGTTGTGTAAAGTCGACCTGGAACACCTGGTGCTCTGGCGTTAGCTGCTTATTTAACCTGCTCCTGTCTGAACGGGACTTACCCCACATGTCACATAACGCCGTCTCCTCTTCCTCGGGCGGCTCTCTCTTGTTTTATTGCTCTGTTTTTGAAGTTTTTGAAGTTTCCGCCTCGAGCAGAAACTTGGCACAAACTTTTTATACGTTCAGTCTCAGGAAACAGAGAGTGTGTGTTTCATAATGTGTGTGACGGATCTGAGGGTGTTTCAGGAGACGGCAGTGACGCTGGTACGGGTTAAAGTAAAAGTACTGCACTCAAACCTCACTGAAGTAAACACACACTGGAGATTATTATTATATTATTAATTATATTAAAATTAGAGAACAAGAAGAACAAGAAAATAGAATAAATGGAACGAAACAGAGATTTTCTCTGGGTTTATTTTAAAGAAACAGACGAATCTGAACAAAAACACATTTGTACATTTTCATTATTTGTCTCTTTGTAGCTGTTTCGTGTCTGTTTGTAGTTGTTTTGTGTCTCTTTGTTGTTGTTTTGTGTCTCTTTGTTGTTGTTTTGTGTCTCTGTGGTTGTTTTGTGTGTCTTTGTAGTTTTTGTGTGTCTCTTTGTGGTTGTTTTGTGTCTCTTTGTAGCTGTTTTGTGTCTCTTTGCGATTCATTTGTGTCTCTTTGTAGTTGTTTTGTGTCTCTTTGTAGTTGTTTTGTGTCTCTTTGTGGTTGTTGTGTGTCTCTTTGTGGTTGTTTTGTGTCTCTTTGTAGTTGTTTTGTGTCTCTTTGTGGTCGTTTTGTGTGTCTTTGTGGTTGTTTTGTGTCTCTTTGTAGTTGTGTGTCTCTTTTTGGTTGTTTTGCATCACCAGTCACTTCAGCAGCAGCTCTGTGCGCAGCCTCGGGGACTTTGGTCTTTGTGTATTTGTGTCTGCAGAGGGTTGAGTCATAAATAAGAGATGATTCTGTAAATGCATCTTTGTGTCGTTAAAGCTTCGACCTGTTGCAAAATCACAAAACCACCTTCCAGATGTTTGTAAAGTGAGGCGTTCATCGTCTGTTGCATCACGGCTCAGATGGTGAAGATAACGGCGCTGCGGTGGAAGTGAGCGTTGTACAAGAGTGGAAAAAAAGATCAGCTCAGCATCGCTCTGATTGGACGGGAGGAAGCCACTCTGGTGTAATTTCCTGTTAGTGGTCACCCCCGGGACGAGTTAGTGAGCTGAGTTAGACACTTCAGTCAGCGTTAGTGTGCAGAAACAACCCAGGGAGTGGACGCTCCGCTGCACCCGCCGCTTATATTCCTCCCTTTGACGTCGGTGAGTTTATTCTGAGCGCGTGGCGTCCGCGGGGGGTGATGGTGCGGTCTGTGATGAATGCGTTTAATGTGTCCTGACAGGGAATGGCTGCTCCGGGCTCCTCGGGGGTCGCCCTCCCCGCCTCAGGGATGTACAAGCTGGAGATCGAGCTGAAGAGAGGACACAACCTGGCGGTCAGAGACAGAGGAGGTAGAGTCACGCCCGTCTCCTGCTTCTCTGTTGTTGTGGTCGTGATGTGACTGTGTGACTGTTTGTGTTTGCAGGCAGCAGTGATCCTTACGTGAAGTTCAAGCTCGCCGGGAAAGAGGTGTTCAGAAGCAAAACCATCCACAAGAACCTGAACCCGGTGTGGGAGGAGAAGACCACGCTCATCGTAGACTGTCTGAGTGACCCTCTGTACGTGAAGGTAAAGACTCACTCAACACAATCACGATGGAGTTGATTTCACCGTGTAGAGGCTGCAGAATGATGACTCCACCGGCGTCGCTTTCGCTGTCCGCCACCGGGTACGAACTCCCGACACCGGGACTCAAACGGAGAAGAAAGAGCTTCAGTTGTGTTTGAACTTCTGAAAGTTAATGAAATGATAACACGGAGGCTTCAGAGTCTGAACCGAGACGGGAAACTCTCTCAGCTGCTTCACTGCTACAAGGTCGCAGGTGGAAGGTGCAGCGGTGTGAACTGACCCGTCTCCTCTGGACTCAAACCGGCTGATGTCGTCTCCTGAGACTCGCCAAGTCTCCAGCAGCGATTCTCTAAGGGCGCACTCACACTGTGCATTCGTACGCTGCCCCGTGCTTTAGGGTTCTGTCCCCCGCTCCCTCTTCCTCTGCGGCCCAGACCCGTTTGATCCGAACCGCGGCTTCAATGTCTCTTGATTACACGTCATCGCCCCTTGGAGATTTAATTTTGTCTTTTCTTCTGATCAAATCTGCAGTAAACACTCCTCTGCATCAAACCACCGCGAACCATTCGGCGGCATCTTTCTAAGTGTCCGTCGTGGAGAACAGACGCATATAAACTAACATCGAGACAGCCGTCAGTACTCACGCTCGTGCCCGCACATTTGCACCCGTGCTTTACAAAAGTCCACCTCCCTCAGCCGGGCTACGGCCGGCGAGCGCGCCGTGCCCGGGCGCAGAACGCTTGTACTCACACTGGTAAAAATGGACAGAGAGAGTGCTCCCTTACAAACTGTCAGCTGGTTTAAATGGATGTTAGAGAGAGAGAGAGAGAGAGAGAGAGGGATACAATGAATCAGGAGAGCGAGCTGCGTAATCCAGAACAAAGCAGCAAAACGGTATTTTCACTGTTAAGCTGTAGAAAGTTTCTTCTCGTCTCCGTCCTCGTTAATATTTTCTAACGCTACAAATTAAATCCAGCTACGGAAAAAAGCCTGAAAAGTCGGAGTTTAGAACGGAAGTACGGAGAAGCGTTGCTCTGGAGACGATAAACCACCTCCTCTCATCTCACGGGTGTGAACTGACAGGTTCCAGAACGCTGCAGAGCTGCACGCTGCAAGGCTCAAGTCGTCTGGTTTTAGAACGTTACACCACATCACAGAGCATTTCTCAACAGTGGAGCAACTGAACTTTAACAGCCCCGAGGAGGCAGGAAGAGGGAGAGTGACCAGAACCGCTCTTTCTACTAAACCCGACCTGTAACTTAGTAAATCTGCTGCATTACTGAGAAGATGGAGTGTTTGACTCTTTATCAGAGCGCTGAGATCAGGGTTTCTGCTTCACTCTGGGACTGGAAACTTCTAAGGGCGCGCTCACGTTTGGCTCAGTTGATCCGTGTCCTGCGTAACAAAATATGCAAAGTGGCTAAAACGACATGAAGAAGCGACTGGATATCCAGCATCTCTGTCGTAAACAGACGCAGTGTGTCCCGTGTCTTTGCTGAAAACAGGAAGTGAAACTTTTGGGGTTTACCTTTGTGACGGTGAAACCCACAATGCCACTGTGGAGCTGTCTGTCGACGTTAATGGGTTGTTGCTCCTCTGCAGGTGTTTGACTACGACTTTGGCCTTCAAGACGACTTCATGGGCTCGGCGTACCTCTACCTGGAGTCTCTGGAGCAGCAGAGGTACGTCACCTACGTCCCAGCCCTCACCTGTAATCATGAGCTTTGAGTAGAGAGCGAAAGGATGAGACGCTGATACAAGAAGGAGCAGAGACGCTGCTCCAGATCTGATCACGATGCCTTCAGGGTCCAGATTTCCTTTCAACGTTGGGGACAAACATCAAGTCTGGACACCTCAGAAACATACATATACACTCAAACTCTTAATTCCCTGCTTTTGGGTGGACTTTAATAAACCAGTTCAAGGCGTTAACAGTTTGAGCCTGTGTAAAATAGATGCAAAACCACCACAAAAAGATGCTAAATGACTAAAAATAGATGCAAAACCACCACAAAAAGATGCTAAATGACTAAAAATAGATGCAAAACCACCTCTAAAAGATGCAAAGTGACTCACAATAGATGCAAAACCACCACAAAAAGATGCAAAATGACTAAAAATAGATGCAAAATCCCCACAAAAAGATGCAAAATGACTAAAAATAGATGCAAAACCACCACAAAAAGATGCAAAATGACTAAAAATAGATGCAAAACCACCACAAAAAGATGCAAAATGACTAAAAATTGATGCAAAACCACCACAAAAAGATGCAAAATGATTAAAAATAGATGCAAAACCACCACAAAAAGATGCAAAATGACTAAAAATAGATGCAAAACCACCACAAAAAGATGCAAAATGATTAAAAATAGATGCATCCCCCGGGATCTGCACCAATGCCCAGGCCCATTAGAGGCTTTACAGGTGCATCCACCTGGGAGAAGGCCCAATTATACTGTGTGTGTGTGTGTGTACATTACCTGGTCTCACATGACTTTGCTGAGCTACGCTAACTACTGGGGATGGGCGTGAGTGATCGAGTCGATTGAACAGCACCTCGAGCTTCTGCGTTTGACCCACGGCACAAACACCTTTGAGTTTGGAAGAAAACCCTGAGCGTTGCGTCTGATCCCTGCCTCCTCTGTTTCAGAGGAGCGAGAGTTTCATCACGTCTTTGTGAGGAAACAATGTTCTGAAGTCGTGGTTGTGAAAAATCAATCCTTTAAAGGGGAACTGTGAGTGTTTTGATGAGAAGAAGCATCAGGTGTTCGTAGGCTGATTCCTGTGCAGCATTATTCCTGCAGGAAGATGCGTTCACTTCTAAAAACAGATCTGGAAAAACGAGTTCTTGATCGGCGCTCGAGGAGCTGCTGCGATCCCTCGATCTTGGGATTAACGACTCGTGCCCGTCTCTACCAACTACGCACGCTGACTAATGATTACATTTGTGTGTGACACAAACAAAGCAGAACACGAGGAGCCTGGGGAGCAGAGCGATGAGTCTGCAGGACGTGTAACCATAGCAACACGTCAGCTGTTCACACTAACGACCCCCTGCAGAGTGAACGCACATCAGTTCAGGTGAATCTGAACCTTGAACCCTCACAGAGACACAGACGAGTTTCCTTTTTTAATAGGTTTACATTTCCAAAAAGATGCAAAATGACTAAAAATAGATGCAAAACCAGCACAAAAAGATGCAAAATGACTAAAAATAGATGCAAAACCAGCACAAAAAGATGCAAAATGACTAAAAATAGATGCAAATCCACCACAAAAAGATGCTAAATGACTAAAAATAGATGCAAAACCACCACAAAAAGATGCAAAATGACTAAAAATAGATGCAAATCCACCACAAAAAGATGCAAAATGGCTAAAAATAGATGCAAAACCACCACAAAAAGATGCTAAATGACTAAAAATAGATGCAAAACCACCACAAAAAGATGCAAAATCACTAAAAATAGATGCAAAACCAGCACAAAAAGATGCAAAATGACCAAAAACAGATGCAAAACCACCACAAAAAGATGCAAAATGACTAAAAATAGATGCAAAACAACCACAAAAAGATGCAAAATCACTAAAAATAGATGCAAAACCACCACAAAAAGATGCAAAATGTCCTAAAATCAAAGGACCATATAGAAAACGGTAGCAGGTGCTGCAGCCCTGCTGTTCAGGTGGAGGTGGTGGAGTCGGTGGTGCAGTACCCTCACCCGTCCTCTCTGTGTTCCAGGACGATCCCTGTGACTCTGGTCCTGAAGGACCCTCAGCACCCGGATCAGGACCTGGGCTCCCTGGAGCTGTCCGTCACCCTGACTCCTAAGAACAGCCCCGTGGAGGAGCGGCGGGACTCCACGGTACGTGTGCGGCTCATCACACCTCCTCTTTCATTAGAGCTTCTTTATTAACCTCCACAAATCCAACGAGCAGCGCCGGCTCTGGAGGACGGGTTCCACGGGTCAGCAGAGTTTAATGAGGAGTGTGTGTGTGTGTGTGTGTGTGTGTGTGTGTGTGTTTCCTGCAGCAGAGGGAGGTTAGGACGTATCACTGGAGGCCGTATGTGAACAAAGTGAGTCGCACAGGTTGAGCCTTTATAGCGCCTCTCGTTCCTGTAGAGCGGGGGTGGGCAGTCCTGCTCCTGCAGAGCCACTGTCCTGCATGTTTCAGGTTTCTCTCTGCTCTAACACACCTGAGTCTGACACACCTGAGTCTGACACACCCGAGTCTGACACACACCTGAGTCTGACACACCTGAGTCTAACACACACCTGAGTCTGACACACCCGAGTCTGACACACCCGAGTCTGACACACCCGAGTCTAACACACCCGAGTCTAACACACCTGAGTCTGACACACCTGAGTCTAACACACACCTGAGTCTGACACACCTGAGTCTGACACACCTGAGTCTAACACACCTGAGTCTGACACACCTGAGTCTAACACACACCTGAGTCTGACACACCTGAGTCTAACACACCTGAGTCTAACACACCTGAGTCTGACACACCTGAGTCTAACACACCTGAGACTGACACACCTGAGTCTAACACACCTGAGACTGACACACCTGAGTCTGACACACCTGAGTCTAACACACCTGAGTCTAACACACCTGAGTCTGACACACCTGAGTCTGACACACCTGAGTCTGACACACCTGAGTCTAACACACCTGAGTCTGACACACACCTGAGTCTAACACACCTGAGACTGACACACCTGAGTCTAACACACCTGAGTCTGACACACCTGAGTCTAACACACACCTGAGTCTGACACACACCTGAGTCTGACACACCTGAGTCTAACACACACCTGAGTCTAACACACCTGAGTCTAACACACCTGAGTCTGACACACCTGAGTCTGACACACCTGAGTCCAACAATAATCAAACTGTGACGAGCTTCAGCTGCTTGATAACGAGCAGAGCATCAGACTCAGGTGTGTTAGACTCAATTGTGTCAGACTCAGGTGTGTTAGACTCAGGTGTGTTAGACTCAGGTGTGTGTCAGACTCAGGTGTGTGTCAGACTCAGGTGTGTTAGACTCAGGTGTGTCAGACTCAGGTGTGTCAGACTCAGGTGTGTCAGACTCAGGTGTGTGTTAGACTCAGGTGTGTTAGACTCAGGTGTGTCAGACTCAGGTGTGTTAGACTCAGGTGTGTCAGACTCAGGTGTGTTAGACTCAGGTGTGTTAGACTCAGGTGTGTCAGACTCAGGTGTGTCAGACTCTGGTGTGTTAGACTCAGGTGTGTCAGACTCAGGTGTGTTAGACTCAGGTGTGTCAGACTCAGGTGTGTTAGACTCAGGTGTGTTGGACTCAGGTGTGTCAGACTCAGGTGTGTCAGACTCAGGTGTGTTGGAGCAGAGAGGAACTAAAACATGCAGGACAGGAAGTGCCCCCCCCCCCTCCCCCTCCTGCTGTAGAGTCACAGTCGTAGTTCCTTGTTTTAGCGATGCGAGGGTACGGAGGCTCGTGCTGACGTCTAATCATCATAATTTATAATATATTTATCAGCACTTATCTGCACTTTATAACAAGACATACATTTAATACATTTGACAGTAAAATTAAGTATTAATAAAAGTGTTTTTGCTCATAAATGCATCACTTTAATGTTAGAAATACAGAGTTTTGGTCCCTCCGTGCGCTCCTTAATCCTCTGTTACGTCCGTATGTTTCGTCTTTGTTCTTATCCCGTCTGTTCTCACAGCGTCTGCGTCAGCGTCTGCGTCAGCGTCTGCGTCAGCGTCTGCGTCTTTCATCCGTGTGTGATCTGATGTGAAGACGCTTTTTTCATGTTTTATTCAGGATATTAATGAATAACGTGGCAGAGTTCGTCCGTGCTGCAGCTCCAGTTCAGAGGAAGAGATTAAAAATAAATAAAACTGAGATCAAAGCGTCGTTAAAGCCGTGAAGATGAATATTCAGCGTCTGGTTCCACATGTGTTCTTCTTCTGTGGTAGTGAAACCCGTCCTGTAGCTCCCTCTAGTGGCTCTGGTGCTGCTGATGAAACAAACAGGTGAACTAATGTTTTTTAATGTATGTTCAGACCATGCTGCTCAGGAGGTCCTGGAAACGCTCCACCAAGGTAAATCACCGCCGCCGTCACTGTAACCACCACCGTCACCATCGTCACTGTAACCACCACCTTCACCATCATCATCATCGTCACTGTAACCACCACCGTCACCACCATTATCATCGTCACTGTAACCACCACCGTCACCATCGTCACTGTAACCACCACCTTCACCATCATCATCATCGTCACTGTAACCACCACCGTCACCACCATTATCATCGTCACTGTAACCACCACCGTCATCATCATCATCATCATCGTCACTGTAACCACCACCGTCATCACCACCATCATCGTCGTCACCGTTATCACTGTCACCACCACCATCATCATCTTCACCACCACCGTCACCATCATCATCATCGTCACTGTAACCACCACCGTCATCATCTTCACCGTCATCACTGTCACCGTTGTCACCATCATCATCATCATCATCACCACCTTCACCGTTGTCACTGTCACCATTGTCACTATCGTCACCGTCGTTATCATTTAGGGGCGACTGTGGCTCAGTGGTAGAGTGGGTCGCCCTCCATTAGAGAGATCGGTTGGATCCCCAGCTCCCTCGGTCCACATATTGAAGTGTCCTTGGGCAAGACACAAAACACTGAACCCTGAATTGCTCCTCGTGCTGCGCATGGGTTAGATTAGATTACATGGTCTGTAGATGTCCACCGCCATCAGTGTGAATGTGACAAGTGTGAAAGTGCCTTGAGTGGTCAGAAGACTAGAAAGACGCTTTATAAGTACAAGTCCATTTACCAAGTCCACCATCATCACCACCGTCGTCGTTGCCATTGTCGTGTGTTTTCCTCTCACCATCAAAACGTCGTTGTGTCTGTTTTTTTTCCGTGTTTAAAGCATTTTTACAGCGCAGACTTCAAACAAACGTCAGACGTGTTGTTGTTGTCATTGTTGTCGTTGTTGTTGCAGCTGCTGCCGTTTCCTCCAGGCTCCTGTTCTTCAAACTGTTTATTAAAACACAAAGTTTCACAAAGACAGAAACTTAATACAGTTCAACTGTGTGTGTGTGTGTGTGTGTGTGTGTGTGTGTGTGTGTGTGTGTGTGTGTGTGTGTGTGTGTGTGTGTGTGTGTGTGTGTGTGTGTGTGTGTGTGTGTGTGTCTGTCTCTCTGTGTCTGTCCGTGTGTGTGTGTGTGTGTGTGTGTGTGTGTGTGTGTGTGTGTGTGTGTGTGTGTGTGTGTGTGTGTGTGTGTGTGTGTGTGTGTGTGTGTGTGTGTGTGTGTGTGTGTGTGTGTGTGTGTGTGTGTGTGTGTGTGTGTGTGTGTGTGTGTGTGTGTGTGTGTGTGTGCGCATCTGCCTGTCTGTCTG
This sequence comes from Echiichthys vipera, assembly GCF_963691815.1. NCBI lineage: Eukaryota > Metazoa > Chordata > Actinopteri > Perciformes > Trachinidae > Echiichthys > Echiichthys vipera. Next base: position 28,638,828 of record NC_139841.1, read on the forward strand.
TCTCTCTGTCTGTCCGTGTGTGTGTGTGTGTGTGTCTGTCCGTGTGTCTGTGTGTGTGTGTGTCTGTCTCTGTGTGTGTGGGTCTCTGTGTGTGTGTGTGTGTGTGTCTGTCTGTGTGTGTGTGTGTCTGTGCGTGCGTGTGTGTGTGTCTGTGTCTGTCTCTGTGTGTGTGTCTCTGTGTGTGTGTGTGTGACTGTCTGTCTCTGTGTGTGTGTGTCTGTGCGTGCGTGCGTGTGTGTGTGTCTCTCTCTGTGTGTGTCTCTGTGTGTGTGTGTGTGTGTGTGTGTGTGTGTGTGTGTGTGTGTGCGTGCGTGCGTGTGTGTGTGTCTCTCTCTGTGTGTGTCTCTGTGTGTGTGTGTGTGTGTGTGTGTGTGTGCCCCAGCAGCAGCAGTCCTTGCGTCTCTCGGAGCTCCATCGTAAGTCTCAGCTGTGGCGAGGGATCGTCAGCGTCGCTCTGATCGAGGGGCGGAGCCTGATCCCCATGGACCCCAACGGTCTGAGCGACCCGTACGTCAAGTTCCGACTGGGGCCGCAGAAGTACCGCAGCAAGGTACGCCGCCCCGTGGCGTTCAGCCCCGACGCACGCCAACGTGTCTGTAGCTTGAGCTTAACCTTTATGTGTGCGTGCAGACGGTGCCAAAGACCCTGAGTCCGCAGTGGAGAGAGCAGTTCGACCTGCACCTGTACGAAGAGAGCGGCGGCGTGCTGGAGATCACGGTGTGGGACCGAGACACCGGGCGCAGGGACGACTTCATCGGACGGTCAGTTCCTTCGTTTTATCCGTAAAATAATCAACAGTTACGTCGCTCGTACCTAAGAAAGGTTCAGTGTTTGAGGTTTTAAAGAACGCAAACGTCTGTGAGGTGAAGAAAGAAAGGTGTCGCCCTCAGTGACCACTAAACTAAAGCTGACCACCTGAGGACGATGGAAGGACCTCTAGATCCTTTTCAATGGTCCCTAGAACCTCATAAAGGTCATAGAACCTCTTCAATGACCACTAAAACTCCAAAAGACCCATAGGACAACTTAAATGACCTCTAGAACATTTACAATCATCACCAGAACCTCGTAAAAGACCTCATAGGACACCTTAAATGACCCCAGAACATTTTCATTGATCACTAAACCTCCTGAAGGACTCACAGAACCTCCCAAAGGAGGTCTAGAACATTTCCAGTGATCCCTAGATCCCCCCAAAACATGTAGAACCTTCTGAATGACCAATAAACCTCCTGAAGGACTCATAGAACAATGCAAGGATCTCTAGATCCTTTTCAATGATCCCCAGAACCTCATAAAAGACGTAGAACCTTCCTAATGACCACTAAACATCCTACAAGACCCATAGGACACCTTAAATGACCCCCGAACATTTTCAGTGATCACTAGAACCTCCCAAAGGATGTAGATTATTCTCAATGTTCACTAGAACCTCCTAGAGTACTCATACAACATCCTCAATGACCTCTAGAACATTTTCATTGATCACTAGATCCCCCAAAAGATGTAGAACCTTCTCAATGACCAATAAACATCCAAAAAAGACTCATAGAACATCCTCAATGACCCCAGAACATTTTCATTGATCAATAAACCTCTGAAAGGACTCACAGAACGATGCAAGGACCTCTAGATCCTTTTCAATGATCCCTAGAACCTCTTCAATGACCACTAAATATCCTGAAAGACTCATAGGACACCTTAAATGACCCCAGAACATTTTCATTGATCACTAGAACCTCCTGAAGGACTCATAGAAAAATGCAATGATCCCTAGAACCTCATAAAGGACGTAGACTCATGAAACACCCTAAATGACCTCTAGAACCTTCTCAATGATAATTTAACCTGCTAAAGGACTGGCAGAACATCCTAAATGACCCTTGACCCTTTCATTTATCAGTAAACCTCCCAAAGGATGTAGAACCTTCTCAATGACCACCTAAACACCTAGAACCTCGTAAAAGACTCAAAGAACATCCCAAAGGACGTCTAGAAAGTTTCCAATGATCCCTAGATCCCCCCCAAAAGATGTCGAACCTTCTCAACGACCACTAAACCTCCAAAAGACCCATAGGACACCTTAAATGGCCTCTAGAACATTTTCGTTGATCACTAAACCTCCTGAACGATGAAAGGACCTCTAGATCCTTATCAATTATCACTAGAACCTCATAAAAGACGTAGAACCTTCTCATTGACGACTAAACATCCTAAAAGACCCATAGGACACCTTCAATGACCCCAGGACATTTTCATTGATCACTAAACCTCCTGAAGGACTCACAGAACATCCCGAAGGAAGTCTAGAACATTTCTAGTGATCTCTAGATCCCCCCAAAAGATCTAGAACCTTCTCAATGACCACTACACATCAAAAAGGACTCATAGAACAATGCAAGGACCTCTAGATCCTTTTCAATGATCCCTAGAACCTCATAAAAGACGTAGAACCCTTCTAATGACCACTAAAAGACCCATAGGACACCTTAAATAACCTCCAGAACATTTTCAATGACCACTAGAACCTCCCAAAGGATGTAGAGAATTCTCAATTGTCACTAGAACCTCGTAAAAGACTCATAGAACATCCTAAATGACCCCAGAACATTTTCATTGATTGCCAAACATCCCGAAGGACTTCTAGAACATTTCCAGGGAAACCTCGATCCCCCCAAAAGATGTAGAACCTTCTCAACGACCAATAAACCTCTGAAAGGACTCATAGAACAATGCAAGGACCTCTAGATCCTTTTCAATGACCACTAAACATCCTAAAAGACCCCTAGGACACCTTAAATGACCTCTAGAACACTTTCAGTGATCACTTGAACCTCCCAAAGGATGTAGAACCTTCTCAATGACCACTTAACACCCCTAAAGAACTCATAGAACATTTTCAATGGCCACTAAACCTCTTAAAGGACTCATGCAACATCCTAAAAGATCTCTATAACCTTCTCAATGACCTCTAAACATCCCAAAGAACTCGTAGGACACCTTAAATGACCTCTAGAACCTTTTCATTGATCAGTAAACCTCCCAAATGACTCATAGAACCTTCTCAATGACCTCTAGAACCTTTTCATTGATCAGTAAACCCCCCAAATGACGTAGAACCTTCTAAAAGGTCACTAAACCTCACAAAGAACTCACTGAACACCCGTAATAACCTCTTAAACATGTGCAGTGATCAGTAAACCTCTCAAAGGACTCGTAGAACATCCTAAATGACCTAGAACCCCCCAGAGGAACTCAACCGTGGCCCCAAATGTGCTCCATGAGCTAAGTGTGCGCGTGCCGTTTGTGTTCCAGGTGCCAGTTGGACCTCTCCACTCTGTCTAAGGAGCAAACGCACCACCTGGAGCTGCCGCTGGAGGAGTCCCGGGGCGTCGTGGTGCTGCTGGTCACGCTGACCGCCTCGGCCCACGTCTCCATCGCCGACCTGTCCGTCACGCCGCTGGACGACCCGCAGGAGCGCCGGGAGCTACACAAGCGATACGTGAGCGGCTGCATCACATGGGACATCCATGACCTTCCAAACCAAACGCTGCAGCGTGGTTAACTTCCTGTTTGGTCTTGTCCAGGGCGTGTGGAGGTCCTTCTCTAACCTGAGGGACGTGGGCATCGTGCAGGTGAAGGTGCTGAGAGCAGAAGGACTCATGGCCGCTGACGTCAACGGTAACCAGAGAATATCCTCACCACACAACTAAACACTGGTCGTTACTGAGGCTGTCAGGTTAACGCAATAACGCAAATCCCTCCTAGCGCCACACGCCCTTTAGTTGTGCTAAGTGCAGCGTAGCCTCCTAATCAAAGCATGCAGCCTCTCTGACCGGCTGAAGCAAAGGCACAGAAACAAACTCTGAATTTTCATTAATGGATCAAAAGTCAAACTATTTTCTTGTAAAACAAACTTCAGCCTTTTTCCCTGTTGCTGATTGGACCGTGTCTTCTTCCTCCTCAGCAGTGCAAAGGTCAATGTCATGTTGCATATCCTCATGCTTTTTCTACACTCTTGTACTTTACCATGGTTATTACAGATCTTACACGTTATATATCATTGTGGATATTCATAAAACACCAACTTCTTATAAAAAAACAAACAAACCAAACAAAACACAGCATATCTGCAGTACACACACCGTCCACCAGGGGCTGCACCTTTCATATCCTGAACAAAGGAGCTTTATTTTGGCAAAAACTACATAAAAGACTTCATTTATAACTGTTACAGCAGCAGAAGCATTATGGAAAACACAGAGAAACAAACTTCTGTGAGGAAATGAATAAAGAGAGTTTTCAATGTCACGTTCAGCTTCAGAGTAGGGGTGTGCGATACACATATATACATGTATCGTTTACGATATTTTCACTTTCATTACCCTCTCTTTTCCAAAGGGAGTCCAAGATTAAGCATCTGAACCCATTGCCATCGGACCTAACAGTTACACTGTGCAGTTTTCAGCCTATATTCACTTTAAACGCGTATAAAAGTTTTGCGTCTTTTTGTGGTGGTTTTGTATCTTTTTGTGTTGGTTTTGTATCTTTTTGTGGTGCTTTTGCATCTTTTTGTGGTGGTTTTGTATCTTTTTGTGGTGGTTTTGTATCTTTTTGTGTTGGTTTTGTATCTTTTTGTGGTGATTTTGTATCTTTTTGTGGTAGTTTTGTATCTTTTTGTGGTGGTTTTGTATCTTTTTGTGGTGGTTTTGTATCTTTTTGTGGTGGTTTTGCATCTTTTTGTGGTGCTTTTGCATCTTTTTGTGGTGGTTTTGTATCTTTTTGTGGTGATTTTGTATCTTTTTGTGGTAGTTTTGTATCTTTTTGTGGTGGTTTTGTATCTTTTTGTGGTGGTTTTGGATCTTTTTGTGGTGGTTTTGTATCTTTTTGTGGTGGTTTTGTATCTTTTTGTGGTGGTTTTGCATCTTTTTGTGTTGGTTTTGCATCTTTTTGTGGTGGTTTTGCATCTTTTTGTGGTGGTTTTGTATCTTTTTGTGGTGGTTTTGCATCTTTTTGTGGTGGTTTTGTGTCTTTTTGTGGTGGTTTTGTATCTTTTTGTGGTGGTTTTGCATCTTTTTGTGGTGGTTTTGGATCTTTTTGTGGTGGTTTTGTATCTTTTTGTGGTGGTTTTGTATCTTTTTGTGGTGGTTTTGCATCTTTTTGTGTTGGTTTTGCATCTTTTTGTGGTGGTTTTGCATCTTTTTGTGGTGGTTTTGTATCTTTTTGTGGTGGTTTTGCATCTTTTTGTGGTGGTTTTGTGTCTTTTTGTGGTGGTTTTGTATCTTTTTGTGGTGGTTTTGCATCTTTTTGTGGTGGTTTTGCATCTTTTTGTGGTGGTTTTGTTTTTTAATGCAAACACACATTTGAAGAAAGCTGTAAGTCTGTCCACTCCCTTGTTGATAAGAGGATTAAAAACTTGACCAACATCCCCTTAAAGATGCAAAAATGTGTGATTGATCCGAATTAAGCATTTGAACCCATTGACATTGGCCCTCACAGTTACATTGTGCAGGTTTCTGCCAATCTTCACTTTAAACGAGTTTAAAAGAGCTGATGTTGGAGCGTTTGCTCCTCCTCTGTCTCTCCGTAGGTAAGAGCGACCCCTTCTGCGTGCTGGAGCTGAACAACGACCGACTGCAGACTCACACAGTTTACAAGAACCTGAACCCGGAGTGGAACAAAGCTTTCACTTTGTGAGTCCACACTCAGCCGTTTCTGCTCTCCGTGATACTTTCATCCCTTTATTATTCACCTTTATCGTCGCTGGCTCCGTCTCTCCATCGTTCCTCCTCTCATCGTCGTGTTTCTCTCTCTTTCTCTTTCCTCAGCAACGTCAAAGACATCCACTCGGTGCTGGAGGTGTCCGTGTTCGATGAGGACAGAGACAGGAGCGCCGACTTCCTGGGGAAAGTGGCCATCCCCTTATTACGGGTGAGGCTGCGACACATTTAGGGCGCACTCCCACTGTGCCTCCGTACCGTGCCCCAGCACGTGTCACTGCTAAAGTCTGGTTCCTTTGACCAGTGTGAGTGCAACCGTACCACGTCTAGGAGCGGCACGCTTGCCGTCCACGGCCCGTTTGGGAGAGGTGGGCTTTAGAAAAGCACGTTTGCACGTGTACGAGCACGAGCGTGCACACGTGTACGAGCACGAGGCCTACGGTGGTTCTGAGGTCATTTCCTGTGCGCCTGTTGGGACGTAGAAAAAAGAAGGAGGGACCATGCGCGGACATTTCAAACAATGGCGGTGAAAGGTTCACGTTGGTGTGATGCGGAGGTGGAGTGTTTACTGCAGATTTGGTCGATGAAAAGATTCAAAAACAGTCGACAAGACGCACAATAACTCCGAGGTCTACGGAAAGATCTGGAAACAAAGCCACGCATCGCCATGACGTCATCAATGCGTGTGACGTGTTACGGCGTGATGACGTATAGGCAGCAAGAAGCATTCTCCGAGGCCCAGGTAGTGTGAGTACAAACGGGCCTGGAGGGGGGGACAAGGACCCTAAAGCACGGGGCACGGGACGCACGCACAGTGGGAGGGCGCTCTAACCTGTGACGGAGGCACAGTGGGAGGGCGCCCTTAGAAAGCGTTTTCATTTAAGAACAGAAGTTTGGCGTTCGCTCTACTCCGGCATTTCCAAGCTCTTAAAGAGAAACTCCTTCAGATGTTGATGTGTGTGTTTGTGTGTATTTGTGTGTGTTTGTGTGTGTTTGTGTGTATTTGTGTGTGTTTGTGTGTGTTTGTGTGTGTTTGTGTTAGGTCCGTAACGGCGAGCAGAAAAGCTACGTGTTAAAAAATAAGGAGCTGACGGCGCCGACTAAAGGCGTCGTTCTCCTGGAGATCGACGTCATCTTCAACACGGTGAGTGCAGTTTGAGTGTTGTATGACTATGCATGCGTCCAGGGGCGTCCTCCTCCCGGAGCCAGGCGCAAGGTTGGCTCAGGGAGGAGGACGCCCCTGGACGCATGCATAGTCCCGGGGATTTTGCCATCTAGTCCTTTCATCGAATCTATTACTTATTTTCTGCTTTGACTCCACTTCGTCTCAGAGGTGAAGGTTTTTCTGCACATTTAATTTAATAAATTTAATCAAAATTAAATACGTAAATAAATAAATGCCTCCATAATTACATTAATATGACGTTGGATGTACAAAAAAAAGCTTTAATTAAAGATCAAATGTGATGTAAATGGATTTTTTCTTTTTTTTAACGAGCTTCTTTGTTTATTTACCTGTTTATTAATTACTCTATTTATTTATTTACTTTCCTATTTAATAATTAATTTAATTTTCCTATTTTATTTAATTTTTTAATTTTGCATTTATTTGAAAATGTATTTATTTAATTTGCATAATGAAGAAGAAATGTAGTAAAACTGAATAACTTAAATAAATAAACTAATTTAATAATACAAATAAAATAAATGAAAACTAAATAAAATACATTAAAATTAAATGAAAAATAAATAAAAACATTAAAAATAAATAAAAAAATATTTAAAATAAATTAAAAATAAATAAATACAATAAAAATAAATTAAAATACATTTGAAATAAATTAAAAATAAATAAATATATTTAAAATAAATTACAAATAAATACATGCATTTTAAATTAATTATGAATAAATCAAAACATTTATGTAAAAATCTAAATTAGATCAATAATCATGAATCATGAGTGAATCCATGTGTTTATTTCAGTGTTTCCTATAAAAGTGTCGTTTCCTCGTCAGATCAAAGCGGCTGTGAAGACGATCGTCCCTGCGGAGCAGAAATACATCGAGGAGGAGCCGAAAGTCTCCAAACAGGTGCGTTCACGTGACGTCGGGTCACTTCCTGTCTGCGTCTCTGAGCCGTCGCTCCGTTTCATCAGGAACAGGTTTCATCGTGTGGTCACGTGCACTTTATCGTGTGGTCACGTGCACTTTATTGTGACGTCACGTGCACTTTATTGTGTGTTCACGTGCTCTTTATCGTGCGGTCACGTGCACTTTATTGTGTCGTCACGTGCACTTTATCGTGTGGTCACGTGCACTTTATCGTGTCGTCACGTGCACTTTATCGTGTCGTCACGTGCACTTTATCGTGCCGTCACGTGCACTTTATCGTGTGGTCACGTGCACTTTATCGTGTGGTCACGTGCACTTTATCGTGTCGTCACGTGCACTTTATTGTGTCGTCACGTGCACTTTATCGCGTCGTCACGTGCTCTTTATCGTGTGGTCACGTGCACTTTATCGTGTGGTCACGTGCTCTTTATCGTGTCGTCACGTGCACTTTATCGTGTGGTCACGTGCACTTTATCGTGTCGTCACGTGCTCTTTATCGTGTCGTCACGTGCACACTATCGTGTCGTCACGTGCACTTTATCGTGTCGTCACGTGCACTTTATCGTGTCGTCACGTGCACTTTATTGTGTGGTCACGTGCACTTTATCGTGTGGTCACGTGCACTTTATCGTGTGGTCACGTGCTCTTTATCGTGTCGTCACGTGCACTTTATCGTGTGGTCACGTGCACTTTATCGTGTCGTCACGTGCTCTTTATCGTGTCGTCACGTGCACACTATCGTGTCGTCACGTGCACTTTATCGTGTCGTCACGTGCACTTTATCGTGTCGTCACGTGCTCTTTATCGTGTGGTCACGTGCACTTTATCGTGTGGTCACGTGCACTTTATCGTGTGGTCACGTGCACTTTATCGTGTCGTCACGTGCTCTTTATCGTGTCGTCACGTGCACACTATCGTGTCGTCACGTGCACTTTATCGTGTCGTCACGTGCACTTTATCGTGTCGTCACGTGCACTTTATCGTGTGGTCACGTGCACTTTATCGTGTGGTCACGTGCACTTTATCGTGTCGTCACGTGCTCTTTATCGTGTCGTCACGTGCACACTATCGTGTCGTCACGTGCACTTTATCGTGTCGTCACGTGCACTTTATCGTGTCGTCACGTGCACTTTATTGTGTGGTCACGTGCACTTTATCGTGTGGTCACGTGCACTTTATCGTGTCGTCACGTGCACTTTATCGTGTGGTCACGTGCACTTTATCGTGTGGTCACGTGCACTTTATCGTGTCGTCACGTGCACTTTATCGTGTGGTCACGTGCACTTTATCGTGTGGTCACGTGCACTTTATCGTGTCGTCACGTGCTCTTTATCGTGTCGTCACGTGCACACTATCGTGTCGTCACGTGCACTTTATCGTGTCGTCACGTGCACTTTATCGTGTCGTCACGTGCACTTTATTGTGTGGTCACGTGCACTTTATCGTGTGGTCACGTGCACTTTATCGTGTCGTCACGTGCTCTTTATTGTGTGGTCACATGCACTTTGTCTCCTTCAGCTGCTGCAGCAGAACTTTAACCGCGTGAAGAGGTGCATCATGGTCCTGTTCAGCTACGGCACCTACGTCAACAGCTGCTTCGAGTGGGAGTCGGCGCAGAGGAGCATCTTCTCCTTCGTGGTAGGAAACAGTTTATTATGTTTTAATCTGAGACAAGACGGAGGTTTCGAACCAACGAGCAGACGCTTCAGACTGTTTATGTCACTTTCAGGACTTTGTTGAGGGATGTTTCGTTGGGTTTTTAAACTATTTTATTCATTCATCGTCAACCGTTTGTCGCTCTCGGGGTCGTGAGGGCTGAGGCCGATCCCAGCTGACATCGGGCGTGAGGCGGGGTCCACCCTGGACAGGACGCCAGTCTATCACAGGACACATAGAGACGAACAGAGACAGACAACCATTCACACCTACGGGTGATTTAGAGTCATCAATGAACCCAACACCTGCACGTCTTTGGACTGTGGGAGGAAACCGGAGAACCCGGAGAAAACCCACGCAGACACGGGGACAACATGCAAACTCCACACAGAAGGGCCCCAGCCGGGATTCAAACACACCACACCACCGTGCCGCCTATTATATTCATGCACCTATTTTCAAACAATAGGCGCGTTTCCATTGGGGGTCAAATACCCGTAACAAGGCGGGTCTGTTTCACCCAAACGACCCTAACGTGCACGTGAGTCTCTCAAGCGTCCGTTTGTTTCCCTGTGGCAGAGCAGGGCCGTGTTTCTCCCCTGGGAGAAGCCCGTTGCTGATTGGTTGTAGCTCACAGCGGGATGTGACGTGTGGTCGAACAGACGCCACAACAACACGGAGAAGAAGAGTCGACACTTTAACTCAGTGGAGAAGAAAAAGAACGCAGCAGGAAATGATCTTTGCACAGGCAAATGAGTGCTGCAGCGGACGGGTTGGATTCTAACCTGTGGTCCTCTCTCACACACACACACACACACACACACACACACACACACACACACACACACACACATCTTTATCCGATAACTCAGTTCATCGATGGAATAATCGGTAGAATCCTGTAAACACACACTTTTACAGCTGGTTAATGTGGCCCGGGAAAGGGAAGTTTGGGGTCCCCTGCTGGAGCTGCTGCGCCCGAGACCTGATCCAGGATCAGAGGCTGAAGATGAGATGAGAGATGAGGTAGTGTGTGTGTTGTGCTGAAACATCGGTGGTCTCAGTACCAGGAAGTGATAGTTGAGTCCGTGTGCTGCGGAGAAGACGCTCGCTCTCCACTTCAACATTTTACAGATGTTGAGTCGTGCGTCACATCGGCGTAAAACCTTAAAGTCTGACGGAGCTCGTTTAGTTTCGGGTACAGACTCTGCAGATGTGCGTGACTCCAGCAGCTGCTGTTGTGTGTGTGTGTGTGTGTGTGTGTGTGTGTGTGTGTGTTTGTGCTGCAGCTGTTTGTGGTGGTGGTGTGGAACTTTGAGCTCTACATGCTGCCCCTCGCTCTGCTGCTGCTGCTCGTCTGGAACTTCCTCTTCTCCTGCAGCCGAGACGCGACCGACACGGTGAGCAAACGCACACTGTCCCCCTCAGCCCGACTCTTTCTCAAGTGTCTGTGAGTTAAAGCCGTGTGTTGCTGTTTGTGTCCCGGCTGCAGTCCATGGACGCCATGTTTGAGTGGGAGGATGAAGAAGAAGACAAAGAGGACAAGGTAGAGTCGCCGTGACGCAGCTGCACCTTTGTGCGTCATGTTGCGTTAAATGCACTAACACCCGGATGTTTCCCTCGTCCCGTCAGGAGTCGGAGCACATGGGCTTCATGGATAAACTCTACGCCATCCAGGACGTGTTCATCAGCGTGCAGAGCGCCCTGGACCACGTGGCGTCCTACGGAGAGAGGATAAAGAAGTGGGTTTTTACTGTCAACATGAATCTCCTAGAGGACACTTTAGCACACGTTTATGCTCCTAGAGGACACTTTAGCACACGTTTATGCTCCTAGAGGACACTTTAACACACGTTTATGCTCCTAGAGGACACTTTAACACACGTTTATGCTCCTAGAGGACACTTTAGCACACGTTTATGCTCCTAGAGGACACTTTAACACACGTTTATGCTGTAAGAGGACACTTTAGCACATGTTTATGCTCCTAGAGGACACTTTAGCACACGTTTATGCTCCTAGAGGACACTTTAGCACACGTTTATGCTCCTAGAGGACACTTTAGCACACGTTTATGCTCCTAGAGGACACTTTAACACACGTTTATGCTCCTAGAGGACACTTTAACACACGTTTATGCTCCTAGAGGACACTTTAACACACGTTTATGCTCCTAGAGGACACTTTAACACACGTTTATGCTCCTAGAGGACACTTTAGCACACGTTAATGCTCCTAGAGGACACTTTAACACACGTTTATGCTCCTAGAGGACACTTTAACACACGTTTATGCTCCTAGAGGACACTTTAACACACGTTTATGCTGCTAGAGGACACTTTAGCACACGTTTATGCTCCTAGAGGACACTAACACACGTTTATGCTCCTAGAGGACACTTTAACACACGTTTATGCTCCTAGAGGACACTTTAACACACGTTTATGCTCCTAGAGGACACTTTAACACACGTTTATGCTCCTAGAGGACACTTTAGCACACATTTATGCTCCTAGAGGACACTTTAACACATGTTTATGTTCCTAGAGGACACTTTAACACACGTTTATGCTCCTAGAGGACACTTTAACACACGTTTATGCTGCTAGAGGACACTTTATCACACGTTTATGCTCCTAGAGGACACTAACACACGTTTATGCTCCTAGAGGACACTTTAACACACGTTTATGCTCCTAGAGGACACTTTAGCACACGTTTATGCTCCTAGAGGACACTTTAACACATGTTTATGCTCCTAGAGGACACTTTAACACACGTTTATGCTCCTAGAGGACACTTTAACACATGTTTATGCTCCTAGAGGACACTTTAAGACACGTTTAGGCTCCTAGAGGACACTTTAACACACGTTTATGCTCCTAGAGGACACTTTAGCACACGTTTATGCTCCTAGAGGACACTTTAACACACGTTTAGGCTCCTAGAGGACACTTTAACACACGTTTAGGCTCCAAACGTTTCATGCCTGAGTTGCTCTCACTTTGTTCCTCATCTGCAGCTGAAATCTTAAATTGTCAGGTTAATTATAAAGTCGTGCGTGTTTCTCTGCTCTCGCTCGTCCGCAGCACCGGTAACTGGACCGTGCCTTTCCTGAGCTGGTTGGCGATCGCTGCCTTATGTTCGGCCACAGTTCTGCTCTACCTCATTCCTCTGCGGTACCTTGTGCTGGCGTGGGGTGAGTGCTGCCGAACACACACACACACACTTGAGTGGGTTTGAACTCTATATAAACTGTGTCTGTTTCCTCCGCAGGTGTGAACAAGTTCACCAAGAAGCTGCGAGACCCGTTCATGATCGACAACAACGAGCTCCTGGACTTCCTGTCCCGGGTTCCCTCCGATGTCCAAGTGGTGGGTGACCGCTCACCGCCAATACTGTCTGAACTGGAGTGTGTGAAATGTGCGTTAATGCTACGGTGTTTCCCTGTGTGTGTGTGTGCAGATGCATTACCGTGAGCTGAGGGTCGACCCCGGACCGAGTCCCAACAAACGCAAGAGGACCAACCCCAGCTAACCCCCCCCCCCCCCCCCCCCTCCTCCTGTAAACACTGTAAACTACTTATTTATATCTTTCTTGTACATTTCCGATCGTTAGGACAAAGTTGTAGCAGTTGCTTTTGTTTTGAAATATTTATTTTCTGAAGCTGTTCATGTTTTTTTAAACCTGTTTGTTGTGAATGTGTGTTACAGCATGTTTGATGCTGCATGACCCTTTTTCATGTCTTTCACGTTTTCGTGGCGTTCTGAACTCGATGTAACGTTAAAGAAAGAGTCGCACGCTGCCACCGTTACTCCACGTTTGACAGTATTTACGCGTATACGCACTGAGGGGCCGGTTCACCGAGGTCGTGCAGCTTCTGCGTCCGTTAAATCTGCTGGAATAAGACAAAGAAACGGCGAAACGTCTCAAAGCAGCTGGTGAAATGCACCTGATGCTGCAACGCCAAACAAACGTCTGGGTCCTCCTGTGATATTTGCACACATTTGAATGTGGTTTTATGCAAAGTGTTCCGTTTCCTATGCAAAAAACAGTCACACACAGTTACAATGACATAATCAGGTGGAAACTAAGGGCGCCCTCCCACTGTGCCTCCGTCCCGTGCCCCGTGCTTTAGGGTCCTTGTCCCCCCCTCCAGGCCCGTTTGTACTCACACTACCTGGGCCTCGGAGAATGCTTCTTGCTGCCTATACGTCATCACGCCGTAACACGTCACACGCATTGATGACGTCATGGCGATGCGTGGCTTTGTTTCCAGATCTTTCCGTAGACCTCAGAGTTTTTGTGCGACTTGTCGACTGTTTTTGAATCTTTTCATCGACCAAATCTGCAGTAAACACTCAGAACCGCTGTAGGCCTCGTGCTCGTACACGTGCGCACGCTCGTGCTCGTACACGTGCAAACGTGCTTTACTAAAGCCCACCTCTCCCAAACGGGCCGTGGACGGCAAGCGTGCCGCTCCTAGACGTGGTACGGTTGCACTCACACTGGTCAAAGGAACCAGACTTTAGCTGTGAAACGTGCTGGGACACGGTACGGAGGAACAGTGGGAGTGCGCCCTGAAGGTCCCCTCCTTTGCGTTTTTACCCCTTCACACAGAAACACAACTGTGGAGCGTTCATTCCCACTCTGGAGGGTGTTTTACCTTTACAAAAACGTCGTCACTATCTTAACAAAAGACAAATCTGATGAAGTGTCGTTTTCACCTGTGAGCGTTGTCGTGTAAACCTCTGATTACTTCCTGCCATTCCTCCGTCTGACTTCCTGCCTGGCTCGAGTCGCTCCGTGCAGCTTTACCCGGCTGCCATCAAAAATAGACTTGGTGCGTAGCTTTAGCGGAGCACATGCGCCCGTTGGACTTTCAGCTTCAGAGGATCCTAAACCTCTTCAGTGAAACAGACGTTGAAGTGTGAAGATGGCGGCTGCAGCTGATGCACGCTGCTTTGTGAATTTGCCCGTCAGTGAAAAACACCTCGCATCAGATCCATCCGCATGTAGAATTTACGGACTGCTCCTTTATGTGCTTTGTGAAAAATGTTTTTATACTTTTACGTTGTTTTCTTTAAGATTATTTTGCAGGTTAAATGTTTTAACACAGAAGTGAAAAGTAACAAAGTGCTGAAGTGCAGTTTTTAGCACTTGAGTGTTTCCGTTTATCGTTTACTGCAAACAAAAACAAACTAATACGACGCTTTGTTAAAGATTATTAGTGAATTAAGTTTTTGTCAATTATCAGGAACTCATTTTGCATTTAAAACATTCAATGCTTTTCCTTTTAACACTGTTAATAATTTCTCTTCATGTGCTTTGTAAAGAAAAAGAGTCGACTGCATTTCAACTGAAAAGGTTTTTAATTATTTTGCATATTTAAGAAGTGGACAGAAAAGTAACAAATTAAGATTTCACAAACAAAACAAACAGAGAACATTCAAAATATTACACATTTAAAGATTAAACTACCCAGTTATTAACTAAATTGTTTGTAATTTATCATTCATTGATGGTTGAAGCCATTTTTCATTTAAAAAACATTTTAATAATGGTAATTTTAGTGACGCCTCACACGGGGCACCAAAGAACAAACAGTGAAGGTGTCACTTTGAGTTATGAAAATAATAATTTACAACAACAAAATCCTGCTTTTACATTAATGCATGAGAAAAACTATTCAAATGATATAATATATAATATTATAACAGCCACCAGGGACATTTTTATACGTTTAATACATTTCTCTAATAGTTTTCGTAATATTATCCTTTTATTTACATTTGAGTACAGTGTGATATTATAAATGATCTTCCAGCCACGGTCTTTAAACCTTTGTTTGCACATTTACTCACTTTACTGGTTTATATTTTTTCAAAAGTGGTTTTAAATTCATCAAAGCAAATATTACATAACTGAAAATAACGACTGTTATTCCGTTTTATTGTCATTTCAGTCAGTTTATAAAGAAAACCAGCTCAATAACTGTTCCTTTAACATATGTTTTTATATTTCATTATAACAAAGTCGCTGTTTTTCTTTGTTTAATTTGTTTTTTTAAGTATTTTAAAAATCGTCCATAAACAATTCACTATATGAGCGTTTATATTTTGTATTTTATGTTTTTCAGGAAATATGTTTGAGATACAAAACTGACTTTTTGTGTCGGTTTATTTTACCTGTGAAATATGTGGAGTCAGAAGAGCCATTAAAATATAATGATAATTATGTAAAAGAATGAGAAAATAAATAAAAGAAAGAGTAAATAAATACAAAAAAGGCTGAAATATAAAAATGCGTAAATAAGATAATAAATACATAAATGTGTAAATATTAAGAAGAATTAGAATTTTTAGAATATTTTCATTTATTTCTGTGTATAACAGAGCAGCATACGGAAGAATAAAGGGATAAAATGAATTAAATTTTATAAAATAAATCTACAAATTGAAAAGAGTGGAAAAAGTAATTCATACAGTATGTAGCACATGTATTTTTAAATATATAAATTATTATATACAGAATTAAATGAGAATAATTCTTATTTTAATTCATTTATATTTCTTTTTTCTGTATTATATATGTATATATATATATGTTTTCTATTATAAATATATATATATTATTTCTATATATATATATATATTTGTTATTTTTATTCATCTCTTGTTATATTTAAACATTTATTTACTTACTTATTTATTCTTTTATATATTTTTCTGTTGTTATGAAATTATTAATTTCATTATTTTCACATTTATTTTCTCTTCTTTTGCAGGATTTTAATATTTTTTATTTGTTATTTTTATTCATCTCTTGTTATATTTAAACATTTATTTACTTTCTTATTTATTCTTTTATATATTTCTCTTTATTTTTCTGTTGTTATGAAATTATTAATTTCTTTATTTCCCAATTTATTTCCTCGTCTTTTGCATAATTTTAAAACATTTCTTTGGCGCTCCGGTGACTCCATATCCTTTTTGCCTGACTCTCACGTCTTCCAGGTGTTTCCACGTCCTCTGGCTGACTGCACACAGAAAACACAGAGTTTTTGTGCGTTAACGTTTCCGATGTTCTGCGTTTACGCCCTCGGGGTCGTTTCAGCTTCTGTGATTCGCTGCATGTCTGTGCGTGAACTCGTCCTCTCGTCTGCGTCCGCGTGTTTCTGCATGAATGAAAAAGTGCATTGATGGATTCTGAATGTGAAGTTTAAGTGTGACGTCCAGAAAAGCTGCAGGTTTCCACTCCGACACTGACTCATCACGTCTGTCACACTCCTCTGGTCTCTGTTTCCTGGTGCATTGTGGGTATTTGCTGCTGTTCCTGAGATTGTAATGAAGTTACCGACTGAAACGACTGTGTAGTGTTTGTCTGAGGAAATATATTTCTACACAGATCCACACGCCTCGCTTTGACATTATTATTACATTGGTGTTTTTCTTCAATTAGAACGATTTAACTGTTAAAAAGAGCA
>NC_139841.1:28663303-28730803 GCF_963691815.1 Echiichthys vipera
AGGAGACGGTTAAGTTTAGACGACTAAAGGAGACGGTTAAGTTTAGACGAGTAAAGGAGACGGTTAAGTTTAGACTTAAGGAGACGGTTAAGTTTAGACTTAAGGAGACGGTTAAGTGTAGACGTTTTAATGCAGAAACGTTGTAATTGAACCTTCACTGGAGACAGTAATTAACGGTCCTGAGCTCCAGAGTGAACTTTAACTGTTGAATTCTTAAGAAAAGGGTGAAAATGTGAGATATTCTTCTTCTTCTGTTGTTGTTGTTGTTGTTGTTGTTGTTTGCACCCTCAGAGGTGTGTGAGGTGTGCGTGAGAGTGCAGGCTCTACCTGTTAGACCAGGACGCCCTTCCTGCTGCTCGCATGCAACACACCACATGGCTGTGCTCAAGGGGGCGGGGCTTGGCCCGGCTGCACCAATCAGATCGCATGGTTGGAATTCATGTCACGCTCTCGTCCAATGGGGAGGCGAGCTGTGATGCAGGCGCTGGAGTTTCCAGCTGAAGGAAGCTGCTCAGTCTGGTTCATACCGGTCTACTCCTGCTGCGCTGTGTCACACACACACACACACACACACACACACACACACACACACACACACACACACACACACACACACACACACACACACACACACACACACACACACACACACACGCAGGCTGAAGCAGTGCTGAGGTGGCAGGAAGCGTCAGTTCAGCAGGTTGGAGACATTTACAGAAACAAACAATAACAGAAGAGATGAGGAAGTGAATAAAGGTCGTCTCCTTTAGTGGTCTAAACTTAACAGTCGTCTAAACTTAACAGTCTCCTTTAGTGGTCTAAACTTAACAGTCGTCTAAACTTAACAGTCTCCTTTAGTGGTCTAAACTTAACAGTCGTCTAAACTTAACAGTCTCCTTTAGTGGTCTAAACTTAACCGTCTACTTTAGTCGTCTAAACTTAACAGTCTCCTTTAGTGGTCTAAACTTAACCGTCTCCTTTAGTGTCTAAACTTAACCGTCTCCTTTAGTGTCTAAACTTAACCGTCTCCTTTAGTGACTAAACTTAACCGTCTCCTTGAGTCGTCTAAACTTAACCGTCTCCTTTAGTCGTCTAAACTTAACCGTCTCCTTTAGTGTCTAAACTTAACCGTCTCCTTTAGTGTCTAAACTTAACCGTCTCCTTTAGTGTCTAAACTTAACCGTCTCCTTTAGTGACTAAACTTAACCGTCTCCTTTAGTGACTAAACTTAACCGTCTCCTTTAGTGTCTAAACTTAACCGTCTCCTTTAGTGTCTAAACTTAACCGTCTCCTTTAGTGGTCTAAACTTAACCGTCACCTTTAGTCGTCTAAACTTAACCGTCTCCTTTAGTGACTAAACTTAACCGTCTCCTTTAGTCGTCTAAATTTAACCGTCTCCTTTAGTCGTCTAAACTTAACCGTCTCCTTTAGTCGTCTAAACTTAACCGTCTCCTTTAGTGACTAAACTTAACCGTCTCCTTTAGTCGTCTAAACTTAACCGTCTCCTTTAGTGTCTAAACTTAACCGTCTCCTTTAGTGTCTAAACTTAACCGTCTCCTTTAGTCGTCTAAACTTAACCGTCTCCTTTAGTGACTAAACTTAACCGTCTCCTTTAGTGACTAAACTTAACCGTCTCCTTTAGTCGTCTAAACTTAACCGTCTCCTTTAGTCGTCTAAACTTAACCGTCTCCTTTAGAGACTAAACTTAACCGTCACCTTTAGAGACTAAACTTAACCGTCTCCTTTAGTCGTCTAAACTTAACCGTCTCCTTCAGTCGTCTAAACTTAACCGTCTCCTTTAGTGACTAAACTTAACCGTCTCCTTTAGTGACTAAACTTAACCGTCTCCTTTAGAGACTAAACTTAACCGTCTCCTTTAGTCGTCTAAACTTAACCGTCTCCTTTAGTCGTCTAAACTTAACCGTCTCCTTTAGTGACTAAACTTAACCGTCTCCTTTAGAGACTAAACTTAACCGTCTCCTTTAGTCGTCTAAACTTAACCGTCTCCTTTAGAGACTAAACTTAACCGTCTCCTTTAGTCGTCTAAACTTAACCGTCTCCTTTAGTGACTAAACTTAACCGTCTCCTTTAGAGACTAAACTTAACCGTCTCCTTTAGTCGTCTAAACTTAACCGTCTCCTTTAGAGACTAAACTTAACCGTCTCCTTTAGTCGTCTAAACTTAACCGTCTCCTTTAGTGGTCTAAACTTAACCGTCTCCCTTAGTGGTCTAAACTTAACCGTCTCCTTTAGTGGTCTAAACTTAACCGTCTCCCTTAGTGGTCTTAACTTAACCGTCTCCTTTAGTGGTCTAAACTTAACTGATGACTTCATATTCTTTGTGACATAGTGATGAAGTGGTGAACAGATGAAGTGATGAAGTGATGAACTGATAAATTGATAAACTGATGAAGTGGTGAATTGGTGAACAGATGAAGTGGTGAACAGATGAAGTGGTGAACAGATGAAGTGGTGAGTGTGTGATGAACAGATGAAGTGGTGAACAGATGAAGTGGTGAGTGTGTGATGAACAGATGAGGAGATGAAGTGGTGAACAGATGAAGTGATGAGTGTGTGATGAAGTGGTGAACAGATGAAGTGGTGAAGTGATGAACTGGTGAGTGGTGATGAACTGATGAAGTGATGAGTGTGTGATGAAGTGGTGAACTGATGAAGTGGTGAGTGTGTGATGAACAGATGAAGTGGTGTGTGTGTGATGAACAGATGAAGTGGTGAGTGTGTGATGAACAGATGAAGTGGTGAGTGTGTGCTGAACTGATGAAGTGATGAGTGTGTGATGAAGTGGTGAACTGATGAAGTGGTGAAGTGATGAAGTGGTTAGTGGTGATGAAGTGGTGAACAGATAAAGTGGTGAAGTGATGAAGTGGTTAGTGGTGATGAAGAGATGAACTGATGAAGAGGTGAGTGGTGATGAACTGATGAAGTGATGAGTGTGTGATGAAGTGGTGAACAGATGAAGTGGTGAGTGTGTGATGAACAGATGAAGTGGTGAACTGATGAAGTGATGAGTGTGTGATGAAGTGGTGAACTGATGAAGTGGTGAACAGATGAAGTGGTGAGTGTGTGATGAAGTGGTGAAGTGGTGAAGTGGTGAACTGATGAAGTGGTGAACTGATGAAGTAATGAGTGTGTGATGAAGTGGTGAAGTGGTGAAGTGGTGAACTGATGAAGTGGTGAACAGATGAAGTGGTGAGTGTGTGATGATGTGATGAAGTGGTGAACTGATGAAGTGGTGAGTGTGTGATGAACAGATGAAGTGGTGAACTGATGAAGTGGTGAGTGTGTGACAGTGTCCTGTGTGTTTCAGACGAGGACGGTCCGGAGGAAGCTCTGACGGTTCTTCACGCAGGATTCCACGAGTTCGCCTTCAGCTTCAACCTGCCGCAGATGTGAGGAACATTCACTCAGTCACCAACATTCACCCAGTCACAAACATTCACCCAGTCACAAACATCAGTCAAAAACATTCACCCAGTCACCAACATTCACCCAGCTACAAACATTCACTCAGTCACAAACATTCACTCAGTCACAAACATTCACCCAGTCACAAACATTCACCCAGTCACAAACATTCACCCAGTCACCAACATTCACCCAGCTACAAACATTCACTCAGCCACAAACATTCATCCACTCACCAACATTCACCCAGCTACAAACATTCACTCAGCCACAAACATTCACTCAGCCACAAACATTCACTCAGTCACCAACATTCACCCAGTCACCAACATTCACCCAGTCACAAACATTCACTCAGTCACAAACATTCACCCAGTCACCAACATTCACCCAGTCACAAACATTCACTCAGCCACAAACATTCACTCAGTCACAAACATTCACTCAGTCACAAACATCAAACATTCACTCAGTCACTAACATCAGGTAACCGTCACCTTTAGTCGGTCCCTTCTCCTTGTATGGGCGCACTGTGACAGTGGTTTGATGCTCCTGTGACAGTGGTTTGGTGCTCCTGTGTGTGTGTGTGTGTGTGTGTGTGTGTGTGTGTGTGTGTGTGTGTGTGTGTGTGTGTGTGTGTGTGTGTGTGTGTGTGTGTGTGTGTGTGTCAGGGCTCTGGCCACGTCCTTCGAGGGGAAGCACGGCAGCGTGCGTTACTGGGTGAAGGCGGAGCTGCACCGGCCGTGGCTGCTGCCCGTCCGCGCCAAGAAGGAGTTCATCGTGTTCGAGCACATCGACATCAACACGCCGCTGCTGCTGGTAGGAGCCGCCGCCGCCGCCGCCACCGCCCCCGCCCCCGCCCCCCGCCCCCGCCCCCGCCCCCGCCTCACTAAATCTGCTTTATATTTATTTAGTCAATTGATTTATAAACTAAATAAAATAAAACTGAATTGAATTGTTTAACGCGGACGCTCATCCTGCAGGCGCCTCAGGCCGGGACCAAGGAGAAGACGCTGTGCTGCTGGTTCTGTGCCTCGGGTCCCATCTCGCTCAGCGCCAAGGTCGAGCGTAAGGGCTTCACGCCAGGTGAGCGCCCGCCCTCCGCCCGCCGCCCGCCGCTCTTCTGCCCCCCCTCCACTCTTCACACCTCACTTATTCCCCCTCTCTCTCAGTCCGACAGACTGATCTCTTCTCCCTTCTCTCCAAGGCGAGTCCATCCAGATCTTCGCGGAGGTGGAGAACTGCTCGTCCCGGGTGGTGGTGCCCAAGGCCGCCCTGTACCAGACCCAGACCTTCTTCGCCAAGGGCAAGGGCAAGCAGATCCAGCAGCTGGTGTCAGGCCTGAGGGGGGAGCCGCTGCCCCAGGGCAAGACCCAGAGCTGGGAGGGCAAAGTGCTCAAGATCCCCCCGGTGTCCCCCTCCATCCTGGACTGCCCCATCATCAGGGTGGAGTACGCCCTCGTGGTGAGTCCAGGACCCTGCAGAGCTCGACCCGGGTCACTGGGAACCACCAGAACCCAGAACCTCTGCTAACTCACTGATATCGTGCTAATAACTCGCTGATATCATGCTAATAACTCGCTGATATCATGCTAATAGCTCACTGATATCATGCTAATAACTCACTGATATCATGCTAATAACTCGCTGATATCATGCTAATAGCTCACTGATATCGCGCTAATAGCTCACTGATATCATGCTAATAGCTCACTGATATCATGCTAATAGCTCACTGATATCGTGCTAATAGCTCACTGATATCATGCTAATAACTCACTGATATCATGCTAATAACTCACTGATATCATGCTAATAACTCGCTGATATCATGCTAATAGCTCACTGATATCGCGCTAATAGCTCACTGATATCATGCTAATAGCTCACTGATATCATGCTAATAGCTCACTGATATCGTGCTAATAGCTCACTGATATCATGCTAATAACTCACTGATATCATGCTAATAGCTCACTGATATCGTGCTAATAGCTCACTGATATCATGCTAATAGCTCACTGATATCATGCTAATAACTCGCTGATATCGTGCTTATAACTCGCTGATATCGTGCTAATAACTCACAGATATCGTGCTAATAACTCACAGATATCGTGCTAATAACTCACTGATATCGTGCTAATAGCTCACTGATATTGTGCTAATAGCTCAGTGATATCGTGCTAATAACTCACTGATATTGTGCTAATAACTCACAGATATCATGCTAATAACTCACTGATATCGTGCTAATAACTCACTGATATCGTGCTAATAACTCACTGATATCATGCTAATAACTCACTGATATCGTGCTAATAACTCACTGATATCGTGCTAATAACTCACTGATATCGTGCTAATAGCTCACTGATATCGTCCTAATAACTCACTGATATCGTGCTAATAACTCCCTTATATCGTGCTAATAACTCACTGATATCGTGCTAATAACTCACAGATATCGTGCTAATAACTCACTGATATCGTGCTAATAACTCACAGATATCGTGCTAATAACTCACAGATATCGTGCTAATAACTCACTGATATCGTGCTAATAACTCCCTTATATCGTGCTAATAACTCACTGATATCGTGCTAATAACTCACAGATATCGTGCTAATAACTCACTGATATCGTGCTAATAACTCACAGATATCGTGCTAATAACTCACTGATATCGTGCTAATAACTCACAGATATCGTGCTAATAACTCCCTTATATCGTGCTAATAACTCACAGATATCGTGCTAATAACTCACAGATATTGTGCTAATAACTCACTGATATCGTGGTAATAACTCACTGATATCGTGCTTATAACTCACTGATATCGTGCTAATAACTCACAGATATCGTGCTAATAACTCACTGATATCGTGCTAATAACTCACTGATATCGTGCTAATAACTCCCTGATATCATGCTAATAACTCACTGATATCGTGCTAATAACTCACAGATATCATGCTAATAACTCACAGATATCGTGCTAATAACTCACTGATATCGCGCTAATAACCTGATGTGTAATGAACCCATAAGTTGGAACGAGGGCGGCGTTCCTGGCCCTGTTCCCGTTGTGCCCGTGTGTTCGATGCTCTGAAGGTCGTGTGTATATAAAAATACTGAACTGGTTCCACCGGCTCCAGAACCTTCACGTGTCTCTGAACGCTCCCTGTTCCGCCCGCAGGTGTACGTGGACGTGCCCGGGGGGTTGAACCTGTCTCTCTCGTTGCCGTTGGTGATCGGGACCATACCTCTGCACGCCTGCGCCACCCGCACCTCCAGCATCAGCAGCACCTGCAGCACTTTGAGCTGGCTGGGCCCGTGCGAGAGGCCAGAGGGTACGTACGGCGCCCGCCCGCCCCTGCTCGCCATGCTCTCTCCGTGCACCGGCCTCTCTGACGCCGTGTCTGTGTGTTGCAGCTCCGCCCAGTTACAGCGATCTGGCCATTTCTGAGTGTCAGCGGCGCCAGTGTCTGCACGGCCTCCACGGGTCCGACGGCGAGGGCGAGGACCAGGACCAGGGCGCCCTGCTGACCTACATCACAGAGTTCAGATACCTGCCCCCGCCGCTCTACTCAGAGGTACACAACTACAACACAACACACAAACACAACTACACACACAACACAACACACACGAATACAACACACACAAATACAACACACACACAACTACAACACAAACACACACAAATACAACACACACACATACAACACAAACACAACACACACACATACAACACACACACAAACACACACAAATACAACACACACACACAACTACACACACAGTATAAAGTTTTAATGTGTTGTGGATTTTCAGGCTGGCTGCTCCACTTGTTCCCACTCTTTATGCTAAGCTAAGCTAAGCTAAGCTAAGCTAAGCTAAGCTAACCAGTACAGATGTGAGCGTGGTTCCATCAGCTGATTATTTCCCTCCAGCGTCTGAGCCGATGATTCGATACCCCCCCCCCCCCCCTCTCTCTATTTCTAACTCGAGGAACACGAGGCATCCTGAGCATGTGTTTTTATTTACCACGCCATCAGCAGCCGCTCTGTCTCTGTGCCCCCCCCCCCAGGTCGACCCTTACCCCGACCCCGCGGACGCCAGGAGACCCGACACGTGTCCGTCCCGCTGAGGAAAACCTCGTGATCTTCTGCACGAACACGACACCGTGGCCCTGCGGAGCCCGGCCTCGCAGCAGATTAGATATCACCATAAAAAAAAGACTAGACCCCCCCCAGACCGGGGCATGGCCGGCTCACCGGGGGGGCGGGGGGGGGGGGGGATTCGGTGACTGTGGACGTTTGGACCAGAGGTTTGGAGCGACGCTGGATCCTCCGTGTCCTGCGCTCAAAGCTGCACGGCTCCAGAGGACGCCTTCTCCCGCCTCACAGGGAACTTTGCACACGCCGTAAATACTGTTTTTCTGTCACGCTGCAGACCGCCACCCGCCGCCCGCCGCCACGCTGCCGCAGATTCTGCCCACAGATGTCAGCGATATCGAACTCTTCTGATCCAAACGGCACATTTAGGGCGGGGCTGCAGGGGTCTTCAGCTGTAGTCTGAGTCTCTGGGGGCTGCGGGGGTCTTCAGCTGTAGTTCGAGCTCCTGGGGGCTGCAGGGGTCTTCAGCTGTAGTCTGAGCCTCTGGGGGCTGCCGGGGTCTTCAGCTGTAGTCTGAGTCTCTGGGGGCTGCGGGGGTCTTCAGCTGTAGTCTGAGTCCCTGGGGGCTGCGGGGGTCTTTAGGTGGGGGCTGCAGGGGTCTTTAGGTGTAGTTGAGTCTTGGGGGCTGCGGGGGTCTTCAGCTGGGGGCTGCGGGGGTCTTCAGCTGGGGGCTGCGGGGGTCATTGTCACTAACTTCAGGTGGAAAAACTTTCTTTTCTGTGAACAAAAAAAAGCTTCTTTTCAGAAACGACCGCCTTAAGCACTTAAAGTAAAGCTGAAACCATGTGTGAGTGTGTGAGAGAGAGGTGTGTGTGTGTGTGTGTGTGAGTGTGTGTGTGTGTGTGTGTGTGTGTGTGTGTGTGTGTGTGAGAGGTGTGTGTGTGTGTGAGGGAGAGAGGTGTGTGAGTGTGCGTGTGTGTGTGTGTGTGTGTGTGTGGGTGCGTGTGTAAACCCCGGACAGGGTCTCGAGAATAAGCACACGTCCGACCAACCCCGCTGAAACCACGAGTGGCCTGTGGGCTCTGCTCCCACCTGAAGCTTCAGAAAAGAGCAGAAAAGCATAAAAACGATGATAAAAATGTTTACAGGTGAATTTATCAGATCGATTGTTGTTCAAACGTGATTTTCTTCCACCTTAAACTGCAAAGTGCAATATATTTTTGTATTTGTGATCTTTTGCACTAGTTTTTCATTCACTCTGTTGCTGTTTATTCCATTTCTGTGCATTAAATATGATTGTCCTGATCAAGTTTTGATAAAATAAAAGGTTTATTTTATAAAATAACGACGTTCTCACAGTGTGTTTTATATTTAGAGAGGCAGAATCCCTGGGCTCTCAGGGGACCACCGGGGGAAAAGTGTATGATAATTATTTATATATAATTAATAATAAATATAATTTAATTCACTTTACAATAACAGAACACATTATATACTTAAGTCATGTTTGATGTAGGACTAATGAAGCTAATGCATGAATAAATGCTGTATTAACAAAAGATTAAACAGAAAGTATGTTTATTTTTACTACATTGAAGTGAAACTTGAATGATAACTTTTGAAAACGTGAGATGTGCAGACGAGGGATCACTGACACAAAAGTGCCCTCCAGGAGCTAAAACATATATTTATAATGATAATAATATACTTATATTTTTACTTAAACAATATATTTATAATATATAAAGAAAAATATATAATGCAAAGAAAATATTATATGCTATAAGAAAACGTTTTTTTTATTATTATATAATTGAATATGATTTAATATGATTTAATATGAATGTATTAAGTGAATATAAATAATATATGTATATATAAATACATAATATATGTATATATTATATACAATATAACATATATTACATTCACTATATTTATATATATATATAAAGTGAAGTTTATAAAATATATACATATAATATATTAAGTAATAATTAAATAATGTCTTTATTAACTAATGTATTAATTAATTGATTAATTAATATATAATATACAAATAAATAAATACATATATTTATTTCTATATATTAATTAATTGATAGATATTAATAAATAAATATATATATATATTTTTTAATTCATAAATATATTAATTAATTGATTAGATAAATAAATATATATATATTTTTTTTAATTTATGTTTTTCATTTACACCATTTTCATTTGTTTACTTCTTCTGCACCACATCGCGCAGATAAATGAAGTCTCGCGTTAGTTCAGGTAGCGCCCTAAAATCGCGCTGATCGAATCTTCACAGTGATTGGCTCATTCCAATCGACGTCACCGGAAGCGTCCAATCATAAGCACGCATGTGCAGCGCGCGCGGACCCTATGAACGTCGCTGATGACGTTGGGAGTTGACCTCACGGTGATCGTCTGGAGCTTTTAACGGCCGTACAGGACTAAATAACCCGAAAAAGAGTGAATAATCCCGGTACAGCAGCAGCGGGAGACCCGGGGGGAAGGTGGAGGATGTCGGGCGTGATTTGCTGTGTTTGTCGGACTGAAGGGCGGCTCTGTGGAGGTCTGTAGGCCGGCTCTGTGGAGGTCTGTAGGCCGGCTCTGTGGAGGTCTGTAGGCCGGCTCTGTGGAGGTCTGTAGGCCGGGGCTCTGGAGGTCTGTAGGCCGGGTCTGTGGAGGTCTGTAGGCCGGGGCTGTGGAGGTCTGTGGGCCGGGGCTCTGGAGGTAAGTACCCGCCGCTGCTGCGCCTGATTCAGCCGGTGTTTGTGTTTGTTTAATGTCCGTGAGGCTGAACTGTTGATCTAACCTGTTATAAATGTGATTTAACATTATTATTTTTATTAGTTTTAATGGTTTGTGTCATGTTTTGCTGCTGAGTCTCTATTTTTAGTGCTTTGCGGTTCAAACAAACATTTGTATCGGCGGTATTTTTTAAAAGATTGTAAGTTTCACGGTATTTAAGGGTTTTATTATATTATTATTATTAATTATTTATTAGTGTTATTTGCGTGACTGAACTTTATTGGATGTTACATTAGTTTGTTTAGCAGATCCAGTACTTTTGTTGTTTATGATCCGCCATTTTGTTTTTTTAAGGGAGAGTTTCCCGCCAAATCTGTGAAGCTTTTATTGGACAATATTTTCTGTAAAAACACAGAAATGTTGTAAGATTTACACATAATTTTCTATTCACAAATATGTATTAGTTCACTTGTGAATGTGTATATATCACTTACTCTATATTTAAACATTTACAGACCCGTTTCCACCTGTAAAATCCTGTTTCATGGTTCATACAGGGGCTTAAAACCCTTTAAAATCCTTTAAAATCCCTTAAAATCCTTATAAATGCTTGAATTTCAAGGTTGTGTTTCCAAGGTTTGAAAAGAGCTTGAATTTTGGATGAAGTATCAGCCACAGAAAAGACATTTTATTTAGTTTATTTCTTTCTGTTGTTATGAAACACAATTTATAGCAGATGTATATGTTTTCATAGAAATATGTTATTTTACCACAGCTGTACGGTGCTGGAAAAGCGTGAAAATGGACCTTTAATGACCTTGAAAGTGCTTGAAAGGTGCTTGACTATGACCTTGGTAAAGGTGCCCGAACCCTGGCTATTGTGTATTTGTGGATCGCCTCCTGTGAGTTTGTGGTAACATTTGTGGCTTCTTTTAAATTTTATTTGCATAATTTTATCCCACTTTTACCAAAGCAGATCAACGTGTGTTTTACAGCTAACAGTTAGTATAACAGTTAAATAAAACTGATATTAGATATTTATATTTTTACCGTTAAAACAAACAAACTAAACTCCATGGACTTACTTATGTAACAAAACAGGACTTTTATTTTGAAGATTTTACAGGAAATGAAAATCAAACGTTTCGATGTAAGAACAGGAGCATCTGTAGTAATATCCTATATTTGTGGATTTTGGTGCATTTTATGAAACTAAAATGAGGTCATTTTCTTTTTCCAGCTGCACACGTGTAAAAACTTTACTTTAGTTTCATAAAATAAATAAATGGACATGTGGATATTTAACAGATGCTCCTGTTTTTATGTTTGGGTTCATTTAATTTAACTAAAAATAAGGAGATTTTCTCATTTTGTTAAAGTAAAATAAAGTAAAAATTATGATGTCACTGTCGCGCCACAGAGAAGTTTATGAAGCACCATTTTAAACTGTTTAAATAATAAAAGACTCATGGTAAAATGCCAGTGAATGCCACACAAACACACCAAATACCCCAGACATTATATATTATTTGTTAGTAATAACGCAGAATTATAATTTTGAGTTATTTATTCATTTAGTTTTAGCAATATATTTGTTTTTACTCGATTAATCGATGGAATAATCGGCAGAATAATACGTCACCCTCACCCCTCTCCTTCTTGGCTACAGTCCTGATTTACAAAACTGGTCGATGTCAAAAATGTTTTGCTTATAAATCATATTTTATGAAGCTTTAATTAAAGGTTTGTAGGTTAATTAGCTTGCAAACTATCTTTTGTTTTCTTGCTAATTCATGTCAAAAACACAGCAGAGCTCTGTGACGACGCTGTCAGCCGCACATGGGTGAAAACTTTACTTTAGTTTCATAAAATAAGTAAATGAACATGTGGATATTTCTACAGATGCTCCCGTTCTCATGTTGGGTTCATTTAATTTTACTCAAAATAAGGATTTTATCTCATTTTATGCAGAAAAGCAACAGTTTCAACAAATATAAAGACGTGTTTTTATAGAAAGTGACTGAATTCAGCTTTAATTCCCTGCATTTTTTAAAAACAATTCTGAACTAGTTGAAGATAAATGAGAGATTAATTCATTATTAAGTGGTTTAAAGTAACTGACTAAAGTAAAGTCCCAGGATCCGACGCCATGGGGGCTTTTGCAGCTCTGAACTATGAACGCAGGGCTTTTCGGTGCATTGTTGTGTTGATGCTTTTGCTGAAGTAAAGGCTGTGAGAACCCGTGCGAACACACACCACATCACTGTTATCGCTCCATCAGTCGGGACTAATCGTCCGCCTCACACACACTCAGAACCGGCTGTCGTCTTGAATTAAACTCGCTTTAGCTGAAGGAAACCCTGGTTACGTTACTCGTAATAAAAGCTTTGATGTAACAAAACAGGACTTTTATTGTGAAGATTTTATAGGAAATGAAACAGTCAAATGAAATGTTGTGATGTAACAGCAACAACAGGAATATCTGTGGTAATATCCTTTATATTTGTTGATTCAGGTGTGTTTTATTAAACTAAAAATGAGTTTATTTTCTCTCAGCGTGTCAAAAGATCCAGTATTTCTCAAAAAACAAAGATTTGTCACTTCCTGCCACGTAATAAACACATATTCTCAATTAATTAATTCATAATTTGCAGAAGATTAAAGCTGAATTCAGTCACTTTCTATGAAAAATGTGATTTATATTTGTTGAAACTGTCGCTTTTCTGCACAAAATGAGAAAAAATCCTTATTTTTAGTTAAATAAAAAGCTTTAATTTCCTGCATTTTTAAATAATGATGAACTAGTTGAAGATAAATGAGATTTATTCATTATTAAGTGGTTTAAAGTTCTGTTATCGCTCCATCAGCCGTGACTAATCGTCCGTCTCACACAAACTCAGACCGGAGCGAAAGCTGCACACAAGAAATCTCCGACTTTTACCTTGACTTGTAATTACACAACACTCTCACACACACACACACACACACACACACTCTGACACACACACACTAACGAGAGGTCACGCACAACAATGTTTTGGCTTCTGCCGCCGAGGCTGCGTCTGTCCGCCTGATAAACAGAAACTGGTTTGAACTGGATGCAGAGAGGCCGGCGCTGACAGACGGACGGGCGTTCAGACAGAGTTACAGACAGATCGGCATCACGTCCTTTCTCTTTTTTTTGTTTTTAAAGAGCAGCTCAAGTTGCCGTGAAATATAAAACTCTGTGTTTTCTGCCACACACTGGGAAAGGCGTCGTCTCTTTGTGTCTTGCAGAGACAGACGATCCTCGGGAAAGAACCAAAACAGACACAGAAGTGTTGAATAAATGCGTTAATATTAAAAAAGCATGGAGTCACGTGTTCAGCCTTTTGAGTAGTTGGAGTGTTTGCATGTTTGTGTGCAGGCGTCTGGGCCGCGGGCCAGTTCCCAGGGTGTCCTTGACCACTTTCTAAACACAGCTCGGGTTTGGTGTGTGCACATCATCCGAGAAATAATAATAAAAAGCTTTATTTTGCTCCACAGCTCGGATCAAACGTGCACAGACGCTCGTCTTTGCTCGTGGTCGTTGTGCAGGGTCGGTTCGTCTCGTCACGCTGGAGCGGCTGCTTCAAAACTGCTGAAACCTTCGCCCTTTATATTGGCATCCCGTTCATGCGCGCGCGCCCCGCCAGCAATCTGTGGACGTTCCCCAGACCGCCAAAAATAAACAGGAGCTGTCTGCGTTCACACTGAATTTACGAGCAGTTTGTGCTTTAAAGACTCAGCAGGAAACGCAGTCGACAAACAACGACTCAGCGACGACGACGTCAGACAAACACACACATGTAAACTCCTGTTTCCTCAGTTTGACAAAGTGCATCTGCTTCAGTCTGAGTTTAAGGTGTTTAGGTTTATTTCCCCACATCTCTGAGGGAAATACTGTCGGATGAAGTGTCTCTGTAGTCTGGAGTTTCATGAATTCTGCTTTTTTATGTGACTTTTTAGTTTTTTCCATGAGCAAAAGTTGTGTTAGTGCGCCCTCCCACTGTGCGTGCGTCCCGTGCCCCGTGCTTTAGGGTCCTTGTCCCCCCCTCCAGGCCCGTTTGTCCTCACTCTACCTGGGCCTCGGAGAATGCTTCTTGCTGCCTATACGTCATCACGCCGTAACACGTCACACGCATTGATGACGTCATGGCGATGCGTGGCTTTGTTTCCAGATCTTTCCGTAGACCTCGGAGTTTTTGTGCGTCTTGTCGACTGTTTTTGAATCTTTTCATCGACCAAATCTGCAGTAAACACTCCACCTCCGCATCACACCAACGTGAACCTTTCACCGCCATTGTTTGAAATGTCCGCGCATGGTCCCTCCTTCTTTTTTCTACGTCCCAACAGGCGCACAGGAAATGACCTCAGAGCCGCCGTAGGCCTCGTGCTCGTACACGTGCGCACGCTCGTGCTCGTACACGTGCAAACGTGCTTTACTAAAGCCCACCTCTCCCAAACGGGCCGTGGACGGCAAGCGTGCCGCTCCTAGACGTGGTACGGTTGCACTCACACTGGTCAAAGGAACCAGACTTTAGCCGTGAGACGTGCTGGGGCACGGGACGGAGGCACAGTGGGAGTGTGCCCACATCCAGACCTGTGAGCCGTTATCTGCGGTCATGTATAGATTGTTACGGTTTGTTTTTTTATCAGTGGAAATATTATAAAAGGCCTCAAAGTGCAAAAACAATCTGAGGTTTAAACTCAATTATTGGACTAAAGTAAAGTTTGAGGCTCTTCTCCTTTAGTTTATATTTTATTTTCATGCTCCTTTATTCTTTTACTCCAGAAAATATCAGTGAAATATTCTTCTTTTTACTGCATTTATCTGATTGCTTTAGTTACCAGAACATATGAAACATGAGTTTATTCCTCAGAAACTGGACTGACACAAATGAACGTAACATAAATGCAGAGTAGCGTGATTGTTTTTAATAAAATAACTTCTTAATGATCCTCTTTCCGCACAGATTTGGTTTCAGAGTAAATACAGAACAAGAACTGTGACAAACGCACTGAACCGGACGGATTTATGTCAAAAGGTTATAAACTAAAGTATTAAAGTATATAAAGTATTTCTCAAAAAGCAGAGATTAAAGAAAACTATGAAACCATCAGAATAACTTGAATAAACAGATGTGATGCAGGCGTTCCTGTGGCGTGTGGCGCCCCCTGGCTGTCAGAGTGTGGCGTCACACACACATCATGATGTTCTGAAGTTTATCATTTAATGAGTTTAAAGTGTTTTACAATCGACGCAGCTCAGAAAAAAGTACAATATTTGCCTCTAAATTAACAGTTTTAAAGAACTCTGTTACTTTTAGTCACTCGTTAAATTCATGATGTGGAATTATTTTAAAAATCCAGAAGATTAAAGCTGAATTCAGTCACTTTCTATGAAAAACACGTCTTTATATTTGTTGAAACTGTCGCTTTTCTGCACAAAGAGAGGAAATCTCCTTCAACACTGCAGCTGAACATCATCTGTAACAAAGCGCTGTGATTAAAAAAAGAGTTTAATGTGTTTTAAAATCAACGCAGTGCAGAAAAAAGTGCAAAATCTGCCTCGAAATGCAGTGAAATTAAAGGATAAAGTGGAAACACTTGGTAAATGGACTCCGTTCCTTTCAGCCACATAGTAATAAACACATTTTCTACATTAATTAATTCACAATTTGCATAAAATTAAAGCAGAATTCAGTCACTTTCTATGAAAAACACGTCCAAATAAACCCATCAACATCTGAGAATGAGAAAAGACTGTTTGGTAATTTAGTATTTTAGTGAAATAAAAACCTCTTTTCTTCATTTTTTAAATATTTAATAATGTATTCGTGTTTATTTTCTTACCTAAAAGACAAATAGGTGTTTATGTTTATCCCAAATAAATAAATAAACGCGTAAATTCAGCAAAATAAAAGTTCCTAAAATCCCAGAGTTCAACTTCGTTTCATTAACTAATGTTTATTTCTTCTTTTAAAACAATATTAAAACGTTTATTATGTTATAAAAATAATTTTTTTAACCCTTAACAGTGACAGTTTATGATCTTTAACTCTTAAAATAAATAAATAACTGTTATGCACTTTAGCAAAAGAACTTATTCCACATATTAATTTAATAAAATCATAATTATTTATATTTAAATGAGTCGATCTGCGTCACACAAAGTAAAGAACCAAAACAAAACAAAGACAGAAACAAACACACGGAGACGTTTGTAACAGAGCCTGTTTTTATTTTTGTGTTGTTTTTTTCTGCAAAATACAAATTTCACCACATTTCTGTTGTTTTCATGTTTTAATGTTTCAGCAGCGGCGTCAAACTCCAGCGCACAGGCGGGCAAACTTTAAAAACGGGGACAAATGTGCGCCTAAAACTCAATATTTACCAAAAGAGACGGCAAACGTGCAACTGTTCCTTCTGTTTATGGTTGTTTTGTCACGTTTTTGTGGTGTTTTTCATCTGTTTTTAGTCCTTTTGTCACGTTTTTGTGGTGTTTTGTGTCTGTTTTTAGTCTGGGGCTGGACCAGGACCAGGCTGGGACTGGACCAGGACCAGGACCAGGCTGGGACTGGTCCAACTAACTGGTGTGAGATCCAGGTATTTAACCTCTCACAGGCCGATGATGTCACTGGAACCCTTTGTGCTCCAAGTGCCAACGACCGTCGTTAGAGTGACAGTCGTTGGTGGAAGTAGGTCTGGACTTGGTTAGTGCTGGTCCAGTCCCAGCCTGGTCCTGGTCCTGGTCCTGGTCCAGTCGTTGGTGGAAGTAGGTCTGGACTTGGTTAGTGCTCTATTGAGTCTGAACGACAGTCGTTGGAGTCACAGGAGGACGTTTGTGAACAGTTGTTCTTTGAGGTTGAATGAAGGGATGAAAGGGCAGCATTGTAAATTGCGGCCCTTTCTTCGTCATCGACGTCTTCCTGACAAATACCCAAGTACTGTCCTCCATCTTTCTTTGGGTCGTTTTTGGGGAGGGGTGGATTAAGTGTGTCTGCAGAGACTGGTAGCATGGATGCTCATGTTTGCTAACAGAAAAGTAGACGTGTGTGTGCTTTACACTCGCGGGCCGGCTCTCACAGAACCTGGATTTGGCCCACGGGCCGGAGTTTGACACCCCTGCTGTACAGGATCTCTCGCCTTTGCACGTTTTTTTATTCTTCTTATTGAGAAACAATTGTCTCCAAGTGGCGACAAAGGCCAGCTTATGCCGCTAACGCTAACTCTTTTTTATAGATTATTGAACCCGTGGAAGCAACAACGTAATAAAAAAGAGGGGTAGATGCAGCTCAGAGGACAGAGGACGTCCGCGGATGCTTTTATAGTCCAGGCAGTGACGGATGAAAGAACCAAAAAACACAATCAACACTTCGGTTAGTTCACCGTCCACCCTCCACCCGCTCACCGCCGACTCCACCGGCAGCCTGAGGGCGAGCTCCCGGCTCTGCGGTCCCTCGGCTTCAATCGCCCGATGAGGCGCGCGGTGCGGCGTTGGTTAAAGGGAAATCAGGCGTAGAATCATCCCAGGGTCTTTTTCCACGCATCAAATAATCCATGGAGACATTTTTTCTCGTGTACGAACGATTAACGGAGAGATGCTAACAGCCGGACGTGGCTAACAGGGGTTAGCTCGGGGCAGCACGGTGAAGGCATTCAAAGGTCTTTTTTAACCACTAATGCTGCTGAAAATAACAGCAAACCTCTGCAGCAGCATGAGAAGAGTCCCTACACACACAACAAAGCAGCATCAGCGTAGTTAGTGAAGCCAGAGTTTGTTAAAGAGTGTTTTAAAGAGTTACCTACTGGCCCCTGTACCAGCTCCTCTCATAGTAAAGTCCA
The DNA here is from genome assembly GCF_963691815.1 of Echiichthys vipera. NCBI lineage: Eukaryota > Metazoa > Chordata > Actinopteri > Perciformes > Trachinidae > Echiichthys > Echiichthys vipera. Next base: position 28,681,484 of record NC_139841.1, read on the forward strand.
TTACAGTGGAAGGAGCCCATTGGTGCTTTGTTGTGTGTGTAGGGACTCTTCTCATGCTGCTGCAGAGGTTTGCTGTTATTTTCAGCAGCATTAGTGGTTAAAAAAGACCTTTGAATGCCTTCACCGTGCTGCTCCGAGCTAATCACTGTTAGTCTCGTCCGGCTGTTAGCATCTCTTAACTTGAATTTGCCAAAAAAACACTTGATGATTTATTTTACGCAGAATTTCCCTTTAATCTGAGCTGCAGGCCGACCGACCCGGAGACAACGCGTCCGTGTTCAAAGAAAAGTGGCGCAGAAGAACAAACATCTGGGCTCGGCCCTTTTTTTATTAACATTTTGTATTGAAACGGCGTCTTTTTTAAGCTTCGAGCAGCTGTTTTGTCTGTAATTGGTGGATTTGAGCGGCAGGATGGGGACAAACAGACGCAGAGCACCGTGGCCGAGGGTTCAAGCTCCAAATATACAGTTTTTAAATCAAAATATTCAAAAGTGAACGACCCTCAGCCACGTCTCCGGCTCTTCTTCAAATACAAACACTGGATATCAGTCTGCCGCTACGGCGTTTGGGCTCTTATTGTGGCGGGGCTCCGTCGGTTTTAGGTAAAAGGCACAAATTATTCCACGTTTCAGCACAAAAATCTACAGTGGTGGAAAGAACGTCTACTTAAGTCTCTTTTATTTGTGTTTCACGGCGTCTCAGAGGTGAAGAAGGTGCTTTTTACTAAACTACATTTATGTGGCAGCTTTAGTGACTTAGCAAAATAAAAGTTTACATTAAAGACACTGCTAAAATTTATAAAATACAACATATTTGTAAAGATTTGAGTTTCAGGAGTCGTTGAGTTGAACTTCTCACATGGTTTCATTTAAATCAGGCGTGTTTTTAAATATTAAAGAATTAAATTAATGCTTTTTAATGAATTTCGCTGTATTTACATCAGAGCGGCAACTTATAATTACGTTAAAATAACATTTATTTATCGTCTTTATCGCTGCAAACTACAGAGATTCATCTGTTGTTTACTCTCTCCATCACTGCATCAGATGTTTGGTTCATAAAACATCAGAAAAAATTAAATATGTGAACGTTAACGTCCTCAATCGTCATAAAAGATGAAAATATTTATTATTTTTCTGTCTCAGACGAAAGAAAACATAAACTTTTACGTTTAAGAAGCTGAAATCAGAGTTTAGACTCTTTAATTTCCTCCAAAAATGTCTTAAAATGATGAATATTGTTGATTATTTAATAGTTTTTAAGTAATGAGCTCATTGTTCGTCCTTCTTTAAACACTAGATGTCGCGATTTTACATGAAAAACTGCTAAATTTATAAAATACAACATTTTGTAAACATAAACAGCGAAACCAAAAAGCGTTTTAACCACAAATACAAACCAGAATCCAGCAGTTTGTGTTTGTTTTAACTTATTTGTACGTTTGCACAGAACTTCATAACGTAAGAACTTCAAACGTAAGAGCAGCAAATAAAGAAATACTGAAATAAAAAATGTTTTCTGATGGTTTCTGGTTAAAAAACAGGTTGAAAACTAAAGTAATTTTAAATTAGTTTTGTCTGTGACTCTTTATATTTTTCTGTTTGTGGCGAACAATCAACAAAGTTCGATTTCCTCTGATTTAAATGATTGTTTTAATGGTTAAAAGTTAAATTAATGGACATTAAAGTGAACAGAATCAGAGGAAACTCCTGCTAGTTTAAGCTCATTTATCTCTGTTGTGATTCTAGGATTTTAAATAAACATTATTATTTTTAATGTTTTTCTGTATTTAAACTGAAGTAAACGACCTGATTCATTCTCCCACCACTGTAAATCATTTATGTTTAAATAATAACTTGTGATGTGATGTTTCTCAGACACCAGCCGAACTTTAAAGGTGAATTATTTTTATTGTTTTACCCCAAATCTCCCTGAAAACGATCGCGTTGCTTTTGAATATTAAATTAAATCGAGCCGCAGACTTCCACGAATATCAATTTGATACAATAAAGAATTAAAACACAAAACACTAAATTATAAACGCTGTGCAGCAAAGCGTCACGTTGGGTTTATGGCCTTTTAGGAGCGCAACCCTCACTCTTGGCTGCTAAGCTAACCGCTAACAGGTAGCAGCTAACCGCTAACAGCTAGCAGCTAACGGCTAACAGCTAGCTCTGTCTGTGCGTAGCAACAACAAGGCCGTGAGTGAAGTTTGTTAATAACTCAAGTTTAGATCTGAGTCGTGTTTTTATTCGTGTTCGTACGGAAGCAAACAAACGCGTCATAATTTGATTATTAAAGGAAGATTTTATTATTTTTTTTATTTGCTTAAGATGCGATTTAAGTGTTTAAGTCGTTACTTAATTACGATTTTGATAAAATTGCGATTAATTTTGCAAATGCTGAAACTTTTTATTCCAACATGTTGAAAAACTAAAATAACATAAAAGCAAAATATGTGAATTAATGTTTTTGATTTATTTTGTAAAAGTTCGTTTCCAAAATTTTATGAACTTATATATTTTAGAAACCAACATTTTTTAAAATATAAAATTATTATTTTTTTAATCTCATTAATTTTAAGTTTTTAAATTTCGGACACTTGAATTTTAAATGATCTGAATTTGTGGAGGAAAAAAATCTGTGTTTTTAAACTTGAACTAATTATTATTTATTTTTATTTATTTTATTATTTATTTTAAATTTTTTTAGACACTTTAATCTTAAAGAAACTTTATACATGAAAAAAAAACCTGTTTCTAAAATTGTGAAATTTAATAAATAAATTAAAATTTTGACAGTTTTCAAAAAGTAAAATATTTAAATCAACAATAATCTATAATCCATTTAAATGTTTATTTAAATGGATTATAGATTTAAAAACAACAACAATTTACATTTTTGTTTCCTTTCAGGTCAAATTTTGTAAATTTATAAAATATATATTTTAAAACCTGAAAAGATATTTAATTAAGTTTTTACTTCATTTTAAATTTTAGACATAAATAATTAAATAATCTTAATTTGTGGGAAAAAAATCCATGTTTTTAAACTTGAATTAAATTTAAAATCTGATTTAAAATACGCAGTTTTTAAAAGACACAAATTTCAGGTAATTTCAAATTTTGTAAATTTATAAACCATAAATATATATATAAATATTATTTTTAGTGACATCAATTTTATTTATTTTAGACTATTTTTGAATTTTAAAGAAACTTTATTTGTGAAATAATAAAGTTTCTAAAATTGCAAAACTTAAAATTAAATTTAAATTTTCACGTTTTTCAAAGAGTAAAATATTTAAATTCCACAATAATCAATAATCCGCTGCATTTATTTATTTATATTTATTTAGAAGCAAACATGAATTTACATCTTTGTTTCATTTCATTTCAAATTTTGTAAATTTATAAACCATAAATATGTATTTTTATTTTTAGTGACATTATTTTTGACATAATTTCAAACTCTAAAATCAAGTTTCTAAAATTGCTAAAAATAAATAAATAAAATTTCCCGGTTTTCAAAAAGTAAAATACTTTAATTTCACAACATCCGCTGCATTTATTTATTTATTTATTTATTTTTATTTAGAAGTAAACATGAATTTACATCTTTGTTTCATTTCAGGTCAAATTTTGTAAATTTATAAAACATATAAATATATAAATATATGTATTTTAAACAAAACCTGAAATGAACAGAAATTTAAGTAAGTTTTGACTTAATTTTTACATTTTAGAGACATTATTAATTAATTTTTAAAGTATATTAATTATATTTTTAGATATCAGACACTTGAATTTTAAAGAAACTTTATTTGTGAACCTTTAAAAAAAACAATCTCTAAAATAAAGTTTTCTAAAATTGCAATGAAAATAAATAAATTTTGCCCTTTTTCAAAAAGTAAAATACTTAATTTTCACAATATCTGCTGCATTTATTTATTTATTTTAAGAGCAAACATGAATTTACATCTTTGTTTCATTTCAGGTCATTTTTGTAAATTTATAAAACATATTTATATTTTTTTAAACAAAACCTGCAGAAAAAACAGATTATTAAGTAAATTTTGACTTTATTTTAAATACATTATTATTTATTTTTTAATTATCAGACACTTGAATTTTAAAGGAATTTTATTTGTGAACCTTTAAAAAAACAAAACTCTAAAATAAAATTTCTAAACTTGCAAAACTTGAAATAAACTTAAGTAAAATAATAAAATACACAATATTAACGGCATTAAAATGTATTTTATTTACACACAGACGCTGATTCGTGGATTTAAAAGTTGCATTTTTTACAAAAACATCTTAAACATTAAAGTGAAACTTACTCTTCTGTTAAAAGGTCGAACTCATTAATTATATAATCCTGTTTCTCTGCTTTTATTCATATTTAACTCCTCTTTTATCGACGTTATTGTAACGTAGCGCCTCTGAACGCGTCACGTCCTTTTTAAACGTGGCGTTTAAACCGACGTTAAACTCCTCGCGGCGTTTCTTTGCTTCCGTAGTTTTTATTTTTCTGGATTGCAACTCGCTTAAAAATCCTGTTTTTGCTCAAAACAGTCCTAAAAAAAAGATTCACTAACTCTGAGAAGCACGTTCACGTCAAGTGAAGCTTCTTTTCTACGCAACCTGTTGCAAAAATACGTTCTCCGCAAAACCTCCTCGACCTCGTTTCTCTCTCTCTCTCCGAAGCTTCTCCATCCTTCTCTAATCCTACTTCCTCTCTCTCTCTCTCTCTCTCTCTCTCTCTTCCCGGGTCTCATCTGCCGCTCTTTACCTCCGTACGTCCTTTTTAAAATGTGCTTTACCTTTAAAATGTGCGCAAATATGTTGAACCCGCAACACGGCGCGGAGCGAGCGCGTCACCTCCGCACGCGTCGGCTCATGCGTGTCACTCAACCGCTCAGAGTACCAGACTTCTGCACTTTTCACCTCTTTTTTTTTTTTGTTTTGTTAGTTTGCATACATGTGCACACACGCGGATGTGCATGTAACATATTTGTTATTTACTTATTATACCCCTGAACACACACACACACACACACACACACACACACAAGCAAATGCATGTACACGACAAACTTTACGCGTTTGTCTCAGATCCTGAAAGTATTTTATCAAACTGCTAAAAGTCGCAATCCTTCACTTTTACGCACAAACGTACGAATTAAAGTGGATTTATCGGAAAAAAATCACAGATTAACGCGTAATAATTAATAATCCAGATTACGGACGTCGTAATTAGAGGTGGAAGGAAATATTGATGCGCTTTAGTGTCGTAATATTACGTTTAGTCTCATCTCTACTTCAGCCTCTGATCCTGGATCAGGTCTCGGGCGCAGCAGCTCCAGCAGGGGACCCCAAACTTCCCTTAACTTCCAAAGCTAAGTTTTGTGATTCTCCAAAACACTGAATTAACTTTTAATTTTAATAATTGTGTGTAAACGTCTAATTCATGGCAGTGTTGTAAAGTTCTGCAGCGTACGCGGACGATGGTGTGTTCTTTATACGCAACACTTTCCCTTAAATAACATTTTAAAGAATCACAGACATTTAAGTAAGTTTGGACTTAATTTTAAATTTTAGAGATATTATTATTTAATTCTTTAAGTATCAGACACTTGAATTTTAAAGAAACTTTATTTTTGAACCTTTTTAAAAAACAAAACTCTAAAATAAAGTTTTCAAAAAGTAAAATATTAGATGCCACAATATCTGCTGCATTTATTTATTTATTTTAATTTAGAAGCAATCTTTGTTTAATTTCAGGTCTTTTCAAATTTTGTAAATTTATAAACTATAAATATATGTGTATTTTAAAAAACACTGAATTAACTTTTAATTTTAATATTGTGTGTAAACGTCTGAACACGAGGCAGCGTTGTAAAGTTCTGCAGTTTGTAACAGCGTACGCAGACGATGGTGTGTTCTTTATACGTAACAGTTTCCCTTAAATCACATTTTAAAGAAATATTTACAGATATTTAAGTAAGTTTGGACGTAATTTTAATTATAAAAACAACAATAAAACTAAAAAGTTAATGAATTATTGTAATATAGTGTTTGTCTGCGATACTTTACTTTTATTGTTTTGACTCTGAATTTAACTAATTAATTTTTAACTCTCTCAAATTAAAGGTACGCAGACGATGGTGTGTTCTTTATACGAGGACAAAGAACTGCAGCAAAATCACGATTTATCGTAAATAATTGAATCTCCGTAGCGTTACCCATCGTATCGCCTCAGTGTCGCCAACAACGACATAGTTTGAATTTGCACTACTTTAAGAATTAAAGGGAAATAAATCTGTCATGATATTTAAATTATAGATAGAGAGATATTTAATTTCTAGCTCTGAATATTGATGCTTTAAAAATATGTTTATACTATTACATTATGTTTTGACTCTGAATTTAACTCTTTCAAATTAAAGGTTAAATAATTCAACATTCAACTGTAAGAATTTTTATCGTTGAAAATAAGAGTTAAATTAAATTCTGAGTCAAAACATTTATAAAACATTTTTTTAAAGCATAAATATCCAGAGCTAGAAATTTAAAAAACTTTTTAACGTCAAATCCGAAGACACAGATTTACTTCCATAGATTAATAACTTTCTAAATATCTCTGTTGTGTTTTTTAATTCATTCCAGTTTCCTTTTTGTTTAATTTCAGCAGATAAATTATTTATAAAATGAATAAAAAGCTGAATTTTAATGTAAAACTACGGGAACGTCGGGTGTTTTACCGCGCTGACGTGATAAAGTGTCCTGAGATAACTTTTGTTTTGATTTAGCAACATAAATAAAGTTTAATTTGAATTGAATTAAGAAGTTTTGACTCAAATTTAGCCTTTTTATAAACCATATATATGAATTTAAACATAACCTGCACAGATACTTTTATATTTCAGAGATAAATAATTAAAATAATCTGAATTTATGGGAAAAAAATCTGTGTTTTTAAACTTAAATCTGCTTTATTGTTTGTGTCTGACTCTGAACTTTCTCCCTCTCGAGTGCATTTTTTAGCAGTTTGATAAAAACTTGTTCCCGCAGTATTTCGTCTTCAGAACACGTCGTAAATACAGCAGAAGGTCACCGTCTCCGTATCAACGGTGTGACTCCGCCCCCTCACGCACATGTCACGTTACACATAAAGCACGCCCACTCAGTACAAGAGAATATGATAATAATAATAATAACACTATACGGTAACTCTCCGCTCTCCCCCTCCTCCCCCCAGGCTGCGGACCGCCTCCCATCATGTGGCCCACCCCTCCGATAGCCTCATCCGCTTGACTGACGGGCTGTGGCGCTCCTCCTGATTGGACAGAGGCTGCAGAAGGAAGTTCCCGTGGTGATCCTCGCGCTCCTCGCTGCCTTCGTACGAGCTCCCGCAGCTGGACGCGCTGTCGCCGGGGGAGCGGCCTGCAGTGGAGTATCCGGCTGTGGTCACGCCCCCGACGAGTCCGACGCCGATCATGCCGGCGTTCCGGTCTCTGGGAGGGGACGCCGGCTCGGACTTGATGTGGAGGTTCGGGTGACCGGAGGTGAGGTTCAGGTTCGAGTTCGGACACAAGTTCCTGGAGGACGAGAGAAAAACGGGGACATGGTTCTCAGACCGGGGAGGTCGCCTGCGTAGACGGGTAGAACTTTAAATAAACTTAAAGTAAAATACACAATATTAACGGCATTAAACTGTATTTTATTCACACACAGACGCTGTTTAGTGGATTTAAAAGTTGCATTTTTTACAAAAACATTAATCCGTAACTTACTTTTCTGTCCAAAGGTTGAACTCTTTAATTATATTGAGTGTTTTCCTGTTTCTCTGTCTCTTCCCACCTCTCCTGAAAGGCTTTTTTTACCGTATTTACCGCATTATGAGGTGCATAGAACAGATGCTACAGTGGAGGCTGGGGTTACGTTCTGCATCCATTAGATGGAGCTGCTCTAAAGGGAACGTCAACACAACAGTCAGGGGAGGTCGTCTTGTTGCTTCCTCCACTTCGGCACCATTGATTGGTTCATGTTCAACTCTCTGGCTGCTGCTCTATTCCCGTGTTCTACTGCGTGACTAATGGCCTTGAGTGTAAACTCTGCGTCGTAAGCGCGTCTCTTAACAGGAGCCATTTTTATCATAAATCATGCAGCCCAGGCCCCACCAATCCACGCTGGTGCCGTAGTGCTTGTGCTCGATCACCTCAGGAGCTGGAATGAGGATACAGGTGTTTCATGGACGTTTGAATCCAAACGCCACAGATTTATTTGCTATGATATGATTTCAGACAGAATTATCAATAATTACACTCTGATCCCATCGGTGGAGAAGTTAAACGTACTTAATTTAACTTAAACTACGATGTTTCCCTAAACTAACCAAGTACCGTATTCTCTGCATTATAAGGTCATAGAACAGACGCTACAGTGGAGGCTGGGGTCACGTTCTGCATCCATTAGATGGAGCTGCTCTAAAGGGAACGTCAACAACACAGTCAGGGGAGGTCGTCTTGTTGCTTCCTCCACTTCAGCACCATTGATTGGTTCATGTTCAACTCTCTGGCTGCTGCTCTGTTCCCGTGTTCTGCTGCGTGACTAATGGCCTTGAGTGTAAACTCTGCGTCATAAGCGTGTCTCTTAACAGGAGCCATTTTGGGCTCTTTACACAAACACACACATGGAAATGAAACGGCACGCTTCACGCAGTCGTATATCTCAACATGCACCGCACGTTACTTCTTCTACGGGGGAAATAGAGTCGGCGGCTGCTCACTGTAGTTGGAGACCTGTTGTTGCTCAATATTGGTCCATATATAAGGAGCACCGGGTTATAAGGAGCACTGTCGGCACACTTGAAGGTTTTTAGGTGCAACTTATAGTGCGGAAAATACGGTAGTTTAATTCCTCTTTTATTGACGTTATTGTAACGCAGCGTCTGTACGCGTCACATCCTTTTTTAACACAGCGGTCAAACCGATTTTAAACTCCTTGCAGCGTTTCTTTGCCTCCATAGTTTCGTTTTTCTGGATTGCAACTCGCTTAAAAATCCCATTTTTGCTCAAACAGTCCTAAAGAAAGATTCAATAACTCTGAGAAAGTCTGATGTTTGGATCGAACGTGTCTCAAACATCCCCCTTTATTTCTTCTCTCACGTCATAAACACATGAAGACCTGTCGTGTTATTCACAGTCTTTAATATATGAATTAACTAAACGTCCTCACAGATGATAAACCTGATTCACAGCTGCGGTGACACGTTGACGCTCGCTCTGTTTATATATTAATGTGAAATGTCTCCACTGACGCTTCCAGATAACACAGTTTTGCGGTGCTGAACCTCCGTAAAGCTCCATTTCCTGCTCAGAGAATCTTCTCCTGTGTCATTTTCCTCACATCAGTCGCTGTAACGTCCTCATTAACCCTCCTGTTGCCCTCAGATTTCACTAACACCATTTATTCTAAGGGTCAATTTGACCCTAAACCCCTAAACATCTGTAAAATGATCATAATCAATGTGTGACTCAAGTGAAGTCGGGTACTTTATGTTTTTATTTAACAAAATGAAAAATATCACTGATGTTAAACTGCATGGAGGGATTTCTGTGTGTGTGTTTTACAGTAAGTCTGTTATTTTAATGCTATTTTGTGTTATTTGTATCATCTGGAATGAAAGTAACGTCCGTTATCAACGACAGCAGCATGAATTTGACCTCATATAATATTTGAATTGTAAAATAAACAATAATAATAATGATTAAATCATCCAGATGATCAAACTGACCCAAAGGAACACCGATGCCACAAGTACATGTACGATAAGAACAATAAAAAATATAGTATAATCATGACAATTTTAGGTTTTTATGAGTAAAATGAGGAAAAGTCATAAATATAAATCAAAAAAAGACAAAAAAATGACATTTTTTAGAGATGTTTAACATTAAATGGGGTCAAATTGACCCTTAGGAGAACAGGAGGGTTAAGACCGCGTCCGTATTCATGAGCATCTGTGGGACGACGCTGGGCGCAGATCATCCGCGCACAACTCACCACAGCTGGGAATGTATCCGTATTTAAAAAGGAAAGGTTTCGCGCAAATGTGCACTTTTATAAATCTAATGTTTTTGTGCGGACACGATGTTTGGGGAAGGATTCCCCGCCCTCCCTCTCCCTCAGGGGGAGCGAGCTCCGGTACTCACCCCATGTGTCCGAGCGCCGAATGCTGCAGGTTCTGTATCTGCTGTTGCTGCCAGTTCGTTACCGAGCCGAGACCAGAACCTCCGAACCCGGTCAGAGAGGACAGGTCGCTGCTGAGGGAGAACTCTGAGGGGGGGGGGGAAACAGGAAACAGAAACATCCTTCCTCATTAATCTGATCCCACGGGAGCTGGAGCCTCGGGGGCGTGCGTCACCGCTCTGCTGTAATCACCTGTGCCGTAAGAAGAGGAGAGAGCGGACGGGTACCCGCCCAGCACCTGTCCAGGTAGAGTCTGCGCGGCTATGGAGACGGCCGGAGTGGACAGCGTCTGGGCCGTCTGAGAGTGATTTATCCGCTGGTTCTGCAAACGCAAGAGGAGCGGATCAGACTTCACATGAGCCGACACAGGTACAGGTACTGACGCTACACTGACGCACGAATCCTCCACGACACTTCTGCTGCATTCACAACATTTACTAAAGGAGTAATACACCAAAAAACACTTTATACTGTATAATAAACATTAACTACAGGAGTAATACACCAAAAACCACTTTATACCGTATAATAAACATTAAAATGTCGTGTCTGGTAAAGTAACTTTCTCTTTTATCAGCGACCGTCAGTCTCTCAAGGTGAAACACAACTTTACTGAGACTTTTTACAACATAGTGCTTCTACTTTTGACTTTTTACAACATACTGCTTCTACTTTTGACTTTTTACAACATACTGCACCTACTTTTTATGAAAATTCATAGAAAAGCGTGTGCAAAAATAAGCCCCCCCCCAAATGTCATAGTTTTTTAATGTATTTTTAAATATAATTAAAGTCATAAATCACTTCAACATTGTTCTTGTTACCACATTAATTTGACTTCTACAGTAATTTTGTAGCTAAAGGTTTTTAAAAGTTCATGAACATTTAAACATTTAGTGTAAATAAAAACACCTTTAACACGTTTAATGAAGAGTGACTCACCAACATCAGGTCAAAGTCCTCACACTGGAGCGCAGCGTTCAAACACAGCGCGTCAGAAATCAACTCATCAAACACGAGAGAAACTAAACAAACGCTGGAGTAAAGAGGAGCGCACTCACGATGGCGGGCATGTTGTTGCACTTGTTGGACGGGGGCATCAGCGTGCGGAGGTCGGGCTTACGGCTCATGCTCATCGGAGGACTCTTGTCCTGCACGCTCTTGGACACGCCTCCTGGAGACAGCAGCCCCGGGGAGGTGCAGTGGTTACTGTAGCTGCCGTTCCCTGCGGACGCACACAGGGGCGGGTTCACGGTCAGATGTAGATTTGTATTAGAAATCAACACAAATGTGATGAAGGACGAAGGGAAAAGAGCTTTAACGTTTAAATTAGGGCTTAAATACAGATTTAAGAGGGAGAAAGTCACAGATTTCACTTAAGGAGGAAGATAAAGTGACGTTTTAGGGCTGAAATTAAAAGGAAATAACTTTTCTATGTGGATGATGCACCGATAAAAGTCTGCAAATGTGCTTTAAAGGCTTAAATTTAAACAGGAATAACTTTATTTAAGGATATTTAACATTATAAATTATGGAAAATAAGATTATATATTATAGAAAAGTTACTTTCTATGTGGATGATGCACTGATATAACTCTGCAAATGTGCTTTAAAGGCTAAATTTAAATGGGAAGAACTTTATTTAAGGATATTTAACATTATAAATTATGGAAAATAACATTTATATGTGGATGATGCACTGATATAACTCTGCATCTAGAAGAAGAGCTTTATATAATAATATTTAACCTTATAGGTTATAGAAAAGTTACTTTCTATGTGGATGATGCACTGATATAACTCTGCAAATGTGCTTTAAAGGCTAAATTTAAACAGGAAGAAGTTTATTAAAGGATATTTAACATTATACATAATAGAAAATAACTTTTCTACGTGGACGATGCACCGATATAACTCTGCATCTTAAAGGGAAGAACTTTATTTAAGAATATTTAACATTATAAATTATGGAAAATAAGATTATGTATTATAGAAAAGTTACTTTCTATGTGGATGATGCACCGATATAACTCTTTAAATGTGCTTTAAAGGCTAAATTTAAGCAGGAAGAACTTTATTAAAGGATATTTAACATCATCCACAAATAAAATAACTTTTCTATGTGGACGATGCACTGATATAACTCTTCATCTAAGAGGGACTAACTTTAATAAAAGATTTTTAACATTATAAATTATGGAAAATAAGATTATACATGATAGAAAAGTTACTTTTTATGTGGATGATGCACCAATAAAACTCTGCAAATGTGCTTTAAAGGCTAAATTTAAATGGGTAGAACTTTATTTAAGGATATTTAACATAAATTATAGAAACAGAGCGTTAACAGGGTCAGAAAATCATTTTCCAGGAGTTTTTCTTGAAAATATTTAAACTTGATGCAGAGATTTCAGCTCTTAAATCAGGAATAAAGAGTTTCTGTTTGTTTCCTTTACAGGAAATAAAACATTTAATTAATCGCTTCCACTGCACTTTAACTTCTATTAACTGTCTTTAAAATTATACTTTTCTAATTAATATTTGACGATTTAAAATCAGGAACTGCTTTTCTTGAATTTGATATCATTTATATTTTAATCAGAGACTAAATCTCACACTTGTTTATGTATTTATTTAAAAAACAAGTTTGTGTTTCTATAGTTACGTGAATGTTGCTGTTTGTTTTTATTGTTTTTGTTGTTTTGTTTTGTTTTTTAAAGCGACATCGAGTTTCTTGAATGTGTTTTTATTGTTTTCATGTTTAGTTTTCTTTATTTTCTTGTAATATTTGTAAAATAAGTTGCATTTATTTGTTTCTTTCATTGTTTTTTGTGCTTTCAAACGTCCTTACGGATAAAAACACACTTTAAATATATAAAATAATACGCTGAAAAATAAAGGTTTTATGAATAAAGCACATTCTCACCCACACTGGAGACGACGGTGCTCGACAGCTCTGAGCCCATCAGACCTGCAGACACAACAAACGCTGAGTTATAGTTTATTTTTGTGGGTTTAGTGACACGTTTGTTAAAATAACCTGTTTTTATTGTTATTGATGGGAATCGAACCGACGTCAGGATGGTTCACCTGTGTTTCCGGTGCTGGGCGGCCTCTGCGGGGACATGCTGGTCCTCTGCAGGGACGCGTGCGTGTGGGACGCGTGCGTGTGGGACACGGGCAGCAGGTTGTGGCAGTTGACCCCGGGGTGAGAGTAGAGCAGGCCGCCGGGGCTCCCGCCCGCCATCGCCGCGCCCATGTCGTAGCTGGAGGGAAGCAGACCCTGCTGCAGGGTCAGAGGGGGGGGGGGGGGGGGGGTTAACATCACACATCTGGACCCAGAGAACCCGTTTACATCTGGACCCAGAGAACCCGTTTACATTCACACATCTGGACCCAGAGAACCTGTTTACATCCATCTGGACCCAGAGAACCCGTTTACATTCATCTGGACCCAGAGAACCCGTTTACTGGACCCAGAGAACCTGTTTACATCCATCTGGACCCAGAGAACCCGTTTACATCCATCTGGACCCAGAGAACCTGTTTACATCCATCTGGACCCAGAGAACCCGTTTACATCCATCTGGACCCAGAGAACCCGTTTACATTCATCTGGACCCAGAGAACCCGTTTACATTCATCTGGACCCAGAACCCGTTTACATCCATCTGGACCCAGAGAACCCGTTTACGTCCATCTGGACCCAGAGAACCCGTTTACATCCATCTGGACCCAGAGAACCTGTTTACATCCATCTGGACCCAGAGAACCTGTTTACATTCATCTGGACCCAGAGAACCTGTTTACATCCATCTGGACCCAGAGAACCTGTTTACATCCATCTGGACCCAGAGAACCTGTTTACATCCATCTGGACCCAGAGAACCCGTTTACATCCATCTGGACCCAGAGAACCCGTTTACATCCACACATCTGGACCCAGAGAACCTGTTTACATTCACACATCTGGACCCAAAGAACCTGTTTACGTTCACACATCTGGACCCAGAGAACCCGTTTACATTCATCTGGACCCAGAGAACCCGTTTACATCCACACATCTGGACCCAGAGAACCCGTTTACATCCACACATCTGGACCCAGAGAACCCGTTTACATCCATCTGGACCCAGAGAACCCGTTTACATCCACACATCTGGACCCAGAGAACCCGTTTACGTTCATCTGGACCCAGAGAACCTGTTTACATCCATCTGGACCCAGAGAACCTGTTTACATCCGCACATCTGGACCCAGAGAACCTGTTTACATCCATCTGGACCCAGAGAACCCGTTTACATCCATCTGGACCCAGAGAACCCGTTTACATCCATCTGGACCCAGAGAACCTGTTTACGTTCATCTGGACCCAGAGAACCTGTTTACATTCATCTGGACCCAGAGAACCTGTTTACATCCATCTGGACCCAGAGAACCCGTTTACATTCACACATCTGGACCCAGAGAACCCGTTTACATTCACACATCTGGACCCAGAGAACCCGTTTACATCCATCTGGACCCAGAACCCGTTTACATCCATCTGGACCCAGAGAACCCGTTTACATCCACACATCTGGACCCAGAGAACCTGTTTACATCCATCTGGACCCAGAACCCGTTTACATTCATCTGGACCCAGAGAACCCGTTTACATCCATCTGGACCCAGAGAACCCGTTTACATCCATTCATCTAGACCCAGAGAACCCGTTTACATCCATTCATCTGGACCCAGAGAACCCGTTTACATCCATCTGGACCCAGAGAACCCGTTTACATCCATCTGGACCCAGAGAACCCGTTTACATCCACACATCTGGACCCAGAGAACCCGTTTACATCCACACATCTGGACCCAGAGAACCCGTTTACCTTCATCTGGACCCAGAGAACCCGTTTACATCCATCTGGACCCAGAGAACCCGTTTACATCCATCTGGACCCAGAGAACCCGTTTACATCCATCTGGACCCAGAGAACCCGTTTACATCCATCTGGACCCAGAGAACCCGTTTACATCCATCTGGACCCAGAGAACCCGTTTACATCCATCTGGACCCAGAGAACCCGTTTACATTCACACATCTGGACCCAGAGAACCCGTTTACATCCATCTGGACCCAGAGAACCCGTTTACATCCATCTGGACCAAGAGAACCCGTTTACATCCATCTGGACCCAGAGAACCCGTTTACATCCATTCATCTGGACCCAGAGAACCCGTTTACATTCACACATCTGGACCCAGAGAACCCGTTTACATCCATCTGGACCCAGAGAACCCGTTTACATCCATCTGGACCCAGAGAACCCGTTTACATCCACACATCTGGACCCAGAGAACCCGTTTACATCCACACATCTGGACCCAGAGAACCCGTTTACCTTCATCTGGACCCAGAGAACCCGTTTACATCCATCTGGACCCAGAGAACCCGTTTACATCCATCTGGACCCAGAGAACCCGTTTACATCCATCTGGACCCAGAGAACCCGTTTACATTCACACATCTGGACCCAGAGAACCCGTTTACATCCATCTGGACCCAGAGAACCCGTTTACATCCATCTGGACCAAGAGAACCCGTTTACATCCATCTGGACCCAGAGAACCCGTTTACGTTCACACATCTGGACCCAGAGAACCTGTTTACATCCATCTGGACCCAGAGAACCTGTTTACATCCATCTGGACCCAGAGAACCTGTTTACATCCATCTGGACCCAGAGAACCCGTTTACATCCATCTGGACCCAGAGAACCCGTCTACATCCATCTGGACCCAGAGAACCTGTTTACATCCATCTGGACCCAGAGAACCCGTTTACATCTGCACATCTGGACCCAGAGAACCCGTTTACATCCATCTGGACCCAGAGAACCCGTTTACATTCATCTGGACCCAGAGAACCCGTTTACATCCCCACATCTGGACCCAGAGAACCCGTTTACATCCACACATCTGGACCCAGAGAACCTGTTTACATCCATCTGGACCCAGAGAACCCGTTTACATTCATCTGGACCCAGAGAACCCGTTTACATCCATCTGGACCCAGAGAACCCGTTTACATTCATCTGGACCCAGAGAACCCGTTTACATCCCCACATCTGGACCCAGAGAACCCGTTTACATTCACACATCTGGACCCAGAGAACCCGTTTACATTCATCTGGACCCACAGAACCCGTTTACGTCGTGTGACGTGAGGAACTCACGCAGAGTCGCTGGCGGTTGATCATCAGGTCGATGTCTTCGTTGATTTTTCGGTACTTGTCGTCGGACTCTGGGCTCTGGCCGGCAGAGTCGTCCGCCTCGATGTCGGGGCTGTCGCAGCCGTTCAAACCTTTCTTCCGCAGCGTCTGCACACACACACACACACACACACACACACACACACACACACAGACACACACAGACACACACACACACACGAGTCAAACAAAGTCACGTGACAGTTAATTAAATATATATATATATTTAAAACGTCTCTTAAATGTTAATAAATGTGAATTTTCACTGTGTTCCTGTTTTTCTTGTTGCATTAATTTCTAATTATTATAATTTTATTATTATTTACTCATTCTGAGACTTCAGCTTCTGTTTTTTGGTTTTTACGTCAAAATAAACTGAATATTTCTCTGAAAACAAAACTTTTTTACAGTTAAAACAGTAAAATATTAACATTAAATAAGAAAAGTTGCTGCTTTTGTTCCTGTTTTTTTAAGATTGTATAAAACGTGACATTTGAAGAGACTTATTTACTATTTTCTGATATTTTTGAGTCAAAATTAACAAAGACAAATCAGATTGTGTATAAAATCAATAAAGATGATGTTCACTTCATTCTGTATGAATATATATTTGTATTTCAGAGCTAAAACAGTTTAAATCAAAGTAAAACTGCATTAAAAACATCCCAAAACAATGTTAATAAATGTAAATATTAGATTTAGTTTAACTTTATTTCTACATGTAAAAAAAAGATGTATTTTTATAAATTCATATATAAAAGAGCTCCAACTCAACCAGCTGCAGCATTAAAGGGATGAACACAATAATTAAAACACAATAATAAACATTATTATTATTATTATTACATTAACTTTAAGGTTAAACCACCAGAGGGCGCCGTCGTCACACGCAACACGGACCTGACTCCTGATTTAAAACCTGCTGTTTTCATTTGATGATATTAAACAGATAGATATAGTTTATTATTATTATATTTGTTTTTGTTATTATTAAATCTGTCTTCTCTCTTTCAAAGGAAGGTTTTCAACTTGGGGCGGCAGTAGCTCAGTCCATAGGTGACCTGGCTGGGAACCGGAGGGTCGCTGGTTCAAGTCCCTGTGTGGACCATGTATGGAGTGTGGACCGGTGGCTGGAGAGGTGCCAGTTCATCTCCTGGGCACTGCAGAAGTGCTGTTGAGCAAGGCAACGAACCCCCAACTGATCCACTGGCAGCCCCCTCGCTCTGACATCTCTCCATAAATTGCATGTATACAGATCGTGTGTGTGTGATTAAAAAATTATTAAGAGAGTGGGACAAAGGAATTCTTCTTAATATTGTATTTTAAAATTATTATTAAAGACGTGCGACTTGTTGCTGCTCATGGGGGAATATTGTTGTTTCTTTGTAAATCATGAATAAGTCACAGTGTGGTCGTTTAAATTTTGTGGAGAAAGTAAAAAAAAAAATTGAAAAATGTGAAAAAAAGTCGTACAATTTTGTGGAAAAGTCGTAAAAATTTGGAAAAAAGTTTCAAAAATGTGAAAAAAGTCGTACAATTTTGTGGAAAAAGTCGTAAAAATTTGGAAAAAAGTTTCAAAAATGTGAAAAAAGTCGTACAATTTTGTGGAAAAAGTCGTAAAATGTGAAAAAAAGTCGTACAATTTTGTGGAAAAAGTCGTAAAATTTTGAAAAAAGTTTCAAAAATGTGAAAAAAGTCGTACAATTTTGTGGAAAAAATCGCAAACTTTAAAAAAGTCGTACAATTTTGTGGAAAAAGTCGCAAAATTTTGAGAAAAAGTCGTAAAATTTAAAAAAAGTCGTACAATTTTGTGGAAAAACTTGTAAAATTTTGAGAAAAAGTAAAAAAATATGAAAAAAGTCGTACAATTTTGTGGAAAAAATCGCAAACTTTAAAAAAGTCGTACAATTTTGTGGAAAAAGTCGCAAAATTTTGAAAAAAGTTTCAAAAATGTGAAAAAAGTCGTACAATTTTGTGGAAAAAGTCGCAAACTTTAAAAAAGTCGTACAATTTTGTGGAAAAAGTCGCAAAATTTTGAGAAAAAGTCGTAAAATTTAAAAAAAGTCGTACAATTTTGTGGAAAAACTTGTAAAATTTTGAGAAAAAGTAAAAAAATATGAAAAAAGTCGTACAATTTTGTGGAAAAAGTCGTAAAATTTAAAAAAGTCGTACAATTTTGTGGAAAAGTCGTAAAATTTGGAAAAAAGTTTCAAAAATGTGAAAAAAGTCGTACAATTTTGTGGAAAAAGTCGTAAAATTTTGAGAAAAAGTAAAAAAATGTGAAAAAAGTCGTAACATTTTGAAAAAAGTTTCAAAAAATGTGAAAAAAGTCGTACAATTTTGTGGAAAAAATCGCAAACTTTAAAAAAAGTCGTACAATTTTGTGGAAAAAGTCGCAAAATTTTGAAAAAAGTTTCAAAAATGTGAAAAAAGTCGTACAATTTTGTGGAAAAAGTTGTAAAATGTGAAAAAAGTCGTACAATTTTGTGGAAAAAGTCGTAAAATTTAAAAAAAGTCGTAAAATTTTTTTAAAACTTTAAAAAAGTCGTACAATTTTGTGGAAAAAGTCGCAAAATTTTGAGAAAAAGTCGTAAAATTAAAAAAAAAAGTCGTACAATTTTGTGGAAAACTTGTAAAATTTTGAGAAAAAGTAAAAAAATATGAAAAAAGTCGTACAATTTTGTGGAAAAAATCGCAAACTTTAAAAAAGTCGTACAATTTTGTGGAAAAAGTCGCAAAATTTTGAGAAAAAGTCGTAAAATTAAAAAAAAAAGTCGTACAATTTTGTGGAAAACTTGTAAAATTTTGAGAAAAAGTAAAAAAATATGAAAAAAGTCGTACAATTTTGTGGAAAAAATCGCAAACTTTAAAAAAGTCGTACAATTTTGTGGAAAAAGTCGCAAAATTTTGAGAAAAAGTCTAAAATTTAAAAAAAGTCGTACAATTTTGTGGAAAAACTTGTAAAATTTTGAGAAAAAGTAAAAAAATATGAAAAAAGTCGTACAATTTTGTGGAAAAAATCGCAAACTTTAAAAAAGTCGTACAATTTTGTGGAAAAAGTCGCAAAATGTTGAGAAAAAGTCGTAAAATTTAAAAAAAGTCGTACAATTTTGTGGAAAAACTTGTAAAATTTTGAGAAAAAGTTTCAAAAATGTGAAAAAGTCATACAATTTTGTGGAAAAAGTCGCAAAATTTTGAGAAAAAGTCTAAAATTTAAAAAGAAGTCGTACAATTTTGTGGAAAAACTTGTAAAATTTTGAGAAAAAGTAAAAAAATATGAAAAAAGTCGTACAATTTTGTGGAAAAAATCGCAAACTTTAAAAAAGTCGCAAAATTTTGAGAAAAAGTCGTAAAATTTAAAAAAAGTCGTACAATTTTGTGGAAAAACTTGTAAAATTTTGAGAAAAAGTAAAAAATTTGAAAAAAGTCGTACAATTTTGTGGAAAAAGTCGTAAAATTTTGAAAAAAAGTTTAAAAAATGCGAAAAAAGTCGTACAATTTTGAAAAAAAAATTAAAAAATGTGAAAAAAGTTGTACAATTTTATGGAAAAAGTCGTAAAATCTTGGGGGGAAAAAATTAAAAAATGTGAAAAAAGTCGTACAATTTTGTGGAATTTTGAGAAAAAGTAAAAAAACGACTTTTTTCATATTTTTTTACTTTTTCTCAAAATTTTGCAACTTTTTCCACAAAATTTTACGACTTTTTTCACATTTTTGAAACTTTTTTCAAAATTTTACGACTTTTTCCACAAAATTTTACGACTTTTTCCACAAAATTGTACGACTTTTTTCATATTTTTTTACTTTTTCTCAAAATTTTGCGACTTTTTCCACAAAATTGTACGACTTTTTTCACATTTTACAACTTTTTCAACAAAATTGTACGACTTTTTTCACATTTTTGAAACTTTTTTCAAAATTTTACGACTTTTTCCACAAAATTGTACGACTTTTTTCACATTTTTTTCACTTTTTTTCAAAATTTTACGACTTTTTCCACAAAATTGTACGACTTTTTTAAATTTTACGATTTTTTTCCAAATTGTACGACTTTTTTTAAATTTTACGACTTTTTCCACAAAATTGTACGACTTTTTTAAATTTTTTTACTTTTTCTCAAAATTTTACGACTTTTTCCACAAAATTGTACGACTTTTTTCATATTTTTTTACTTTTTCTCAAAATTTTACAACTTTTTCCACAAAATTGTACGACTTTTTTCACATTTTTTTACTTTTTCTCAAAATTTTACGACTTCCACAAAATTGTACGACTTTTTTCACATTTTACAACTTTTTCCACAAAATTTTGCGACTTTTTCCACAAAATTGTACGACTTTTTTTAAATTTTGCGATTTTTTCCACAAAATTGTACGACTTTTTTCACATTTTTTTACTTTTTCTCAAAATTTTACGACTTTTTCCACAAAATTGTACGACTTTTTTCACATTTTTTTACTTTTTCTCAAAATTTTACGATTTTTTCCACAAAATTGTACGACTTTTTTCACATTTTTTTACTTTTTCTCAAAATTTTACGACTTTTTCCACAAAATTGTACGACTTTTTTCACATTTTACAACTTTTTCCACAAAATTTTGCGACTTTTTCCACAAAATTGTACGACTTTTTTTAAATTTTGCGATTTTTTCCACAAAATTGTACGACTTTTTTCACATTTTTTTCACTTTTTTTCAAAATTTTACGACTTTTTCCACAAAATTGTACGACTTTTTTAAATTTTACGATTTTTTCCACAAAATTGTACGACTTTTTTCACATTTTTTTCACTTTTTTTCAAAATTTTACGACTTTTTTCATATTTTTTTACTTTTTCTCAAAATTTTGAGACTTTTTCCACAAAATTGTACGACTTTTTTCATATTTTTTTACTTTTTCTCAAAATTTTACGACTTTTTCCACAAAATTGTACGACTTTTTTCACATTTTTTTACTTTTTCTCAAAATTTTGCGACTTTTTTCACATTTTTTTACTTTTTCTCAAAATTTTACGACTTTTTCCACAAAATTGTACGACTTTTTTCACATTTTACAACTTTTTCTCAAAATTTTGCGACTTTTTCCACAAAATTGTACGACTTTTTTCACATTTTACAACTTTTTCCACAAAATTTTGCGACTTTTTCCACAAAATTGTACGACTTTTTTCACATTTTTTTACTTTTTCTCAAAATTTTACGACTTTTTCCACAAAATTGTACGACTTTTTTCACATTTTACAACTTTTTCCACAAAATTTTGCGACTTTTTCCACAAAATTGTACGACTTTTTTTAAATTTTGCGATTTTTTCCACAAAATTGTACGACTTTTTTCACATTTTTTTCACTTTTTTCAAAATTTTACGACTTTTTCCACAAAATTGTACGACTTTTTTAAATTTTACGGTTTTTTCCACAAAATTGTACGACTTTTTTCACATTTTTTTCACTTTTTTTCAAAATTTTACGACTTTTTCCACATTTTTTTACTTTTTCTCAAAATTTTACGACTTTTTCCACAAAATTGTACGACTTTTTTCACATTTTACAACTTTTTCCACAAAATTTTGCGACTTTTTCCACAAAATTGTACGACTTTTTTAAATTTTACGTTTTTTTCCACAAAATTGTACGACTTTTTTCACATTTTTTTCACTTTTTTTCAAAATTTTACGACTTTTTCCACATTTTTTTACTTTTTCTCAAAATTTTACGACTTTTTCCACAAAATTGTACGACTTTTTTCACATTTTACAACTTTTTCCACAAAATTTTGCGACTTTTTCCACAAAATTGTACGACTTTTTTAAATTTTACGATTTTTTCCACAAAATTGTACGACTTTTTTCACATTTTTGAAACTTTTTTCAAAATTTTACGACTTTTTCCACAAAATTGTACGACTTTTTTAAATTTTACGATTTTTTCCACAAAATTGTACGACTTTTTTCACATTTTTTTCACTTTTTTTCAAAATTTTACGACTTTTTTCACATTTTTTTACTTTTTCTCAAAATTTTACGACTTTTTTTACATTTTTTTACTTTTTACCACAAAATGTGATTGTGATTTCCCGCGATTCAACAGTGAGGTGTGTGTGTGTGTGTGTGTGTGTGAGTGGTACAGTGTGTGGTTTGGCTCTCAGTTTCCTGCTTCAGCACTTCACAGCCCATTAGTCCAGTCTGTCAGCTGCCACACACACACACACACACGCACGCACAGACACGCACGCACACACACACTGATACACGCACACACACACACTCACACACACACACACACACACGCACAGACACGCACACACACACACACACAAACACACTGATACACTCACACACACACACACACACACACACACACACGTATCCCACTCATCTCAGTCATGTCCACCTGTTTGGCTTCGGGGGAGCGGGGGGGGGGGCGGGGGGTCATATGTGTGAGGCAGCTAGCACCAACGCTGGAGCGATGGCCGTAGAAGGTTATTTTTTGCTCCGCAGCGTTTCCTGTCGTCACTCCCTGACAATCTGTCACACACACACACACACACACAGACGCACACACACGCACACACGCACACACACACACACCTCACACACAGACACACAAACACACATACCACGCACACACACACGCACACACTAACTGATATCAGCAAGTTATGAGCTGCAGGACTTGAGTAAATATTCTTAGTTACTTAACTCTTAACTACTTTAACCACCGATCAGGCATGTGTGTGTGTGTCTGTCTGTGTGTGTGTCTGTGTCAATGTGTGTGTGTGTGTGTGTACGTCTGTGTGAGTGTGTGTGTGTGTGTGTGTGTTGATTTTCTGTTATTCCTTCATCTGCTCAGTTTTTCGTGGGTGGTCTACAGCTCCTCCAGGTTACATGATGCTGTGTCTACATGTGTGCACCAGTGTGTGTGTGTGTGTGTCTGTGTGTGTGTGTGTGTGTGTGTTTGTGTGTGTGTGTGTGTGTGTGTTGTTTTGAGGCTAAGGAAACAAAGTGAAATGTTCCTTTATATATTAAACGTTTTGTGTTAAAACAGCTCGACTGGAGGGAACGAAGACTCTGTTACTCAGCCTCAAGTTGCTTCTCTTTATTTTCCACACACACACACACAGGCAAACCACAGTCACACACACACACACACACACACACACACACACACACACACACACACACTCACGGCTATTCTTAGCTGTGTTCTGGGTTATTTTTAGACCACTACCGGTTTCCAGCCATTTAGCTGGGAGGGACCGCAGCCAACACAAAGGAACTGGAGTTACTCCGCGAGCATGTGTGAGCGTCACAGCCTCTTCAAGTGTGTGTGTGTGTGTTTTATTGAAAATCTGTTTCTAATCTGACGCAACACACACACACACACACACAGAGACACAGACACACAGACACACACACACACACACACACACACACCAGAGCCGGCCAAAGCAAAATAAGGTTAACGGAGCAAAAGTGAGGAATGCAGAACTCCTCCGGTTTAAAAATAGCAGCAAGGTTCCCAGGCTACATGAGCACAACACACTGATAGATATCTAACACACACACACACACACACACAGAGAGAGAGACACACACACACACACAGGCAACATGCCAACCCGCTACATGAGAGAAAAAAGAGCAGATGACCAAAACAAAGGAGCCTCTCTTCTGCTGAATTCCTGCGCGGCAGATTTTTCTTTTCACAGCTTCTCGATCGCTCGGAGCTCAGCACACTTTCCCCGTCAGCGTCGCCTCAAAACGTCCAGGACGGAATAAAAACTGTTAAAGCATGAGTGAAGTCTGCAGCGGGGAAGTCGAGATACCAGGGTTTTGTTTGATGTCGGAGGAAATATCAGAGTTTCACGATTATTAGTGAGTTATTTTCTTATTGGAGACGATTAAAAAAGACGTGAGTTTGGAGGGAAAGTGAAATTACGGCGTAAAATCATCACATTCTGCACTTTAACCATCAATAATCCACTGAGACAGTTTTGTTCTGTAACAACTATTAAGGTAGAAATCCAGGAGAGTTGCTAACAGCCGGACGTGGCTAACAGTGGTTAGCTCGGGGCAGCACGGTGAAGGCATTCAAAGGTCTTTTTTAACCACTAATGCTGCTGAAAATAACAGCAAACCTCTGCAGCAGCATGAGAAGAGTCCCTACACACACAACAAAGCAGCAATGGGCTCCTTCCTTTGACCACTTTGAGGGCGCCTTCCCACTGTGCCTCCGTCCCGTGTCACGGCTAAAGTCTGGTTCCTTTGACCAGTGTGAGTGCAACCGTACCACGTCTAGGAGCGGCACGCTTGCCGTCCACGGCCCGTTTGGGAGAGGTGGGCTTTAGTAAAGCACGTTTGCACGTGTACGAGCACGAGCGTGCGCACGTGTACGAGCACGAGGCCTACGGCGGTTCTGAGGTCATTTCCTGTGCGCCTGTTGGGACGTAGAAAAAAGAAGGAGGGACCATGCGCGGACATTTCAAACAATGGCGGTGAAAGGTTCACGTTGGTGTGATGCGGAGGTGGAGTGTTTACTGCAGATTTGGTCGATGAAAAGATTCAAAAACAGTCGACAAGACGCACAAAAACTCCGAGGTCTACGGAAAGATCTGGAAACAAAGCCACGCATCGCCATGACGTCATCAATGCGTGTGACGTGTTACGGCGTGATGACGTATAGGCAGCAAGAAGCATTCTCCGAGGCCCAGGTAGTGTGAGTACAAACGGGCCTGGAGGGGGGGACAAGGACCCTAAAGCACGGGGCACGGGACGGAGGCACAGTGGGAAGGCGCCCTTAGAATGGAAATATATAGATTCTTTTAAGTGTCTTAAATCCGTCCACAGCAGAACATTTCTTATCTTCTGCGTCTCCAGCCACACTTCAAAACATCTGAACTAACCCTTTAACACACACTTCTTCCCTCTCTGTGTTTCCTCTAACATCCAAACCGTGAGCTGCGAGGAGCTCCGACACGCGGCGCTCGCTCTGGCACGGCGAGCGTGACCTTGGCACCGCGCAGCTCCATGTGTTGTTGCATTAGCCTGAGAGGTTACACATGCCTCTCGTCATCCAATCAGAGCGGCCAGATTAAGCGTGGCGTGTTGGCCGAGTATCAAATGTTATCAGCAAACAGGGGAATCACACTGCGATCGTGTGTCAACACACACACACACACACACACACACACACACACACACACACACACACATAGAGCGTGGCGTGAGCTGCAACACAAAGTCCACTTAAATTAAAAAGAACTAAGTTGTTCAGAATGGTGAAATTCGTCTCTGGTAGAAAAGGAGGAAAACCAAAAGACGGGATTGAAAGCTCTGGAAAAAGGCATCGTATGAGCTTTGAGGTTTTTTTTAACGCTCTTCTTGTGCCGCCACGTGAGGCCGTCTGGAGAGAAAAGGAGCTAGCATCTTTTTTTTTCTGGCCGCGTCTTGTTGACGTGTCCGAACTTCTCAGAAGAGCGCCGGCGTCGTCACAGACGCTCGTGTTCCAGAAACTAACGAAACGAAGACAGAAGCGTTGTTACTCCTGAGTTTTGTGCTTTTATCACCCTGTTAGCTTGTCGTTAGCATGTTGATAGCGTGTTTTTAGCTGTTAGCTTGTTGTTTTTCTGCCAAAAACACAAAAACTAACACAAAACGCTGTGTAGACACACACCGTAAGGATGCACACACACACGCGACTATGTTTTCATTTAAGACGCACGTTTTGCTACGTTAACATGCTACACTCCGACTGATGTGAATGTTAGGAAGGAATTGGTCGGGCCGAAGGACTGAAGTGTTGATTAAAGGTGTAGAGCAGCGGTGTCAAAGTGATCCAGTAAAGAGTTGCTGTGGCTGCAGGTTTTCATTCCAACCACGCAAGAACACACCTGACTCGACTCCATCACCTGAACTGTCTTCACACAGGTGATGGAGTCGAGTCAGGTGTGTTTTTGATTGGTTGGAATGAAAACCTGCAGCCACAGCGACTCTTTACTGGATCACTTTGACACCCATGGTGTAGAGGTACAGGTGTAGAGGTAAAGGTGTAGAGGTAAAGGTAAAGGTGGTGAAGTACAGGTGTAGAGGTAAAGGTGAAGTACAGGTGGAAAGGTATAATTGTAGAGGTAAAGGTGTAGAATTAAAGGTATAAAGGTGTGGAGGTACAGGTGTAAAGGTGTAAAGCTAAAGGTGAAGAGTTACAGGTGGAGAAGTAAAGGTATAGAGGTGTAAAGGTAAAGGTGTAGAGGTAAAGTTGAAGTAAAGGATTAAAGGTAAAGGTGTAGAGGTACAGGTGAAGTAAAGGTGTAGAGGCGCAGAGTCAAAGGTGGAGATCTACAGGTGGTGAAGTAAAGGTGTAGAGGTACAGGTATAAAGGTAAAGGTATAGAAGTAAAGGTATAAAGATAAAGGTGTAGAAGTAAAGTCGTAGAGGTAAAGGTATAGAAGTAAAGGTATAAAGGTACAGGTGTAGAGGTAAAGGTGGTGAAGTAAAGGTGTAGAAGTAAAGGTGAAGTAAAGGTGCAGAGGTAAAGGTGTAGAAGTAAAGGTGTAGAAGTAAAGGTGAAGTAAAGGTGCAGAGGTAAAGGTGTAGAGGTAAAGGTAAAGGTGTAAAGGTAGAGGTGTAGAGGTACAGGTGAAGTAAAGTTGAAGTAAAGGTGTAGAGATAAAGGTAAAGGTGTAGAGGTACAGGTGTAAAGGTGTAGAGGTACAGGTGTAAGAGTACAGGTGTAAAGGTGAAGTAAAGGTGTAGAGGTATAAAGGTAAAGGTAAAGGTGTAGAGGTACAGGTAGAAGTAAAGGTGGAGATCTGCAGGTGGTGAAGTAAAGGTGTAGACATAAAGGTAAAGGTGAAGTAAAGGTATAGAGGTAAAGTTGTAGAGGTGTAGAGGTAAAGGTGTAGAGGCGCAGAGTCAAAGGTGGAGATCTGCAGGTGGTGAAGTAAAGGTGTAGAGTCAAAGGTGGAGATCTACAGGTGTGGAGGTACAGGTGTAAAGGTAAAGGTGTAGAGGTACAGGTGTAAGAGTACAGGTGTAGAGGCGCAGAGTCAAAGGTGGAGATCTGCAGGTGGATGCAGCCGTAAATAAGCCGTTCACAGTTGACACACAGGTGGAAAACGCTGCAGATGAGGAGGCTGAGGGATTACAGTAACGAGCTAAAGGGGATTATGGGGGATTACAGAGGATTACAGGGCGCGTAAGCCCGGCTCTGACGGGCCGGCCAAGAGGCCATGTGGCCCGGGGTCGCCTGGAGGGAACAGCTCAGGTGCACAACACACACAGGACGTACATGTGCACACGAGGCTTTTATTTTGAAGGCGTGTGTCACACGTTTATAACCGGTCGACTGTTTGTGATCTCAAAAAACTCCAAGATGTAAAAAGTGTCTGAAAGTTGGAAAATAAAATACTTTATGAAGCTTCTGACGACATAAACATGAAATTACACTTTTCTCTGGTTTGAACATTGTTGGAAACATCTGTGATGATGTGAGAACTCAACTAAAGATAAAGGTGCACCACAGGGTTCGATGCTGGGCCCACTTCTTTTCTGATCTAACTTTAATTAGCTCTAATTCTTCTGTTCAACTATACGCAGATGATACTTGTTTATACGTCTAAACCTCATTTAAACAAGATGAATCCTAATGAATAAACTTATATATATCTAACAAAGGTTTAATCATTTATAAACTAAATGTAAAGGTGTACCACAGGGTTCTAGGCTGGGTCCGCTACGTTTCTGTTTTCGTTTCCTTTAATTCGTTCTAATTATTCTGTTTAATGATGATGTTGTTTTTACTTATTTACTGTAAAACAAGAATAATCCTAATACATAAAGACGTAGATTTGTAACAGGTTTAGTCATTTTCATGTGGAAAAGTTTGATTTCTCTTGTTTGAACATTTGGGATAATTTAAGAACACAACTAAACCTAAAGGTGCACCCCAGGGTTCGACGCTGGGTCCACTTCCTTTCTGTTTTTGTTAATGATCGTCCTTTAATTCGTTCTGATTCTTCTGTCTAATTACATTCAGATGATGTTGTTTTTACTTCTTTATTTACTTCTCTCGCTGCAGCAGATCGTTTTAGAAGAAGTTGATAACGGGAAAAACAGAAACCGGATATTAAAGAGACACGTTTTCCTTTTTAATAAGCGCTGTGTGGTGGATCTCACTCGTGCCGATGTGCAGAGAGGATCATGTGGATTTAGATGAAGCAACATTTTAATATTTAAATAAACTTTAAAGAGAAGAAACTTTTTAAATTATTACATTTGAGTTGAGCGTTCAGTGGCAGAACGGGTTTGATGTTGCCGTTTAAATGCACAGTTTTGCATTTTAATATTACAAGTTATACAAAATTTACTTAGAGACTAATCAATAAAGTCGTCGTTTGGCGCAGATCTTTATATTTACCTTTAATCATTGGACACAAACTCGAATGTTTACATTTTACTGCTTTGAACAGATGCTTCGTTATGACTCCTGCTGCTCTTTGACTTTTCACAGCTTAAGTCTGACCTTGGTGACATGGTGAGCTTAACAAGTGTGTGTGTGTGTGTGTGTGTGTGTGTGTGTGTGTGTGTGTGTGTGTGTGTGTGTGTGTGTGTGTGTGTGTGTGTGTGTGTGTGTGTGTGTGTGTGAAACACTCAGAGGCTATTACATAAGAAGAAAAACAAGGGTCAGTGGAAACACACTGTTTGAACACATCTTCCTTTAAGTTGTTCTAATTATTCTGTTTAATTATATGCAGATGACACTTGTTTATACGTCTAAACCTCATTTACTTCAAAACGAGATTAATCATAATGAATAAACTTACATTTGTAAAACAGGTTTAGTCATTTTAATGTGGAAAAGTTTGTGTTAATGTGAGAACACAACTAAACATGAAGGTGTACCCCAGGGTTCGACGCTGGGTCCACTTCTTTTCTCTGTTTTTGTTAATGATCGTCCTTTAATTCGTTCTAATTATTCTGTTTAATTATATGCAGATGATACTCGTTTATTCTTCTAAACCTCATTTACTTCAAAACCAGATTAGTCCTAATGAATAAACGTACATCTGTAACACAGGTTTAGTCATTTTATTGTGGAAAAAGTAGATTTCTCTGGTTTGAACATTTGTGATAATGTGAGAACAAAACCAAACATAAAGGTGTTCCCCAGGGTTCGACGCTGGGTCCACTACGTTTCTCTGTTTTTAATGATCTTCCTTTAATTCGTTCTAATTATTCCGTTTAATTATATGCAGATGATACTTGTTTTTACTTCTTATTTACTGCAAAACAAGAATAATCCTAATAAATAAAGACGTAGATTTGTAACACAGGTTTAGTCATTATAATGTGGAAAAGTTTGTTTGATTTCTCTTGATTAAACATTATTGGAAACATTTGTGATAATTTAAGAACACAACTAAACCTAAAGGTGTACCCCAGGGTTCGACACTGGGTCCACTACGTTTTTGTTAATGATCTTCCTTTAATTTGTTCTAGTTTAATTATATGCAGATGATACTTGTTTATACTTCAAAACATGAACTATCCTAATGAATAAACTTATGTAACACAGGTTTAGTCATTTTAAAGTGGAAAAGTGAGATTTCTCTTGTTTAAATCGTTTTGTCTCTAAAAATGTGTAAAAATTGTGAAAAATGTTCATAATAATTCCTAAAAACCCGACAAACATTCTTAAAAAACTAAAGATTTTCAGTTAAACGTTAAATAAACAAAGAACAGAAGGAAATTATTATAAAAGAGAAGCTGAAGCTGATGAAAGTTTCACGTTTGAGCTTAAAAAATGACAAAATAACATCAGTAACATTAATAATAATGAATTAAATGAATGAATAGATTCACTTTTGTTTGAGTGCAACAAGAAAAACAGAAAATTCACATTTAAGAAGCTGGAAACAGAAAAGAGCGTTTCGTTCTCTGGTGATTGTGTGTGTGTGTGTGTGTGTGCGTGTGTGTGTGTGTGTGTGTGTGTGTGTGTGTGTGTGAGTGTCTGTATGTGTGTGTGTGTGTCTGTGTGTGTGTCTGTGTGCGTGTGTGTGTGTGTGTGTGTGCGCGTGTGTGAGTATGTGTGTGTGTGTGTGTGTGTGTGTGTGTGCGTGCGTGTGTGTGTGTGTGTGCGTCTGTGAGTGTGTGTGTCTGTGCGTGCGTGCGTGCGTGTGTGTGTGTGTTTGTGTGTGTGTGTGTCTGAGAGTGTATGTGTGTGTGTGTGTCTGAGAGTGTGTGTGTGCGTGTGTGTGTGTGTGTGTGCGTGCGTGAGTGTGTATGTGTCTGTGAGTGTGTGTCTGTGCATGCGTGTGTGTGTGTGTGTGTGCGTGCGTGTGTGCGTGCGTGCGTGCGTGCGTGCGTGCGTGCATGCGTGTGTGTGTGTGTGAGTGAGTGTGTGTGTGTGTGCGTGTGTGTGCGTGCATGCGTGTGTGTGTGTGTGAGTGAGTGTGTGTGTCAGTGTGTGTGCGTGTGTGTGAGTGTGTATGTGTGTGCGTGCGTGCGTGTGTGTGTGTGTGTGACTCACGTCCACGATGTCGGCGTTGGTCCGGCTCTCGTGCGGCTCGTTGTACTCGGTGTACTTGAGCAGCACCTTGTCCATGTCGGTGCTGGCGTACTGGAACAGCTTGTTGGTGCTGTTGAAGATGATGAGGGCGATCTCGCAGTCGCACAGGACGCTCAGCTCGTACGCCTTCTTCATCAGACCGAACTTACGCTTGGTGAACGTCACCTGGAGGAAACAACAACACGGATTAACAGTCATTACTGTGGGTGAACGTGCTGTTACGTAACTTAAAAACTAACGTTCTTGTGTTTATTACGACAACATTTCACGATGAAGTGATGACTTTTAATGTCCACGAAGGTCAAAGGTCGTCTTCACTGTGACGCCGTTATGTTTCATTATAGGAGGCAGGTTGTAACGGTGGAATTACAACTTCCTGTCAGGCACGTGACGCCACGAGGTCCAAAAAGACTTTTCTAAATTGACTTAAATTGAAGAAAAAAAGACGTTTTTGAGCGTCACGACCTCAAAATAACGATTAGTTTCACTGTCAGAGTTCTGTCCATTCAGTCGCTTTAACATTTAGAAAGTCTAGAAATGATTTAATCCACACTCGCGTTAGCGGAGCGTGAAACAGGAGCAGCAACGGGCTCCGTCCTTTGGTCTCTGATGTGGAAAAGTCCGGAAAGGCACCTGTAAATGTTTGGAAAGTGTTTGAATGTGACTTTAGTTAAAGCTGCAGGAACTCTGCGTGCATTCAAACACTTTCTTTGGTCACGTTTGGATCCTTTAACTGATTTAATGTTATTTTTGTTTATATTACATCATATAAATTCATCCATGAAGTCGTTTTTTTTTAAAGTTTTCATCAGAAAAAGTTGTTTTCAGCCTCTGAAACCTGCAAATATCTGATTGATTTCACGTTAAACTGAATATTTTTGGACAAAACAAAACATTTAAAGACATTTTTCACCATGTTGGGACATTTTATAATAATCAAATCAAACACTGACTTTGGTAATCCACTGTAATGGACTTTACTATGAGAGGAGCTGGTACAGGGGCCAGTAGGTAAGTCTTTAAAACACTCTTTAATAAACTCTGGCTTCACTAACTACGCTGATGATGCTTTATTGTGTGTGTAGGGACTCTTCTCATGCTGCTGCAGAGGTTTGCTGTTATTTTCAGCAGCATTAGTGGTTAAAAAAGACCTTTGAATGCCTTCACCGTGCTGCCCCGAGCTAATCACTGTTAGCCACGTCCGGCTGTGGCGACTCTACTGTGTTTGAGTGTCGTTAAGCTCCGCCCCCTGACTCCTGGAGAAGCGTCCACACTCTTCAAACTCGTGATTCAGTGCAGACGGTTTAAATCCATCTGCACTTAAACAGCATGAATAATGTAAGTAACTGCAGAGCGTGAGGGATTTACACGACCCATCGAGGTCTCAGAGAGGCTGCTCATCGATTCTCAACACTGTCACTGAAACAGAACGGAAACGCCGGGGCCTTGAGCGCCACACGTTCACGGCCAGATACAAAAAAACAGCTTCATGAAACACGAGAGGTCCGGAGGAGCTGAGCGCACGCTTCTGTCAACACGGCAGGTCGACGCTCACGCAGGACGTCGAGCAGTTCGGGTCACAACAGATGCTAAATCTGAGTCGCACCATCCTCAGAATCCTTATTAAAGGGTTTTCTCAGGTGTTTTAAAGTGCAGACAGAAGAAATGACGCACTTTAGAGCGATTTCCACAGCTTTACCTCGCTGTCAGACGGCTCCATGGAAGCTTCTACGTCTATGTCTTAAAAGCCGACAGACGCCATCGACAAAAACAGTGATTTTACCTCAGAAGACAGGAGTTTCTGGTTCACCGCTGCCTCCATCTTTGATGTTTTTAAAGAGTTAGAAAGTAACTCATGGAGGCAGCGGTAGACCAGAAAGCAAGGTAAAGGTATTTTATTCTCTTATAGTTATAATTTAACCTCTCAGAACGCAGAAGCTGCTTCAGAAACAAACAAACAAACTAAACTAACTCACAGACGGAGGCAACGGCAAACCAGCAGCGCCCGTGTTCTGCAACGTTAACATGTTTTTTCAGAGAATAAATAACTTTATGCTGCTGTCAGACGGTTCTTTCTGACAGGGAACTGAAGTTGTCCAAGAGTTTCTGTTCCATCGTCCGTTTCTAAAGCTGCGTTCACACCGGGGAGCGACCGACGCGACAAACGGCTTGAAACAATGTGGAAAAGTTCGATTTCTCTGGTTTGAACATTAGTGGAAACATTTGGGATGATTTGAGAACACAATTAATATTAAGGTGTACCCCAGGGTTCGACGCTGGGTCCACTACTGGATCGGTGCATCTCTATTGTGCCCCCCCCCCACGCCGTGTTAAACGCTTAAATCTTTAATAACACCAAAGATGGAGCGGCAGCGAACCAGCAACTCCTGCGTTCTGTGACGTTAAATTACTGTTTTTATCAATGGACACACACACACACACACACACACACACACACACGAACACACACACACACACGTCACGTCATCATAGGTCAGCGCTGCCCTGCTAACGAGGGTCAGGAAGCATATGTGGATGCATTTCCTGTCATAACAGGAAGAGAGGAACCACTCCCCCGGACAAGACGTGTGTGTGTGTGTGTGTGTGTCTGTGTGTGTGTCTGTGTGCGCGTGTGTGTGTGTGTGTGTTAACAATAAGCTCTTATTACTCAGTTGTCATATCTCTGGTGGACTCACAGCTTGTGAGGATCACATGAGATGATATCAGCAGTTTGGGGAACTACAGAGTGTGTGTGTGTGTGTGTGTGTGTGTGTGTGTCTGTGTCTGTGTGTGTGTGTGTGTGTGTCTGTGTGTGTGTGTCTATCATTCACACATGAGTGTCTTTAAACATCTTTAGAGGAAGAACTGAGCAGCGCTGCACGACGACTAACCCACTCTGGAAACACGGAGCTTTTATTATTTATAATATATTTATTAATTTTATCTTTTTAATCTGTTAAAAAAGATATCTGTCTTTATTCAATTTAAAATAAAAATTCAACTAAAATATTTTAAAAAATGTAAAAAAGCAAATAAACATGAATAAATAAAGTGAGTCATAAAATAATAATAATAAAAAATAAAATAATTGCACTTTTTAAACTGCTGAAAACTCAATTTGAGCATTTTTTAGGCTGTTTGTGGAAAAGTAAAACTTTATTTCATTGTTTTTAAATAAAAAAACATCTTTGAATAAAGTTTCCACAGATTGACCCTGTGTCTGTGTGTTTGTGTAACGCTGACGTTGGCGCTGACTCACGTGTCGGTTGCGCTCGTCCATGATCCGAGCGATCTGGATCTTTTTTCGTCCCATTTCGTTTCTTTGAGTTTCCTCTTTTTCACAAACGTCGTTTCTTCTTCTGCTCTGAGACGTTCAGCTCCTCACGGTTTTTCACGTTTCAGTCCCAAAACTGCAGCGGGCTCCTTTAGAACGAGAAAACACACGAAGAAGAAGAGAAGAGTCAACGTGATGAAGAAGAAGAAGAAGAAGAAGAAGAAGAAGAGCAGGAGTCAAACAGAAACATGAACCGTGCTCAGACGTTTGTTCAACAGGAAAACAACATTAAAAACAAATAAACAGGAATAAATAAAATAAATTAAATACAAAATATTTTAAAAAAGAAAACAAATAAATCAGTCGATGTGTAAAAAGAATAGAATTTAATATATTTTTTAAATAATTAATCTTGGTTTTTCTGCCGGTGGATTTTCTTCAATTTAAAATTAAAATTAAACTGAAAAACAATTAAAAAATAAATAAAATAAAATTATCTCTTAATTCTTTCAACCAATTTAAAATTAAATTGGTTGAAAGAATTAAAAATGAAAAACATTGAATTTAAATTAAGATAAATAAAATAAATAATACATTTACCAGGGCATTTTCTTGATCTTAAAAAAAACTCATTTAAAACAGTGAAAAAAAAAGATAAATTAATTAAATTAATTATTTAAAAAATTCAATGTTAAAAAAATTCAATGTCAAAATTTGATGCTAAAAAAAATCCAAGGTTAAGGAATTAAAGGCTAAAAAAAATTCAACATTTAAAAACTAAACGTTAAAAAATTCAAAGTAAAAAATTTCAACAGGCAAAATTCGGAGTTGACATCTGTGGAACCGAGGAAAAGCAATCGATCCCAGATCCTGCTCCCCCCAGTGTCACATACATGCCCTTTTATGGTCAGAGGAAATGAGGCGGAGTCAAAGACAAGATGGAGACTCCTGTAGGTGAGGACGACTGGATCAAGTTAGAGAACGGACCTGACGGAGACGCTACGTCCGTTTTTCATACAGAATCTGGTTCAGACAAAGTTTCGCCATGAGACGAGACGGTGTATCATCTCCATAGCAACGACACCCTGTCACTTCTGACTCTTCTGGCTTTTCTTTGTAGCTGAATTCAAATTCTGGCGTTATAAAATATAAACGAGGACAGAGCTGGAGAGACACTCGCCACAGCTGCGTTTCCTGTAGCGATGAAACTGCGAAAAATAGTTTTTTTTACAGCCAGATGGACGTACGCCCCTCCCCACGACGTCACATACATGCCCTTTTTTGGTCAGAGGAAATGAGGCGGAGTCAAAGTCTGACAAGCTGGAGACTCCTGTAGGCGAGGACGACTGGATCAAGGTGAGAGAACGGACCTGACGGAGACGCTACGTCCGTTTTTATACGTCTGTTGTCTGCCATCGTAGTTTTTGTAGCGTGTGGCGCATCGTCGGCTCGAATCGACCAAATCCAGCTGAACTGGCGTCGGTGAGAGAAATGAATCTGATTGGCTGTTCGTCGGTGTGCGTGTAGAGAAACAGGAAGTGAGGAGAGTAAAACTCAAGCCAAGAGGCCGAGCGATGGAAGACGCTAAGGCACCTGCTGCTACGGGGAGGTGTTTCCTCTCACGCAGGCGCAGAACGGACGCGTTTGTTAGCCGTTAGCCGTTAGCTGTGGTCTCCGCGGTGTGTTCAAGTGCAGTTTCTTGGGCGCGACAGTCGGCCGATAGCTCTGTGACGTCAGTTTGACGCGTCTGGGTCTCGTGTGTATCGGTTGAAGTGTGTAGTGTTCCTCGTCTCCCTCGGGGGGTCGACCTGCGGCGGACGCTCTGCAGACGAGAGGACGACTGCGTTTAGCGCCGACACGTTTCCACGCGTTCCTCTTTGAACGCAGGATTTTGGAAGAGTGGGAAACGTGCGGAGGAGAAGCAGGAGGAGTGTGATGCTCTCTGTTATCAGTCGACAGATCTGCCGTCGTGCCACGGGGCCTTAAACACAACAGATTAGAGCCGCACCTGAGCAGGACTGTCGGCGCGTGAAGTGTGTGTGAGCGTGTGTGTGTGTGTGTGTGCCATGTGAGCCAAGTCTTAAGAGCTTGGGTCGCGGAGTTAACTGGATGTACACACACACACACACACGCACACGCACACACACAGACGCGCTGACAGGTGCACACAAACATCCCGTCATCACAGCAGGTGGAGGGAGGGAGAGAGGCGCTCGCAGGCACACGGGAGGAAACGGAGAAGGAAACTGGGATCGGTGACGACGCACGACGGTGACGAAGGCTGTTGGCAGCGACCGACTCCTCCTGAACACACGTGCAGTTCATATTTAATTTATATTTAATGTTAAATGTGTTTTAATGAGGTTATGAGTTTAGTAAACAGAAGAAACTTTGCAGAATCGGATCTAAAAAGATCGTTTTTGCTCCTCTAAACTCAGAATCAAGTCCAGACTACAGTACGGTGCTGTGGTGGTTAGCACTGTCGCCTCACAGCGAGAGGGTCACAAGTTTGAATCCCGTCTGGGGCCCTTCTGTGTGGAGTTTGCATGTTCCACAGTCCAAAGACTTCTTCTCCGTCTTCTTCTTCTTCTTCTCCTTCTGCTTCTTCTCCTTCTTCCTTTGCTTCTTCTTCTTCTTCTTCTTCTTCTCCTTCTCCTTCTTCTTCTTCTTCTTCTTCTTCTTCTTCTCCTTCTGCTTCTTCTCCTTCTTCCTTTGCTTCTCCGTCTTCTTCTTCTTCTTCTCCTTCTGCTTCTTCTCCTTCTTCCTTTGCTTCTTCTTCTTCTTCTTCTTCTTCTTCTTCTCCTTCTGCTTCTTCTGCTTCTTCTTCTCCTTCTGCTTCCTTTGCTTCTTCTTCTTCTTCTCCTCCTCCTCCTCCTTCTTCTTCTTCTCCTTCTTCTTCTTCTTCTTCTTCTTCTGAACTGTTCAGACATTCATCACATATGAAGAGTTCAATATAAAGGTGTCAGGTGTGTTTTTGCCGGGGTCAGAGGTCACGGGTCAGGGTCAGGGGTCAGGGTCAGAGGTGAGGGGTAGGTCTTTGACAAAGGGTCCCCGGGTCTGATGTTCCCCGGGTCCTGTGTTACCCGGTCACGTACAAAGCGGGGAACACATGTGCGTTCCCCTGTAACGTCGCTGTGTATAAACTGCTCCTGTAGGTGGAAACAACCGCCTCCTGACCCAGAACATCACCTCTAATGTGAGGGGGTGCGTTTCACGGCGGGGGCGCTGGATACGGCACAACACGCCGTCAGGAGAGCGTTCCAGGAATATGTGGAGTGTGAGTCACGCTGCCTCCGCCTCGCTTCAGGAAAGCAGCACAAGGATCAACGCCGTTTAAATTTAGAGCGCTCCCAGACGCAGACGAGCACGCTCAGCATGCTGTCGTGAAAAAACACACACACACAAAAATAAAGAGGGAGTTTTAGGCCGAATGAGACGTGAGATGCTCATGATTACATAAAACACACAGACTCAGTGTGTGTGTGTGTGTGTGTGTGTGTGTGTGTGTGTGTGTGTGTGTGTGTGTGTGTGTGTGTGAACGCGGTGCTTGATCTTCTCCAGGATGACAGCAAACCTCCACCCGACTCACCCTCACGCGCACAAACCTCCCTGCTATTAATACTCACAGAGTGAAGCAGGAGGATGAAAGAGTGAACTTTTTACCCCAACGACGATACGACTGGTTTCTGGATCACAGACGGAGAGGGAGAGAGAGAGAGAGAGAGAGAGAGACGGAGAGAGAGCGAGAGACGGAGAGAGAGAGACGGAGAGAGAGAGCGCAGATGGAAATCAGCCATCTCACGCCTGTCGTCCTCAGCTTCTCTCTCTCTCTCTCTCTCTCTCTCTCTCTCTCTCTCTCTCTCTCTCTCTCTCTCTCTCTCTCTCTCTCTCTCTCTCTCTCTCTCTCTCTCTCTCTCTCTCTCTCTCTCTCTCTCTCTCTCTCTCTCTCTCTCTCTCTCTCTCTCTCTCTCTCTCTCTCTCTCTCTCTCTCTCTCTCTCTCTCTCTCTCTCTCTCTCTCTCTCTCTCTCTCTCTCTCTCTCTCTCTCTGAAGACTCTGACGACGTGAATGTGTCCGTTTGCGTCTTTGCGTTGTACGTTTTCACAGTGGAGCGCTGAGGGGGGACGTGTGGCGGTGCCCTTGCGTTCCTTGGCAGGACGCTGCGTGCGTGGGGGTGGAGACGGGGGGGCGGGGGGGGATGTCAGGCTAACAGAAAGAAGGTGGACGGCCCCGTCTGACTTCAGGAAGCCGGTGTTTGCTCTTTCCTTTGTCTGCCGGGGCCTGAACGCCACATCTTCTTGTTTAAAGCAGCTTCTCTGTAAAGACACGGAGTTCATTCAAAATATAAAGATATAAAAACGAACTCAACGTTTTGTGTTTGTTCGTGTTCCTAAAGAGAGTTACGGTGCGTTCACGGGGCGTCGGAAATTAAGGTCATCGTGATGTCAGAATTTTAGTAATAAATGATGTTAAATGATACAACGGGACTAAAAGGTCCTAGACACGGAAAAGGTCACTTCTAGAGTCACTTTACAGCAACCGTTTAAGTTTCTCCGAGGTGAACCTGAACGCACCATAAAGGATGCAAAAATGAGGTAAAACATCTAAAAATAGTTGCATAACACGACAAAAGGGACTCACGTCACTAAAAACAGACACGAAATTACTTCGAACACATAAAATAAAGCACAGAGATAAAAAAACGACAACAAGGGAATTTAAAAACAGACGTAAAATGACTTAAAAACAACACAATGGTGTAAAAGAAACCCCCGATATTCGATACCATGGAGGAGAAGTCCTGTAGTTACACATAAAGTCACTTTTGAGTTTCTCCAAGGTGAACCTGAACGCACCATAAAGGACGCAAAATGAGGTAAAACGTGAAAATAGTTGCATAACATGTACAAAAGGGACTCACATCACTAAAAGTAGACGCAAAAGGATATAAAAATGACACAATGGTATAAAAAAAAACATATTCGATGCCTCTTTCGATGCCACAGACACAGCAGACATTTGAGTTTCTCTGAGGTGAACCTGAACGCACCATGAAGTCCCATCAGAGTACTGCAAAAGGATGCAAAATGAGGTAAAACATGTAAAAATAGTTGCATAACACGACAAAAGGGACTCACGTCACTAAAAAACGTTGCAAAATGTCTTAAAAATAGACGCAAAGTTACAACAAAGACATAAAATAAACCACAGAGATAAAAAACGACAACAAAGAAATTCAAAATCACTAAAAATAGACGTAAAATGACGTAAAAACGACACAATGGTATAAAAGAAACCCGATATTCGATACCGCAGAGTAAAAGTCCCGTAGTTACACAAAAAGTCACTTCTAGACGGTACTTTACAGCAGCCATTTGAGTTTTTCCGAGGTGAACCTGAACGCACCATAAAGGATGCAAAATGAGGTAAAACACGTAAAAATAGTTGCATAACACGTACAAAAGGGACTCACGTCACTAAAAGTAGACCCGAAATGACGTAAAAATGACACAATGGTATAAAAATAAACATATTCGATGCCACAGACACAGCAGACATTTGAGTTTCTCTGAGGTGAACCTGAACGCACCATGAAGTCCCATCAGAGTACTGCAAAATGAGGTAAAACATGTAAAAATAGTTGCATAACACGACAAAAGGGACTCAAGTCACTAAAAAACAACGCAAAATGTCTTAAAAATAGACACAAAATTACTACGAAGACATAAAATAAACCACAGAGATAAAAAACGACAACAAAAGGAACTCAAAATGACTGAAAGTAGACATAAAATGACGTAAAAACGACACAATTGTATAAAAAAGAAACGATATTCGATGCCACAGAGACAGCAGCCCTTTGAGTTTCTCCGATGTGAACCTGAACGCACCATGAAGTCCCTTTAGAGAACTACAAAAGGATGCAAAATGATGTAAAACTTGTAAAAATAGTTGCATAACACGACAAAAGGGACTCACGTCACTAAAAATAGACGTAAAATGACGTAAAAACGACACAATGGTATAAAAAAGAACGATATTCGATCAGCCTTTTGAGTCTCTCCGAGGTGCACCTGAACGCACCGTGGAGTCCCATCAGAGTCATGGATGTAAACAGGAAGTGGACGCAGCGTTGGAGGTGGAGCGACGTTCGTTCATGTGAAGTTAAACTAAAATACCCGGATGATCGGCGCGACTTCCTCTCGTTCGTGAGCCCAAGGATGCGTCGGGAACTGATGTCGTCACAGTTGAACCACTTTAACCAAACAGCTGTTTCCTGGTTCCAGTTTGGAGTTTTGGAACTTTTTCAGATAACAAACTAATTTATTTAACGGTTCAAAATCTGGTGCTCGAACCAGAAGGGAGTCCCACGCTCTCTCTCTCGACGCACACACACTTTACGTGACTCATGAGACTGGTGTTCACAGGACACGAGAGAAATCGTAGTTACCGCGGTTACGGTTTTACAGCCTGTGAATGACGGGAGCCGTTGCACCGCGTCTACCAAGTGTTTCATCAACCTGAAAAACAAACACGGGCTAAATTAAAGTCTCTACGGTGTCAGATGGTGAAGCAGGTAACTCGATCTCATATCTGCGGTTTGGTGAGGGATGCCCCCCCCGCCTCCGCCCCCGCCGCCCCTATAAGCAGTGAATGACACTCACTCTGTGGCAGCGCACCACATGCTCAGCATACGGCGACCGCGTCCCGCCTCTCCCTACACCACCGGGCAGCAGATCCAGCAGGAGGCGAGTTAGACGCTCGCTCTCAGAGTCGGACATGAAACACGCGGGTGTCGCTCAGTGACACGCACACTTCAGGACGACGTCACTTCCTCTGTCGTCCGTCGAGGTGAACGCCCAGAAATGAGCTCAGGAACCAGGGGGAGAGAAGGCGCCGCAGCACCCGCCTGAGAAACCTGCACGTCACGCAATCCTGACTCTGTGACGCTCACAGCACAACTTTGACCTGTCTCACATGAACTAACGGCGCTCCACCTCCAACGCTGCGTCCACTTCCTGTTTACATCCATGACTCTGATGGGACTCCACGGTGCGTTCAGGTGCACCTCGGAGAGACTCAAAAGGCTGCTGTAAAGTACCGTCCGCCCTCTAGAAGTGACTCTTAAACATCAGGGAACACGGCACTGAGGGGAAACACGAGGCTCGGACCAGGAAATCTTATTTTGAAAGGGCGTCACGTCACGACTGAACAGATGGATATTGACTCTGGTTTTTGCCCGTTTCCGATCCAACTCCATTTCACCCAGTGCCAGCCTACAGTAGCTGCACCCAACAACAGACAACCCTGGCAACCAG
This sequence comes from Echiichthys vipera, assembly GCF_963691815.1. NCBI lineage: Eukaryota > Metazoa > Chordata > Actinopteri > Perciformes > Trachinidae > Echiichthys > Echiichthys vipera. Next base: position 28,723,158 of record NC_139841.1, read on the forward strand.
CAACGCCCAACGCTATTGGCTGCTACCATGGAAACACAACGGGACAGGAAGTCAAACTTTCATTCAGTTCCCCTGAAAACGCCCCGTGGGTGGATTATTATTAAAAATATAACTTTTAATAAAGATTCGACAGATTTAACCTTTAATATTTTGTGTTTAAGACACGGGGGGGTGGGGGGGGCTCTTGTCCCGGTCTGCACAGGGCCCCCAAACGTCTGAACCCGCCCCTGTTACACTGATTTAACTCTGAACATGAGAAAAATAAACTTTCTCCAACTGAAGCATCGCTGTGAGTTCAGTCTCCTTACACGAGTGTGTCTGCAGAAAAGTACTTTAACTCCTCACACACACACACACACACACACACGCGGGTGAAGTCGACCGGTCCGCGGCTCCGCAGACAGAAACAAGCCCGTTAAATGAGCTCCAGCTCCGGGCTGTGGACTGCGAACCTACCCGGTGAAGACGACCCTAAGCCCGGGAGGAAGTTGTGCGGAAGCCCGAGCGCTGTGGATCCTCCGGTGCCCGCACGGAGAGCACGAACCCGCTTCACTGGAGTTTCCTGTTGTCGGTACCGTGTCCAGCCCGCACGCTGCTGCCCCGCATCCTCACGCACACTGAGCCGCCGCACACTGAGCTTACCTCCGCATGTCTCTGCGCGTCACTCCGCCCTGCGTGCGTCCGTCCTGCGGGTCAGTCCACCGGGAGGATCCGGTAAACACGCGCCTCAGAGGCGGGGAGGCACCTGGACACACGTGTGCGCGCGCATACGCATACGCATATACACACACACACACACACACAGAGACACACACACGCGCACACACACACACACACAGACACACACACACACACACAGAGACACACACACAGACACACACACACACACACACACACACACACACACACACAGAGACACACACACACACACACACAGACACACACACACACACACACACACACACACACACAGACACACACACACATACACACACACACACACACCGGAAATAAACAGAAGTCTCTGTGAGTTTTTTTAAGTGTTTAAATAAAAACTGAAGAAAAAAAAGTGAATTCATTGTAAATACTTTTTGTATTTACTTTTTATTATTATTTTTTATTTTTATTACAAGTTTGTTCATATCAACAACTAAAAATAATAATTTAAAAATATGAATAATTAAATAATAATATAATTGTGTAGTAAAAATATTAACAAATAATATTAATATCGGTCATAATAACAATAATACTAATGTTAATAATGATATATATTTTTAAACAAACAAAAAAATATTATTCCAATAATAATAATGTGATAATAAAAAGAATGATGATGGTAGTAATAATCATAACAATAATCGTAATATTATTAATAATATTTTAAAACAAACAAAAAATATAATAAAATAATTTAAAAAAAGATGCTAATCATCATCATAACAATAATACTGATTTATATATACTGAAATAATAACATTAATATGAAACAAATAAAAAACATCCCAACAACAATAATTAAAAACTTAATCTGAATAAAATAACAATAAAATAACAATAAAATAATAATAATAATAATAATAAAGATTATTGATAAAGCACATTGTTAAAAGTGTTTTACAAAATCAGAACAGATTTAAACACAAAGTGAAATGAAGCAGAATAAAAAGTTTAAAGTTTAAACGTTTTCTGCAGAGTTCAGGTTCAACGCTGCCGCTCAGTGGAGAAGACTGGAAACACACCTTTACTTTATTATTTATGATTTACTTTATTATCATTTAACTCTCTGTTCATTCAGGACATGAGACGGATAAATAAATAATAAATAATAAATAAATAATAAATAATAAATAAATAATAAACAAATAAACAAAGTTAAAGTGTGAAACATTCTCACGACCTGTGATAAGATTCTTGTTTCTACTTTCACGGTTTTCCCTTTTTTATATTTGATCCTATTTCATTTTTCCCAAAACACTTTATTTATTTATTTATTTCTTATTTCTTTCAAGTGTGTTTTTCTTTAACAATAAACACAAGAACAACATGTATTTTGTTTTGTGGTGAAGGAAAAATCCTCTGAAACATTTTAGAAAATAATAAAATAATGTGGAAAAGGTTTCGAGGTGACGTCTTTAAATGTTTTTGTCCGATAGTCCGAAACCCAAAGAGCGAGACACGACGAGATGCAACACCGTGAGACACAACACCGTGAGACACAACACCGTGAGATACAACACCGTGAGACACAACACCGTGAGATACGACACCGTGAGATACGACACCGTGAGATACAACACCATTAATATACAACACCGTGAGACACGACACCATTAATATACAACACCGTGAGATACAACACCGTGAGACACGACACCGTGAGATACAACACCGTGAGACAAAACACCGTGAGACACAACAGCGTGAGACACAACACCGTGAGACAAAACACCGTGAGATACAACACCGTGAGACAAAACCCCGTGAGATACAACACGATGAGACACAACACCGTGAGACACAACACCGTGAGATACAACACCGTGAGACACAACACCGTGAGATACAACACCGTGAGATACAACAACGTGAGACACAACACCGTGAGATACAACACCGTGAGACACAACACCGTGAGATACAACACCGTGAGATACAACAACGTGAGACACAACACGATGAGACACAACATGAGACACAACACCGTGAGATACAACACCGTGAGACACAACACCGTGAGATACAACACCGTGAGACACAACACCGTGAGATACGACACCGTGAGATACGACACCGTGAGATACAACACCGTGAGATACAACATGATGAGACACAACACCGTGAGATACAACACCGTGAGACACAACACCGTGAGATACAACACCGTGAGATACAACACCGTGAGACGCAACATGATGAGATACGATACCGTGAGATACGACACCGTGAGACACAACATGATGAGACACAACACCGTGAGATACAACACCGTGAGCTACAACATGATGAGACACAACACCGTGAGATACAACATGATGAGAAACAACACCGTGAGACACAACACCGTGAGATACAACACCGTGAGATACAACACCGTGAGAAACAACACCGTGAGACACAACATCGTGAGATACAACACCGTGAGACACAACACCGTGAGACGCAACACCGTGAGTAACAACACCGTGAGACACAACACCGTGAGATACAACACCGTGAGACAAGACACCGTGAGATACAACACCGTGAGATACAACACCGTGAGACACAACACCGTGAGACGCAACACCTTGAGACACAACACCGTGAGATACAACACCGTGAGATACAACACCGTGAGAGACAACACCGTGAGATACAACACCGTGAGATACAACAGCTTGAGATACAACACCGTAAGACACAACACCGTGAGATAAGACACCGTGAGATACAACACCGTGAGATACAACACCGTGAGATACAACACCGTAAGACACGACACCATGAGACACGACACCATGACCGTGTTTGAGATACAACACGATGAGACACAACACCGTGAGACACAACACCGTGAGATACAACACCGTGAGACACAACATGAGACACAACACCGTGAGATACAACACCGTGAGATACAACACCGTGAGACACAACACCGTGAGATACAACACCGTGTGATACAACACCGTGAGACAAAACACCGTGAGATACAACACGATGAGACACAACACCGTGAGACACAACACCGTGAGATACAACACCGTGAGACACAACATGAGACACAACACCGTGAGATACAACACCGTGAGATACAACACCGTGAGATACAACACCGTGAGACACGACACCGTGTGATACAACACCGTGAGACACAACACCGTGTGATACAACACCGTGAGACACAACACCGTGAGATACAACACCGTGAGACACAACACCGTGAGATACAACACCGTGAGACACAACACGATGAGACACAACAAGATGTGATACAACACCGTGAGACACAACATGAGACACAACACCGTGAGATACAACACCGTGAGATACGACACCGTGAGACACAACACCGTGAGATACAACACCGTGAGATACAACACAGTGAGATACGACACCGTGAGATACGACACCGTGAGATACGACACCGTGAGACGCAACACCGTGAGACGCAACACCGTGAGACACAACACCGTGAGACACAACACCGTGAGATACAACATGAGATACAACACCGTGAGATACGACACTGTGAGATACAACACCGTGAGATACAACATGAGATACAACACCGTGAGACACGACACCGTGAGACACAACACCGTGAGATACAACACGGTGAGACACAACACCGTGAGATACAACACCGTGAGACACAACACCGTGAGACACAACACCGTGAGATACAACACCATGAGACACAACACCGTGAGACACAACACCGTGAGACACAACATGAGACACAACACCGTGAGATACGACACCGTGAGATACAACACCGTGAGACACGACACGATGAGATACAACACCGTGAGATACGACACCGTGAGACACGACACGATGAGATACAACACCGTGAGATACATCACGGTGAGATACAACATGCGACACAACACCGCGAGATACGACACAGTGAGACGCAACAAGGTGAGACACAACACCGTGAGATACAACACCGTGAGATACGACACCGTGAGATACAACACCGTGAGACACGACACCGTGAGACACGACACCGTGAGACACGACACCGTGTGATACAACAGCGTGAGATACAACACCGTGAAACACGACACCGTGGGATACGACACCGTGAGATACGACACCGTGAGATACAACACGATGAGATACAACACCGTGAGATACGACACCGTGAGATACGACACCGTGAGATACGACACCGTGAGACACAACACCGTGAGATACAACACCGTGAGATACGACACCGTGAGACACAACACCGTGAGATACAACACCGTGAGATACGACACCGTGAGACACAACACCGTGAGATACAACACCGTGAGATACGACACCGTGAGACACAACACCGTGAGATACAACACCGTGAGACACAACACGATAGGAGACGGCGCCATATGACACGACGAGATGAGCGTAACACGACAAGACACAATATCAAAGGATACGATAAGATATGATCAGACACATTACCACATGAAACGGTATAATATGATACAATACAACAAGACCAGACAAGACAAGACACGGGACAATATAACTAGACGAACATGACACGTTGAGACAAGAGACGATAAGAAACGATACCACACCGAACGATATGAAATGTTATGATACGTTACAATAAGACAAGACAAGATACCATACCATGCGATATGATAAGACATATGATACGTGACAATAAGAAGACACGCGACAAGACATTGTAAGGTTTGATGAGACCAGCGTGACATGTCGAGACGAGATACGATAAAAATACCATACCATACGATAAGACAAGATATGATACCATACCATACGTGACACGTCGAGACAAGACAGGATACAATAACACAAGATACGATTCATACCATACGATATGATACAATCATAAGATCTGATACAATAACACAAGATAAGCTCTGCTTTGAGACAAGACAAAATACGCTAAGACACAATCGCTACGCTACGGTTTGGTACGTTATTAGGAAACGATACGACAAGTCAAGATACAATGATACGATATTTGTTTCATTTATTTACAACCCACGTAAATCCAGTTTCTTATCGTAGAGACGAAGAAAACCAGAGTTTTCTGTTAATCTGCGATGGATTCCAGCTCCAGTGTAACAGGTTGAACCGTGCGTCTGAACCCAACGTCCCCGAGTCACTGAGTCCCCGAGTCCCCGAGTCCCTGAGTCCCTGAGTCCCTGAGTCTCTGAGTCACTGAGTCACTGAGTCCCTGAGTCCCTGAGTCACTGAGTCCCTGAGTCCCTGAGTCACTGAGTCCCTGAGTCCCTGAGTCCCTGAGTCCCTGAGTCACTGAGTCCCTGAGTCCCTGAGTCCCTGAGTCCCTGAGTCACTGAGTCCCTGAGTCCCTGAGTCACTGAGTCCCTGAGTCCCTGAGTCCCTGAGTCCCTGAGTCACTGAGTCCCTGAGTCCCTGAGTCCCTGAGTCACTGAGTCACTGAGTCCCTGAGTCCCCGAGTCACTGAGTCCAGCTTCACTTTGAGCTTTAACCGACGTTGTTTCTGTCGTTTACAGCGAATCAGAAGCAGCGGCCGGATCTGAAGAGCAGCTGCAGAGTCTCTGTGGGTTCGTCTTCACAGACACGCTGCAGTCGCTGGAGCCATTAAAGACATCGACCCGTGCAGCTTTAATGCTCCTGTAACGATCACACACAGGACTCTCCTCCTGCCGTCTATCAGCAGCCTTTCAACGCACAACATACTCTGCTTATGTACTCTACACACTGTTTATATACTGTATATATATAAATGAAGAGTCACTTTAGTGTCTCACAGGAAATGTAAAAAGCAGGAACAGGAAATCAGAACTTAAATAGATTCAATGAAACTGTAAAAAGCTGCAACTGGAAATAATCAATCACCGATAAATTAAGTGGAAGTGAAGCTCGTTTGTTTGATCCCAGCGCCCAAAACCTGACGACTCAAAGGTCGGAGCAACATTTCAACTCTTCATCAATCATTCAGTCATTCATTCATTCATTCATCGTCAACCGCTTGTCCCTGTCGGGGTCGTGGGGGGGTGGAGCCGATCCCAGCTGACATCGGGCGTGAGGCGGGGTCCACCCTGGACAGGACGCCAGTCTATCACAGGACACATAGAGACGAACAGAGACAGACAACCATTCACACCTACGGGTGATTTAGAGTCATCAATGAACCCAACACCTGCACGTCTTTGGACTGTGGGAGGAAACCGGAGAACCCGGAGAAAAGCCACGCAGACACGGGGACAACATGCAAACTCCACACAGAAGGGCCCCAGCCGGGATTCAAACCAGGAACCCTCTCGCTGTGAGGCCACAGTGCTGACCACCACACCACCGTGTCGTCTTTCTTCATCAATCAACGTTTAGAAATCCAGAGTAGAACAAAAATAGAGAAACTCACGTAACTTTCGTTCAAAGACTATTTCCGGGTCCGAGCTTCGTACTTTTACGATGATTTCCCAGATTTAACAACGACGTGATTCTCATTTAAGCTTCGTGTCGATGAAAAGCTGTGTGAAGAAAGAGGTGATGGGAAAAGGTTCGGCCGTATGTGTTTGTTTTGTTCCACAGAGCAAAAGGTGTGGTTACGGTGTTACGCCAAAACTTAAAGTTCGGACACGTAGAATCTTTATAAAAGCTATATTTTTAAATAATAATCCACCCACGGCAGGATTTGGGCGTTGCTGGTTGCCAGGGTTGTCTATTGTTGGGTGCAGCTACTGTAGGCTGGCACTGTTCTGCTCTTTCTACACATTCAACCTTTAAAGACCGGAGACCACTCGGGAACGCTGTTGGCAAGTTTTTGAAATGTCCAGAGTCGATGATGTCGTCTCATATCGATCGCAGACTTTGTAATATCACAAAATATAGTTTTTCTGTCCAGTGAATTGATATAATACCGTGTGATGTACACTCGTACCATCCACCACCCGACCCTCCTCCCTACGTGGATTTTACGGAAACAAAAG
>NC_139841.1:28735803-28740803 GCF_963691815.1 Echiichthys vipera
TAATTTTCCATGTTTTTTATTATTATATAACACATGCTTTGTTATTTATAGTGTATTTTTCATTCATTAATTTTTAATATTTTAATTGTTTTTTAATTCCTTTGATTTTTATATTTTTATTTTCCTGCTTTTTCTTTAATACAATGAATTAATTATGAATTTATATCTTATAGTTACACTTACTTTAGTAACACAATTTAATTTTCATTTTTATTTCATTATTTATTTTGTTTGCGTGAGTAATTTATTTTAAATGTATTTTGAATAATTAATTTATGTTAGTTTTTATTTTTTTAATGTATTTTATAACACTCATTCATTTTTATTATATTATTTAATTTTTATTATATTATTTATTTGTTTCATGCATGACTAATTTATTTTAAATATATTTTCCATTATTATTTTTTATGTATTTTCAATGACTTTGATTGATGTTTATTATATTAATTTAATTTTCATTATTAATTATTTTGATTTTTATATATTTATTTACTGCTTTTTCTTTAATACATGCGTAATTTATTTTAAATGCATTTTAATTATTCATTCATGTTATAGTTTTTAATGTATTTTTAATTTATTAATTTTAAAATAAAATAAATAAATAAAATATTTAGTCAATTTATTTTTATTGACTTTAAATGATCTTCATTATATTTATTTAATTTTCATTATTCATTCTTTTGATTTTTATTCCCTGCTTTTTCTTTAATACATGCGTAAATTATTTTCAATTTATATTTACTTATTTTTAATTCACTAATTTATTGATCTTAATCTATCACCGTCACAGTCCCAGGGGACATTTCTAAGCTTTTAAAACCACATTTAACGGATGAAACTCGGACGTTTTCTTCATTAAACGGCTGTTTTGATGCTTTATTGGTGACTTCCCTGCAGTGAAGGGTCTGAACCCTCCGTCAGAGCTGTGTCTCACAGAGAGGCGGCTCAGTGCAGCGCGCCGCGAGCGTCTGGAGATAAAGTTACTGTGAAATCCATGAGCGAGTGTAAACCAATCCGTCCTCACCCAACTGCCACGCATAGTCCGCGCTCCGCAGCCCGTCCCCTGGGAACCTTCTCCAGGACCAGTTCCTGTTATTGAACTTGATACGATCCACTAATAATACTAATAATGATCATTTATCGTAAAGAAATCACTTATTATACGTTCACAGAGTTTAGCTGCGTGATCTTAGACCGTGACAAAATAAGGTATATTTACGTTTTGAGAAGATTTACTGTGAATTATAATTTCTACTTTCATTTAACAACTTACAACTGTATTTTTGTGTGTGCTGTGCTCAAAATGTCAACACAGCCTCTGTATCGTAACATGTATCTTATCGTGATACGTACCACATCCTGGCCTCTGTATCATGATACGTATCGTGGCCTCTGTATCGTGACCTCTGTATCGTAGCCTCTGTATCATGATACGTATCGTGGCCTCTGTATCGTGGCCTCTATATCGTGATACGTATCTTGGCCTCTGTATCGTGGCCTCTATATCGTGATACGTATCTTGGCCTCTGTATCTTGGCCTCTGTATCTTGGCCTCTGTATCGTGGCCTCTGTATCGTGGCCTCTGTATCGTGGCCTCTGTATCGTGGCCTCTGTATCTTGGCCTCTGTATCGTGGCCTCTGTATCGTGGCCTCTGTATCGTGGCCTCTGTATCGTGGCCTCTGTATCGTGGCCTCTGTATCGTGGCCTCTGTATCGTGGCCTCTGTATCGTGGCCTCTGTATCTTGGCCTCTGTATCGTGGCCTCTGTATCGTGGCCTCTGTATCGTGGCCTCTGTATCGTGGCCTCTGTATCTTGGCTTCTGTATCTTCATACGTATCGTGGCCTCTGTATCGTGGCCTCTGTATCTTGGCCTCTGTATCGTGGCCTCTGTATCGTGGCCTCTGTATCGTGGCCTCTGTATCTTGGCCTCTGTATCTTGGCCTCTGTATGGTGATACGTATCTTGGCCTCTGTATCTTGGCCTCTGTATCGTGATACGTATCGTGGCCTCTGCATCGTGGCCTCTGTATCATGACACGTACTGTGGCCTCTGTATCATGACACGTACTGTGGCCTCTGTATCATGACACGTACTGTGGCCTCTGTATCATGACACGTATCGTGGCCTCTGTATCATGACACGTATCGTGGCCTCTGTATCATGACACGTACTGTGGTCTCTGTATCATGACACGTATCGTGGCCTCTGTATCATGACACGTATCGTGGCCTCTGTATCATGACACGTATCGTGGCCTCTGTATCCTGGCCTCTGTATCATGACACGTATCGTGGCCTCTGTATCATGACACGTATCGTGGCCTCTGTATCGTGGCCTCTGTATCATGACACGTATTGTGGCCTCTGTATCCTGGCCTCTGTATCATGACACGTATCGTGGCCTCTGTATCATGACACGTATCGTGGCCTCTGTATCCTGGCCTCTGTATCATGACACGTATCGTGGCCTCTGTATCATGACACGTATTGTGGCCTCTGTATCCTGGCCTCTGTATCGTGGCCTCTGTATCATGATACGTATCGTGGCCCCTGTATCGTGATACGTATCATGGCCTCTGTATCGTGGCCTCTGTATCATGATACGTATCGTGGCCTCAGTATCGTGACACGTATCGTGGAACATATCGTGGCCTCACACCTGATACCCATTGTATCGTGATGTGTGACATTACGGTCTGAATAGCCTGTTGGTGAAATGTGCTTTATTTGTTGTTTTCCTGTAATTATCAACAAAATGTCCAAAGAAACCTTAAATATTCACATTTAAGAAGCAGGAACCAGTGAATTCATTTATCGTTGACTTCAAAGAATAATAATTATGCATAATTGTTTCATTCACTTCCTCAGAGCAGCGACATTAAAGATCAAAGAACTGCTTCCATTGTGTTGTTGTTGTGTGTTTGTCAGGAGCTGAGTTTGGGATTTAAGGGGATTTAAGGTGAGAAATATAAAATATAAACAACTTTTCAAAAGACAAAACTTTGCTGATCACTTCATGTGACACACAACACACAAAGCGTCCTGTGGAGCTGCTTAACATGCCGACCATTTCACAGCGCCGCTCCGCTCATGGTGGCCGTGCAGGTTGAGGTCATTCTTATGGTTGGGGGGGGTCAAAGGTCACGGCCCCCACCTGGACGCCGGTGTCACCCTGGCAGCTGACACGCGTCATAAACACTCAGAATCAGCCTGAACATGACATGTTCCTCTGCGGGGACGACGGGCGGCGCTCTGCACCGACTCGTCCGGGTCCCTCAGTACGGCTGAAAGTGTTTCTGTATAAACGCACGGCCGTGGAAGCGAGTTAAATACCGACACGCCATCGCAGATCTGAGCAAAGCGAACCTCCCCCTCAGGCTGCGGCGTCTCAGGGAGGGTCGGAGGGGACGTGTTGTCACATGGACGGCATAGCTGGGCTAATGAGTGACAGGTGAGGCTGAACTGTGACTCTGGTTACCGCGGAGACGCCCGCTGTGCAAACAGAGACACGTAACTGTGGTTCTGTTCACACAGACAGAATAAATCTCACCCGCTCGCTTGTTGTTCCCCTCACAGGCGAACGCCTGAGGGACTGTAATGAACATGGTTCTGGTGGCTGGAGGTTTCTGAATCAAACATCTATCTGAAAGAGTGAGACGCTCCCGAATGTGAAGCTCGAGCGAAACTGGATTTCTGAGGCTGTTGTTGATATTAATACTGTACAAAAGTACATTTTCTACACACAAAACAGACAAAAGAAGGCATAAACTGTTACAAAAACACAGAATGACCACAAACACATGTAAAAACGAGCACAAAGAGACGCAGAAATACATGAAGACTCAAATCTACCATGACAATCAGCAAAATGACAAAAATGTGAAAAAACAATTACAAAAAGACGCAAAAGGACCACAAAAACACACTAAATGACCACAAATAGCCATGAAAAGGGGCAAAAAGACAACACAGAGGTGCAAAACCACAAAAAGATCTCAAATGACCACAAACACACACACAACAACAACCACCATCAGTTATTTGATGCTGTAAAAATGTGGTGAGGCGTCAGGATTGACTCATGATTGGTAGCAGACGTACGGACAGAACGCCGATGGCGGAGATGAACTGGCACCTCTCCAGCCACCAGTCCACACGGTGACTCGGCTTGGAACCGTAGGGTCGCCGCTTTGAGTCCCTGTGGACTGAGCTACTGCTGCCCCAATAGCTAAAGGCTCGTAAGCCCCAGCTGTGAGCTTTATCACAGTGGAAAGTTTTAAGTTTACTCTTAAATACGGGGACAGTGTCGCCTCCAGAATAACACTTGGGACTTGGTTCCACAAAAGAGGAGCTTGGTAGCTGAAGGCTCTGCCTCCACTTCTACTTTTGGAGACTCGAGGAACGACCAGTAGCCCTGCATCCTCAGAGCGCAGAGATCTAGGGGCGTCCTCCCACTGTGCGTGCGTCCCGTGCCCCGTGCTTTAGGGTCCTTGTCCCCCCCTCCAGGCCCGTTTGTACTCACACTACCTGGGCCTCGGAGAATGCTTCTTGCTGCCTATACGTCATCACGCCGTAACACGTCACACGCATTGATGACGTCATGGCGATGCGTGGCTTTGTTTCCAGATCTTTCCGTAGACCTCGGAGTTTTTGTGCGTCTTGTCGACTGTTTTTGAATCTTTTCATCGACCAAATCTGCAGTAAACACTCCACCTCCGCATCACACCAACGTGAACCTTTCACCGCCATTGTTTGAAATGTCCGCGCATGGTCCCTCCTTCTTTTTTCTACGTCCCAACAGGCGCACAGGAAATGACCTCAGAGCCGCCGTAGGCCTCGTGCTCGTACACGTGCGCACGCTCGTGCTCGTACACGTGCAAACGTGCTTTACTAAAGCCCACCTCTCCCAAACGGGCCGTGGACGGCAAGTGTGCCGCTCCTAGACGTGGTACGGTTGCACTCACACTGGTCAAAGGAACCAGACTTTAGCCGTG
>NC_139841.1:28743303-28753303 GCF_963691815.1 Echiichthys vipera
TCGTAGCGTTTCAGGCTAAAGTCGTAGTGTTTCAGACTAAAGTCGTAGCGTTTCAGACTAAAGTCGTAGCGTTTCAGACTAAAGTCGTAGCGTTTCAGACTAAAGTCGTAGCGTTTCAGACTAAAGTCGTAGTGTTTCAGACTAAAGTCGTAGCGTTTCAGACTAAAGTCGTAGCGTTTCAGACTAAAGTCGTAATGTTTCAGACTAAAGTCGTAGTGTTCCAGACTAAAGTCGTAGCGTTTCAGACTAAAGTCGTAGCGTTTCAGACTAAAGTCGTAGTTTCAGACTAAAGTCGTAGCGTTTCAGACTAAAGTCGTAGCGTTTCAGACTAAAGTCGTAGTGTTTCAGACTAAAGTCGTAGTGTTTCAGACTAAAGTCGTAGTGTTTCAGACTAAAGTCGTAGCGTTTTCAGATTAAAGTCGAAGTGTTTTCAGACTAAAGTCGTAGTATTTTCACATTAAAAGTCGTAGTATTTTCACATTAAAAGTCATAGTATTTTCACATTAAAAGTCGTAGTATTTTCACATTAAAAGTTGTAGTATTTTCAGACTAAAACTTGAAGTATTTTCACATTAAAAGCCTGGGTTTATTCACCCAGACAGTGTTGATGTTTGTGATGAACTGAAGGATGAAATGTTTCTTTTACGTGTTGAGTAAATTCTTCTTCTTAAGAGAAATAAACTCTTTAAAAAGCTCCTTGGATCAGGTGGAAAACGCATCGTCACAAAGCTGAAAACAGGACGTTTGTAGAGAGACGTGTTTGTCTCAGGACGCCACGCCACAAACACACGATGATCTCATAGAATATGACGCAGATTAAACTCCCGACAGGACGTAAAGGAGTTAAAACGAGCTCAGCATTAAACATCTACAGCAACGTTAATGCAGCAGGAAGAGCCCGGGTTTGAACGCAGTGTGTGTGTGTGTGTGTGTGTGTGTGTGTGTGTGTGTGTGTGTGTGTGTGTGTGTGTGTGTCTCCGCCGTTGATTCCTGCATCACTTTCATTCGTCTCCCTCAGAAACTTCTACTCTGTCATTGTGTGATTGGCTCAAGTTATTACCAAAGCAAATTGGGTTAGCCAACCGCAGCCGTCCTCATCACGAGCCGCCGCCGGACGCCAAAGAACACGAACGAGGGTTTTCATCCAAACCCATATGAAAAGGTCTGCGGGGAGACAAATGACAGGGAGCTCAGGGGGACCCGCCTAACGGGGGTTTGTGGTCGTTACTCTGCATCTGTGCTGTGAGCTTTATTACCTCAGCACATTCATCATCATCATCATCATCATCATCATCGTCATGCTATCGGGTGTCTGTGTTATTCTGTGGGGACTGTGCGTTTAAACATCAGCTGCTTCCCTTTTATCTTCTGATTAGTTGATGTTAACGTGCCGCCGCGACCGTCTGCTCTTCATAATGACTTCTGTAAAATCGTTCCAAGCATTTGACCTCAGTTAGGATCGTTTGTACAGACTGAAGAGGAGCTGGCAGTTTGGGCAGAAACAGAGAAACGTCACGTCGGCTCTTTAAAGAACAGAATCCTCCAGTGAGACGGTTTTCTGATCAGCTGTTCGGTGAACGTTCAGGCGGAAGAGTGATGAACGAGTGGCGCCCTCTGGTGGACAGATGCTGGACTAACAGGCTCTGATACATGAAAGACACGTCAACACTTCACGTCCACAGGAACTCTGCCCATGTTTCAGATTTAGTTTAAGACGCCTGCAGTGCGTTAGAGTCAGAAGTTAGGATCATGACTGGATCACTGAACAAACACACCAGGACTAATGTATGATGCTGGAAAGTCCATCAGACAACAACAAAGACGCAAAACTACAAAAAAGACACACAATGACCACAAATACATGCAAAACTACCACAAAAGAATGCAAAACTACACAAAAGGGATGCAAAACTACCACAAAGCGGCACAAATTGTCCTAAAACAGATACAAAATGACCAAAAATATGTGCAAAACTATAAAAAAAACACAAAACCAACTAAAAGGGATGCAAAATTACCACAAAGGGATGCAAACTACAACAAAGGGATGAAAAACTACAACAAAGGGATGCAAACTACAACAAAGGGATGCAAAACCACCACAAATACATGCAAAACTACCACAAAGGGATGCAAAACCACCACAAAGGGATGCAAAACTACCACAAAGGGATACAAAACTATCACATAGGGATGCAAAACCACCACAAAGGGATGCAAAACCACCACAAAGGGATGCAAAACTACCACAAAGGGATGCAAAACTACCACAAAGAGGCACAAATTGTCCTAAAACAGAAACAGAATGACCACAGATACAATGCAAATCTACCATACAAAGGCTTAAAACTACTAAACAGAAGCAAAAAAAACAACAATTTCATGCAAAAAGGCCAAAATGAGAAAATGACTAAAAAGACACTTGATTTTTGGTGTGTGTGTGTGTGTGTGTGTGTGTGTGTGTGAGGTGGACTGACACAGACACTGATGTGACTGTAAACATAATATCCCATTGTTATTTTTTCATCTTACACTGACTTCTGTATGGTTTCTGATGGTAAATCAAACCTTTATATTCATTATTATTATTATTATTATTTGTTTGTGGACATGAACTAAGAAACAAAGACTTGCTGGCAAACTGATTTATTTCATACAGAATAAATAGCACACTCAGACATTCACGGGTGTAAACTGCAAATACAGACAGTGTGAAATGGTCCTTTAAGGTTTAAACGTGACTAAAACGTCTCCTCCTCCCCACAGAGAGATCTGCTCTGCAACATGGATCAACCAGACGACAACAAACATCAAACTCATCCAGTGTTCTTCACTTCAGAGGCCGGTTTTCACCACGTTTGGGTTCAGACAGACTCGTGTAAAGGTCAGCGGAGTAAATGTGAACGAATGGAGCGGCGTGGTATCAACAGTGACACGTTCAGGACAGAGCGTCCGGGCCTCTTACATAATGAATCAAGTATGAACCTAAAGTCCTCATCGGACCCTGGAGAGGAAGCCGACACGTGTTTTACCTTCATGGACACGCGGGCAGATGATCGGTCACTCTCACGTTATGGACCCAAAAGTCTTCTCCCCGCCTCCTCAGGAGTCCTCCTCAGGAGTCCCCCGTCATGATGGAGACGAACTCATCCTGATTGACTGGAAACAGGAAACGATAAATGTTAAATGGACTTGTTCTTATAAAGCGTCTTTCTCGTCTTCTGACTTTCACACTTGTCACATTCACACTGATGGCGGTGGACATCTAGAGACCATCTAATCTAATCTGACCATTCACACACATTCACACACCCATGTGCAGCACGGGGAGACATTCAGGGTTCAGTGTCTTACCCAAGGACACTTCGACATGTGGACCAGGGGAGCTGGGGATTGAACAGCCGATCTCACACTCACACTGTCCAACCGTACCACGTCTAGGAGCGGCACGCTTGCCGTCCACGGCCCGTCTGAGAGAGGTGGGCTTTAGTAAAGCACGTTTGCACGTGTACGAGCACGAGCGTGCGCACGTGTACGAGCACGAGGCCTACGGCGGTTCTGAGGTCATTTCCTGTGCGCCTGTTGGGACGTAGAAAAAAGAAGGAGGGACCATGCGCGGACATTTCAAACAATGGCGGTGAAAGGTTCACGTTGGTGTGATGCGGAGGTGGAGTGTTTACTGCAGATTTGGTCGATGAAAAGATTCAAAAACAGTCGACAAGACGCACAAAAACTCAGAGGTCTACGGAAAGATCTGGAAACAAAGCCACGCATCGCCATGGCGTCATCAATGCGTGTGACGTGTTACGGCGTGATGACGTAAAGGCAGCAAGAAGCATTCTCCGAGGCCCAGGTAGTGTGAGTACAAACGGGCCTGGAGGGGGGGACAAGGACCCTAAAGCACGGGGCACGGGACGGAGGCACAGTGGGAGGGCGCCCTTAGTCCTACTGGAGTTCACACAGCGACCTTTTCATAAACTGCGTCAGAACCAGGAAATATTTTGTTTGAGAAATATTTGTGTAAGAACTTGGTGATGACTCACTTTCTCCGTCTCCGTCGGTGTCGAACTCGTCGATCATGCTGCGCAGCTCCTCGTCGCTGATGTCCTCCCCGAGCTCTCGAGCGACTCGCCTCAGGTTCCTCAGGCTGATCCTTCCCGACTCGTCGTCGTCGAACAGCCTGAAGGCCTTCATGATCTCCTCCTTCGGGTCTCGCTCCAGGATGCGATCGGTCACTGCGGAGGGACGTGAACACGTTAAAGACTCTCTACTTCCGTCCGTCTCTGCAGAGAGCATCGATCACTGAAGTGACGGCCGACTCACCAACTTCGTTGAAATCCTCAAACGTTATTTTTCCGTTTCCTTCTCTGTCGTAATCTTTAAGAATCTTCAAAACGTCCACCTTCTTCACTTCAAAGCCCAGCGCTCGCATCGCCACCTGTCGGGGGTTTCAGTTCAGATATCCCGTAGATTTAAATCGCGTAGTTTCATTATAAACATACTTGTTTCCTCTCGATGCTGCCGACCGTAAAACAACCCCTGGTCCCGCGTGACTCACCTTCAGCTCGTGATAGTCGATTTCTTTGTCTTTGTCGGTGTCGAACAACTCGAACGCTTCTTTAATTTCATGCTTCTGGTCCTCGGTGAGCTCTCGCCTCTTCTTGCGCTTCGTTTTGTCTGCAACAAGTTCGGCTCTGGGAAAGTCAGAAGTCAGGGTTACGGAAATACAACGACTTTAGTTTGAACATTTCAGAGACACAGTCCAGTTTCAGCTTTGTGACGATGCATTTTCCAGCTGATCCAAGAGGCTTTTTAAAGCCTTTATTTATCTGCAGACAGGAAGTAGCTTGTAACTAAAGCTGTCAGACAAACGCAGTGGAGTAAAAAGAACTGATTTAACTCTAAGATGAAGAGGAACACGAGTATAAAGAAGTATAAACACCCAAGTAAAGTAAAAGTGCCTCACACGTACACTTCAGTACGGGTCCTGATTGAGTAAGAATGTGATGTGACTCCATGTTTAACGTCATCAGCTGCTGTGACAAACTGTTGCAGACGTGGAAAACAAATGTGACTTTAATCAGACTGAAGAAGAAACTATTCTGCGTTTATTCTGATGTGTCAGTGAAACTTAAGAGTTCTGTTTTAACTTTAACAAAAATCATTTCATCAAATTAAAAAACAAAAACTCAACAAAACAGTCGATTTATGTCACTTTACTAATTCTGCAAAGAACATTTCATATCCATAAAATTAAAGTCTCCAAACTTTAATCCATTCAAAATGATTTTGAGTTCATCCAAATTATCAATAATAAAACTTTACTCATACCACTGATTGATTACAATTTATTTTTTAAGGAAATATAAAAATATAGCCCTCAGTTTTAAATTTAATTTCTTTGTTAATATCTATTTAAGCTTTATTTAGAGTTTTGTTGTATTGTGTATTTAAGTGCTCTGTCTTCCTAAGTTTATTAATGTTATGTCACTATAATTTAAGATGATAATGTTCATTGAAAGGAGAAATATCTGCTTTATTTACACATTTAAACGTGAATAAATACAAATAAAGTTGTCAAAAAACCCTGATAGGTGAATTTGGCGTTAAATTAACTTTTAACAAAAGAGTAAATAAAAAATAAAGACGCTACAGAAGCTTTTAAACACACTTTTTAATATATAAACGTTTAAATAACGGTAAATATTCAGGTATCAAACATGCTAACGGGAGCTAACGGGAGCGCTAGCGTCGTTGTTCCCGCGTTAAAACAAACTAAATAAAAACATAAATAGATGGAGAAACAGAGCGGGGGTCAGCGGAGAGCCTTACCTGACAGACAGGCTCATTCTGCCGGGTTAAAGAAGCGTGACACCGCGGAAAAGACCCGTTACTGACGCTAAACACACGGAGGACACACACGGAAGTAACACAACAACAACACAGCGGTCCGCGCTCAGCACACGCTTCCTATTGGTCGCTGGTTACCAAGCAGCGGGATACTGCTCTCTGATTGGTTCGCGTCTTCTTCTGCCTCTGGTGAATCAGAGCCGAGCGGAGCGTCACCGCCCCCTGCTGCCGAGCGGCTGCAGCCACACCAGGGTTCAACTGGAACAATATATTATTATATTAGATTATATATTACAATACTATTATTATATTAGATTATATATTACAATACTATTATTATATTATATATTATTATATAATATAATGTTATTCTATATTAACCCTGGTGTGGCTGCAGAGCTGCTGCAGCCACACCAGGGTTCAACTGGTTTAAGAGGGTTATAATACTAAAATAATATACTATTATTCATTCATTCATTCATCTTCAACCGCTTATCCCGGGGTCGGGGTCGCGGGGGGGCTGGAGGCGATCCCAGCTGACATCGGGCGTGAGGCGGGGTCCACCCTGGACAGGACGCCGGTCTATCACAGGACACATAGAGACGAACAGAGACAGACAACCATTCACACCTACGGGTGATTTAGAGTCATCAATGAACCGAACACCTGCACGTCTTTGGACTGTGGGAGGAAACCGGAGAACCCGGAGAAAACCCACGCAGACACGGGGACAACACGCAAACTCCACACAGAAGGGCCCCAGCCGGGATTCAAACCAGGAACCTTCTTGCTGTGAGGCGACAGTTATGACCTCTTTGACCTGGTTCTCCCATTATATTCTCAAATGAATGATTTAGTGTATCAAAATAATGAGAAATATTCTCACAAAATGAGAAATATTCTTAAAATAATGTTGTTATTTTGAATCTGAGGGGGAGACGGCAGCAGAAGGGGAGACAGAGGCAGATACAGGGGGAGGTAGAGGGGGAGAAACAGGGGCAAGGAAGGCAACTTCTCGGGCCCCGAGCCAGTAGGGGCCCCCCTGAGGGCTGATCAGAATCAGAAAAGCTTTAATAATCCCAGGGGGAAATTGTTTAAATACCCTTTAAACCACAGCAGTGAGAGCAGGAGACCTGACCTTCCTCAGGGGCTCTGCTGACTCCACTCCCCTTTCAAGTCTTTTTAAAGTTTGAGTGACGTGAATTTAAACAAACAGGATCTTTAGAAACCAGGTCCCAGAGTGTGCAGATTGTAAACGCCCACCCTGAATGTTTCCAACTCTCACGCCCCTCCCCCTCTACCCCCGAGCGCCTCCCTCCCTCCCATCGAGTGCTCGTCAGTGCACGTGCACCAGATTCCCGTGAATGCGCCCGTCTCTTCTCTCATTAATAAACAGCATGGAGTACACGCTACATGGAGGGAGGCTGGCTAACTTACTCACAGATAGCAACTGCTAACATTAGCGTATGCTAGCTTGAGGCGTGTGTCACATGATCGAGGGGGGAGGGGAGGGGGGTCTGTGGCGTGTGCACGACTGTGAACTGAGTGGACGGGATGAGACGGGCGCCGTGTACGACTGTCATAAAGACCTTCTTTTATCTGTGTCCTCTCTCCCTCTCTTCAAAGCTTTCCTCCCTGTTGACCCATGACATCACTTCCCCCTCCGTCACGTATTTCCCACAGTTCTCAGCGGCGGCGTCAGCGCGGCGGGGGAGATGCCGCCGCGTCTCCTCTTATCTCAGAGTGTCTCCAGTGTCACATGTGCGCGCTGCAGATAGAGACGGGAGGAAAGACCTCACTCTTTTAAACGCACGACATCATCGACTGGTTCACAAATCTGCAGCTCAAACTCCACGACGGCGTCGACCTCGTGACCTCGTGACCTCCGAGGGGCCGTGACGCCATTTCAGGTCCTGCAGCCGTGGGAAAATCCACTCATCAGAGTCCTTAAATGTGTCGTTTTCACAGTCCGACTTGAAAACTGACTTCTGAAAATACGACTTTTATTCTGAAAACACTGCGACTTTTAGTATATAAATATGTATTTTATTCTGAAAATACTACGACTTTAGTGTGAACATACGACTTTTAGTCTCAAAATACGACTTTTAGTCTGAAAATACGACTTTTAGTCTGAAAATACGACTTTTAATCTGAAAATATGACTTTTAGTCTGAAAATACGACTTTTAATCTGAAAATATGACTTTTAGTCTGAAAATACGACTTTTAGTCTGAAAATACGACTTTTAATCTGAAAATACTCCAACTTTTAGTCTGAAAATATGACTTTTATTCTGAAAATGCGACTTCTAGTCTTAGATTATGACTTTTAATCTGAAAATACGACTTTTAGTCCGAACTCCAGAGATTTAATTTACTTTAATCTGAAACAGAGAAAAGCAGGAAGTGTTTGAGAGGCGTGTTCGTTGCAGCGGGAGCGATCCGACAGCGTGACCCCCCCCCCCCCGACCCGTTTAAAGCAGGACCCGGTGAAACCCGAGCCCGTGGACGCCAAAGACCCGTGTGAGGTCACAGGAACGCCCCCTGTTTGACCTCAGACAGACGCCGCTCCTCCACGGCCTTGAACCTGCGTCCTGTTGCCGAGGTGAACGGCGAGGAGGAGGAGGGGGGGGGGGGGGGTAATGACCCTGGAGGGTTTTCACCGTCTTCACAGAGGCGTCTTTCTGCGGGCGCCACGTGTGAGCGGGGGGGGGGGGGGGGGGAGAAAGACGCCTCTGTTCCACTCTGACAGACGTCCATTCACTCAGGAGCTCCACCTGAGAGCAGCTCACTGAAGCACGGATCAGAGGTTAGGACCACTAAAGGAGACCGTTAAGTTCAGACGACTAAAGGAGACGGTTAAGTTTAGTCTCTAAAGGAGACGGTTAAGTTTAGACACTAAAGGTGACGGTTAAGTTTAGTCTCTAAAGGAGACGGTTAAGTTTAGTCTCTAAAGGAGACGGTTAAGTTTAGACCACTAAAGGAGACGGTTAAGTTTAGTCTCTAAAGGAGACGGTTAAGTTTAGTCTCTAAAGGAGACGGTTAAGTTTAGTCACTAAAGGAGACGGTTAAGTTCAGACGACTAAAGGAGACGGTTAAGTTTAGACACTAAAGGTGACGGTTAAGTTTAGTCTCTAAAGGAGACGGTTAAGTTTAGTCTCTAAAGGAGACGGTTAAGTTTAGTCTCTAAAGGAGACGGTTAAGTTTAGACACTAAAGGAGACGGTTAAGTTTAGTCACTAAAGGAGACGGTTAAGTTTAGTCTCTAAAGGAGACGGTTAAGTTCAGACGACTAAAGGAGACGGTTAAGTTTAGTCTCTAAAGGAGACGGTTAAGTTTAGTCTCTAAAGGAGACGGTTAAGTTTAGTCTCTAAAGGAGACGGTTAAGTTTAGACACTAAAGGAGACGGTTAAGTTTAGTCACTAAAGGAGACGGTTAAGTTTAGTCACTAAAGGAGACGGTTAAGTTTAGTCTCTAAAGGAGACGGTTAAGTTTAGTCTCTAAAGGAGACGGTTAAGTTTAGACACTAAAGGAGACGGTTAAGTTTAGTCACTAAAGGAGACGGTTAAGTTTAGTCTCTAAAGGAGACGGTTAAGTTTAGACGACTAAAGGAGACGGTTAAGTTTAGTCTCTAAAGGAGACGGTTAAGTTTAGTCTCTAAAGGAGACGGTTAAGTTTAGACACTAAAGGAGACGGTTAAGTTTAGTCACTAAAGGAGACGGTTAAGTTTAGTCTCTAAAGGAGACGGTTAAGTTTAGTCTCTAAAGGAGACGGTTAAGTTCAGACGACTAAAGGAGACGGTTAAGTTTAGACACTAAAGGTGACGGTTAAGTTTAGTCTCTAAAGGAGACGGTTAAGTTTAGTCTCTAAAGGAGACGGTTAAGTTTAGACGACTAAAGGAGACGGTTAAGTTTAGTCTCTAAAGGAGACCGTTAAGTTTAGTCTCTAAAGGAGACCGTTAAGTTTAGACTAAAGGTGAAGGTTAAGTTTAGACTAAAGGAGACGGTTAAGTTTAGTCACTAAAGGAGACGGTTAAGTTTAGACGACAAAAGGAGACGGTTAAGTTTAGTCTCTAAAGGAGACCGTTAAGTTTAGACTAAAGGTGAAGGTTAAGTTTAGACTAAAGGAGACGGTTAAGTTTAGTCTCTA
>NC_139841.1:28765803-28773303 GCF_963691815.1 Echiichthys vipera
AGAACGAATATGAGGAGATGCAAAACTACAACAAAGCAAAGAAAATGACTATAAATAACCACAACATGACTAAACACTTACATACACTGACTACAAACAACCCTAAACGACCATAAAGAGTCAATAAACGGTCACACAAAAACATAAAACTATGACAATAGAGACAAAATTTATAACATTAAGATGCAAAATGACATTAAGATACATGAAAAATGACTTAAGAGGCCTGAATTCATTACAAATAGACGCAAAAACTATTAAAAAAAGATGCAAAATGACTAAAAAAAGATGCAAAATTACCAGAAAGACACATTAAAGGACTACAAATCCATGCAAAATGACTAAAAACTTACATACACTGACTACAAACGACCCAAAACGACCATAAAGAGTCGATGAACGGTCGCACAGAAACATAAAACACAGAAACATAAATCTATGACATAAAGAAGCAAAAACTATAAAACAAAGATCCAGAGTCAGAGAACAGACAGAAGCAGAAGCACCACAGGAGAAGAACCTGAGTGTGTCGCCTCTCTGGTGTTTTTACGGTTCACACACTTTAAAGTGAACGACTCTTCAGGACGAAGTCGTTTGAACCTGAGGTTTGAACTTGAACCTTCAGAACAAAGAGCGTTTCCCAGCGCGCTCGTGAGGCTCCAGCTGCTGCTGCGCCTCTGATGAGCGGAGAGAGAGAGAGCGAGCGTGGTGGGGGGTGAGAGGAGGAGGAGGAGGAGGTTTCCTGACCGTGACCGTGAAGAAGAAGGTGATTTACACAAAGACGACGACGGAGACGTCAAAAAAGACGTCACAAAGACGTCCAAACTCACTAAATAGGTACAAAATGAGCACAAAGAGGAACTAAACGACAACACGGCAACGCAAAATTACTAAAAAGTAAACAAAAAACTACCAGAATCAAACACAAATGACCACTACGACCACATACAGACGCAAAATGATTAAAAATAGATGCAAAATATCGACAGAGGCCCACAGGTTTTACAAAGAGACACAAAACTATTAAAAACAGATGCAGAATGAATACAAATAGATGTAAAACGATCACAAGGAGACACAAAATTACTAAAAACTAAACACAAATAAACCAAAAATCAAACACAAACGACCCAAAAACGACCACAAAGAGACAGTCAATGACCACAGAAGCGTAAAAATCACTAAAAACAGATGCAAAATGACGACAGAGGCCCACAGGTGTTACAAAGTGACACAAAACTATTAAAAATAGATGCAGAATTAAAACAAATAGATGCAAAATTATAAAAAACAAACGTAAAACGACTCCAAACCACTAAAAATGACGACAGAGACATATATCTATTACAAAGAGACGCAAAACTACTAAAAACTAAACACAAAGCAAACAAACGTCAAACACAAGCGACCTAAAAACGACCACAAACACAGTAAACGACCACAGAAGCGTAGAAACACTAAAAAAAGATGCAAAACGACTAAAAATCGACTCCAAAGGACTCAAAGCTTCACTGTGACACACGGAGTCAGTGAACAGACGCAGAACGAGGCGTGAAATGGACAAAATGCCTCCAGTCGTCACGCTGACAGGAATATCTACATTATATATGTTTATTTATTTATATATTTATGTTTTCATCATCGTTCCTTTTTGCAGCTCAGCTCTGCAGCCTCGTTTCTCCTTTTTCATTACGTTTTTTTCCTCCGTCACCGGGCGCTGACCTCTGACCTGTGACCTGTGACCTCTGACCTCTGACCCCCTGAGGTCGAGTATACAGAGGGGATAAAAACACAGCGGCGTGCTGGGATCAACTCTGAACTGTACGCCGTCCTCGGGGTCGCTCAGGGGCGTAAATCACACGCTCACAGCGGGAGGACGCCGTCGATGTCAGCGGCTCCTGCAGAGGAGGACGCCGTCTGTGTGTCTCCGTGTCTCCGTCACCACCGACGCCTCACGTGTTCTTGTTCGTGTTCCTGTCCCTGTTCCTGTTCCTGTTCTTGTTCCTGTTCCTGTTCCTGTTCCTGTCCGTGTTCCTGTTCCTGTTCCTGTCCGTGTTCCTGTTCGTGTTCTTGTTCTTGTTCCTGTTCCTGTTCCTGTCCGTGTTCCTGTTCGTGTTCGTGTTCGTGTTCTTGTTCCTGTTCCTGTTCCTGTTCCTGTTCCTGTTCCTGTTCTTGTTCCTGTTCTTGTTCTTGTTCCTGTCCGTGTTCCTGTTCCTGTTCGTGTTCTTGTTCTTGTTCCTGTTCCTGTCCCTGTTCCTGTTCCGGTTCTTGTTCCTGTTCCTGTTCCTGTCCGTGTTCCTGTTCCTGTTCCTTTTCCTCTTCCTGTTCCTGTTCCTGTTCCTGTCCGTGTTCCTGTTCCTCTTCCTCTTCCTGTTCCTGTTCCTGTTCGTGTCCGTGTTCCTGTCCCTGTTCCTGTTCCTGTTCCTGTCCCTGTTCCTGTCCCTGTTCCTGTTCCTGTTCCTGTCCCTGTCCCTGTTCCTGTTCCTGTTCTTGTTCCTGTTCCTGTTCCTGTCCCTGTTCCTGTTCCTGTTCCTGTCCCTGTTCCTGTTCTTGTTCCTGTCCGTGTTCCTGTTCCTGTTCTTGTTCCTGTCCGTGTTCCTGTTCCTGTTCTTGTTCTTGTTCCTGTTCCTGTTCCTGTTCCTGTCCGTGTTCCTGTCCGTGTTCCTGTTCCTCTTCCTGTTCCTCTTCCTGTTCCTGTTCCTGTCCGTGTTCCTGTCCGTGTTCCTGTTCCTCTTCCTGTTCCTGTCCGTGTTCCTGTTCCTGTTCCTGTTCCTCTTCCTGTTCCTGTTCCTGTTCCTGTCCGTGTTCCTGATCCTGTTCCTGTTCCTGTCCGTGTTCCTGTTCCTGTTCCTGTTCCTCTTCCTGTTCCTGTTCCTGTTCGTGTCCGTGTTCCTGTCCCTGTTCCTGTTCCTGTTCCTGTCCCTGTTCCTGTCCCTGTTCCTGTTCCTGTTCCTGTTCCTGTCCCTGTCCCTGTTCCTGTTCCTGTTCTTGTTCTTGTTCCTGTTCCTGTTCCTGTCCCTGTTCCTGTTCCTGTTCCTGTCCCTGTTCCTGTTCTTGTTCCTGTCCGTGTTCCTGTTCCTGTTCTTGTTCCTGTTCCTGTTCTTGTTCTTGTTCCTGTTCCTGTTCCTGTTCCTGTCCGTGTTCCTGTCCGTGTTCCTGTTCCTCTTCCTGTTCCTCTTCCTGTTCCTGTTCCTGTCCGTGTTCCTGTCCGTGTTCCTGTTCCTCTTCCTGTTCCTGTCCGTGTTCCTGTTCCTGTTCCTGTTCCTCTTCCTGTTCCTGTTCCTGTTCCTGTCCGTGTTCCTGATCCTGTTCCTGTTCCTGTTCCTGTCCCTGTTCCTCTTCCTGTTCCTGTTCCTGTTCCTGTCCGTGTCCGTGTGGACGTGGAGCACATGAACACACTCCTCAGCGTCCACACCTGTGACATCATAAAAACAACCCGCTGCAGGATAAGTGGCGTAGCTGCGGGCGCACTCAGGGACAGGAAGTGTGCTGTTTCCCAGGACGCCGTCTCCTCCCGTCCTGCAGCCTCACTGTGCCACTGTGCCGCACACTGAGGCCTCTTTGTCGGAGGTGCACCGGTGTGAACCCCAACGCGCTGACGCCGTGCACCGAGCTATTTGTGAACACACTCCGGTCTGTGTGGGCAGACCCCACCCAGACACACACACACACACACACACACACACACACACACACACACACACACACACGCACACGCACACACACAGACACACACACACACACACACACACACACACACACACACACACACACTTCTCTGTCCCTTTAAAGTCACTTTTAGACGTTTCGGGTCTATTTTTGCTCATTTGCGTTTCTTTTTTTGGTCGTTTTTTGTTTGTTTACATTTAATTTTAGATTTTTTACTTTTATATTGAAATGTTTTCATTTGATGGGATAAACCGCTTCGGTTGGGTCCCACACACACATCTGTGTGTATGGATGGATGGGTGGGTGGATAGACAGACACAAAAAGATGCAAAATGACGGCTAAATCCTTTGGTTTTTGCTGTTTTTAACTCTGAAACAGACAGAAGTGAGAAGTCCAGTCTTCTAAGAACAGACGTGTCGACTGCGTGCGCCTGCGTGCGCCTGTGAGCGCCTGAGTCACTGGTGTTATCTGCTGCACGTGTCAGCCGGGCGACCTGAATGTTCTCCAGAGCTCGGAGCTGCAGCCGAAGACGTGACGCAGATAGCAGCACGTTAGAGTCTCTGCTGCCGTTTACACCAGGAACAGTCGACCACAGCAGGCTCTCCGTGTCCATCAGAGACGCCAAACACAGAACTCACACCAACAAGACCCCTGGCCCCTGTACCAGCTCCTCTCATAGTAAAGTGTAGGGACTCTTCTCCTGCTTAGCTCCTAGTGGACACTTTAACACACGTTTATGCTCCTAGAGGACACTTTAACACACGTTTATGCTCCTAGAGGACACTTTAACACACGTTTATGCTCCTAGAGGACACTTTAACACACGTTTATGCTCCTAGAGGACACTTTAACACACGTTTATGCTCCTAGAGGACACTTTAACACACGTTTATGTTCCTAGAGGACACTTTAGCACACGTTTATGCTCCTAGAGGACACTTTAACACACGCTTATGCTCCTAGAGGACACTTTATCACACGCTTATGCTCCTAGAGGACACTTTAACACACGTTTATGCTCCTAGAGGACACTTTAGCACACGTTTTTGCTCCTAGAGGACACTTTAACACACGTTTATGCTCCTAGAGGACACTTTAACACACGTTTTTGCTCCTAGAGGACACTTTAGCACACGTTTTTGCTCCTAGAGGACACTTTAACACACGTTTATGCTCCTAGAGGACACTTTAACACACGTTTATGCTCCTAGAGGACACTTTAGCACACGTTTATGCTCCTAGAGGACACTTTAACACACGTTTATGCTCCTAGAGGACACTTTAACACACGCTTATGCTCCTAGAGGACACTTTAGCACACGTTTAGTCTCCTAGAGGACACTTTAGCACACGTTTATGCTCCTAGAGGACACTTTAGCACATGTTTATGCTCCTAGAGGGCACTTTAGCACACGTTTATGCTCCTAGAGGACACTTTAACACACGTTTATGCTCCTAGAGGACACTTTAGCACATGTTTATGCTCCTAGAGGACACTTTAACACACGTTTATGCTCCTAGAGGACACTTTAGCACACGTTTATGCTCCTAGAGGACACTTTAACACACGTTTATGCTCCTAGAGGACACTTTAACACACGTTTATGCTCCTAGAGGACACTTTAGCACACGTTTATGCTCCTAGAGCACACTTTAACACACGTTTAGACTCCTAGAGGACACTTTAACACACGTTTAGGCTCCTAGAGGACACTTTAACACACGCTTATGCTCCTAGAGGACACTTTAGCACACGTTTATGCTCCTAGAGGACACTTTAACACACGTTTATGCTCCTAGAGGACACTTTAGCACACGTTTATGCTCCTAGAGGACACTTTAACACACGTTTAGGTTCCTAGAGGACACTTTAGCACACATTTTAGCCCCGAGAGGACACTTTAGCACATGTTTATGCTCCTAGAGGACACTTTAACACACGTTTATGTTCCTAGAGGACACTTTAGCACACGTTTATGCTCCTAGAGAACACTTTAACTCACGTTTATGCTCCTAGAGGACACTTTAGCACACGTTTATGCTCCTAGAGGACACTTTAACACATGTTTATGCTCCTAGAGGACACTTTAACACACGTTTAGGCTCCTAGAGGACACTTTAACTCACGTTTATGCTCCTAGAGGACACTTTAGCACACGTTTATGCTCCTAGAGGACACTTTAACACACGTTTATGCTCCTAGACTGTAGATTGTGAATGGTCTTTACACACACACACACACACACGCACACACACACACACACACTGATGGCGAAGACTTACCACACAAGGCTCCGGACCAACCATCAGCAGGACCTGTGACATGAGACAAAGAGAAAACACAGGTTTATGGAGCATTAACCGTCGTTTCTTTGACCCTTTTATGGAGAAACTCTTTTATCGTCAGTGGATCTGAAGTCACGACTTCACTGTTTGTGTTCTGAGACAGAAACATAACACAGGGCTCCACGTCATGTTAGTGAACATAAATCAGCGCTGACGTCAGTGTGAGTGTGTGTGTGTGTGTGTGTGTGTGTGTAATGTAATCTGTAGGGGTATCTGCCCTGCTGCTGTGGCCCCTCACATCCCCAGAGGGGCTCGCTGGGGTCTGGAGTCTCCAACAATCTCGTTGAATCTCCCTGTTTCAGTTTTTTATGTATGAAGGGAAATCGCGTGCGTGCGTGCGTGCGTGCGTGCGTGCGTGCGTGCGTGCGTGCGTGCGTTGACAATTGGTCTCAGGTACAAGGACAGATGTGAACAGAGTCTTAGCTTTGTAAAAATAGCAGAAAACAAGAAGAACAGATGCATCAAAGTGAGTTTTTCCTCAGCAGGGACAAAAAAACAGAACTGTGTCGACACCGAGGTGAAATCAGCTCCATCAGCTCCACGTTTATGATCAGGAGCCGGAGCCAAACAGGTCCTGACTCAGATCAACGCTCTGATCCGTTCACAGAGACGCTTGCTCCCAGTTTCCACTCCTTCTTTGGTTTCTCTCTTTTTATTCGGTCTCTTCTTCTTCAGTTCAGAGCGGCTCGGCGCGGTTAAGTGCTCCATTAGAGCGGCGTTTACACGACCTTTGACCTCCGCCAGGAATCATAAACACACAACGGCTCAATTATCTGCTCAAGGGCCTCACAGAGACTCCACTTAAAGCTGCATTCTCCCTAATGTCCAGCAGGAGGAGACTCCACTTAAAGCTGCATTCTCCCCAATGTCCAGCAGGAGGAGACTCCACTTAAAGCTGCATTCTCTCTAATGTCCAGCAGGAGGAGACTCCACTTAAAGCTGCATTCTCTCTAATGTCCAGCAGGGGGAGACTCCACTTAAAGCTGCATTCTCTCTAATGTCCAGCAGGAGGAGACTCCACTTAAAGCTGCATTCTCTCTAATGTCCAGCAGGAGGAGACTCCACTTAAAGCTGCATTCTCTCTAATGTCCAGCAGGAGGAGACTCCACTTAAAGCTGCATTCTCTCTAATGTCCAGCAGGAGGAGACTCCACTTAAAGCTGCATTCTCTCTAATGTCCAGCAGGAGGAGACTCCACTTAAAGCTGCATTCTCTCTAATGTCCAGCAGGAGGAGACTCCACTTAAAGCTGCATTCTCTCTAATGTCCAGCAGGGGGAGACTCCACTTAAAGCTGCATTCTCTCTAATGTCCAGCAGGAGGAGACTCCACTTAAAGCTGCATTCTCTCTAATGTCCAGCAGGAGGAGACTCCACTTAAAGCTGCATTCTCTCTAATGTCCAGCAGGAGGAGACTCCACTTAAAGCGGCATTCTCTCTAATGTCCAGCAGGAGGAGACTCCACTTAAAGCTGCATTCTCTCTAATG
>NC_139841.1:28780803-28818303 GCF_963691815.1 Echiichthys vipera
CTTCTTTTTTCTACGTCCCAACAGGCGCACAGGAAATGACCTCAGAGCCGCCGTAGGTGCTCGTACACGTGAGCACGCTCGTGCTCGTACACGTGCAAACGTGCTTTACTAAAGCCCACCTCTCTCAGACGGGCCGTAAACGGCAAGCTGGCCGCAGTTATGTGTGGAGCGGTTGCACTCACACTGGTCAAACGAACTAGGCTTGACCCGAAAAACCTGTTTTGGGGCGGTGCGGAAGGACAGTGTGAGTGCGCCCTTAATTAGGTGGACTTTGTTACCTTTTATCGGCGCCAGGCTGGCTGCCCCCCGCTGTTTCTAGTCATTATGCTAAGACAAGCTAGCTGGTTACCGTTTTATGTTTAAAAGATATGAAAGTCGTATTAAATCGCATTATTTAACTCTCCACAGGAAAGCAAAAAAAAAAACAAACACCGACACTTTTGCTTCAAACTAGCACAATATCGTCATGTTTTACTGCAAATACGGCTGCTTGGAGCGTAAGAGTGCTAACTGGAAGACGGCTAACGCTAACATTAGAGCTAGCTTGGTTTGAAGTAAAGTACAACGATCGCTCGCACATCTTTTCACTTTTCTCCAAATCTTTTCTCAGGAGAATCTCTGCGCCGATCGAATTTTAAGCCCCAGCGTCGCAGAATTTGAAACTTTAGCTGCAGCTGAAACACTTGAACTTGCGCGGATGTGTCTGCGTCTGCTTCTGCGTTTGTGTCTTTTGACTTTGTATAAAAATGCACTTTGCGAAAAGCTTTGACTTTGGTCTGAAGACACATTCATGCTTCGTCCTTGAACGTTACTTCTGACTGAGTCACATCAGATCGATCCAAAACTGTAAATGATGAAATATCTTTGCCTGTTTCACAGTTTGTTCTCTGTCTTAATCTTTACTCTGTAATTTTAAAGTTTAACGACACAGTCTGACCCTTCTCCATCTCGCTCCAGGTGGACGTCTTCGTTGCCATGGATTATCACAAAAGGAGCTACGGCAGCTTCCACGGGCGTGTCCACCTGCAGGGCTCCTCCCCCATGGACGCCTCTCTGGTCATCACTGAGCTCACCCTGGAGGATTATGGGAGATACAAGTGTGAGGTCATCGACGGGCTGGAAGATGGAACGGTGGTGGTGTCCCTCGACCTGGAAGGTGAGCGAACGTTGAGACGTCATTGTCCCGTAACAGGGCTGCAGAGTAAATTTAGCAGCGAGCGCCCGGGGGAAAGTCAGCAGAGTGTTGTGTAAGCAGAGTGCTCATCAGCGCCGGCTTCATCAGCTCTGAGAGATCAGCCATCACGGGTGCTGCAGAGGAAACCGCCGTGCTTACACAGCGAGACGTGCTCTCAGTCACTTAGTCGAACAGGATTGAGTCCAAACCCCTCAGGACAGATGTGAGTTGTATGCGCGAACTGCAGCTCTTCCCTCTCATCCGCAGGTGTCGTCTTCCCCTACTTCCCCCGCCTGGGTCGCTACAACCTCAACTTCTACGACGCCGAGAGGGCGTGCCGCGACCAGGACGCCATCGTGGCCTCCTTCGACCAGCTGTACGACGCGTGGCGAGGGAAGCTGGACTGGTGCAACGCCGGCTGGCTGAGCGACGGCTCGGTTCAGTATCCCATCACCACCCCGAGGGAACCGTGCGGAGGCAAGAACACGGTGCCCGGCGTCCGCAACTACGGCCTGAGAGACAAAGACAAGAACCACTACGACGTGTTCTGCTTCACAGCCCACTACAAAGGTGAGTGTGTGTGTGTGTGTGTGTGTGTGTGTGTGTGTGTGTGTGTGCGTGTGCGTGTGCGTGTGTGTGTGTGTGTGTGTGTGTGTGTGTGTGTGGAGTGTGTAAAGGTAAATTAAACAACATATAGAACAGTTCAGAATGACATAAAACCACTTATGTTGTAGACATTGATGGCTACGGAAGCCCTAAAGGGTCAAACAGTACATACATACATTCATTTCTTTTATCTCGTTATCACGGGACAATAGAAGAAATCAAATGCATGTGACCCTTTTGGGCTTCCGTAGCTATCTACTCTCATATCTAACAATGTAATGTTCGATTGAAATGCTAATTTTGAATATGTAAATATAAGATAAAACAATTATAATAACAATAAGCAAAATGATCCTAGCACTGCAGACAAACAAAAACAAAACATGAACATGAATTTTACATTTTACAAACATTTATTTACATATTTGAAAAGAAGTTTACGTTATTTAATCTAACAGGCTCCAGTCAGAACAACTACACTCTAGTTCTTTAGAAATATTCTTTGTGGAGGATTTTTGTTCCTAAAACGGTTTAAATTGGAATCTGTGCATCAAGATATATGAGGGCGCCCTCCCACTGTGCGTGCGTCCCGTGCCCCGTGCTTTAGGGTCCTTGTCCCCCCCTCCAGGCCCGTTTGTACTCACACTACCTGGGCCTCGGAGAATGCTTCTTGCTGCCTATACGTCATCACGCCGTAACACGTCACACGCATTGATGACGTCATGGCGATGCGTGGCTTTGTTTCCAGATCTTTCCGTAGACCTCAGAGTTTTTGTGCGTCTTGTCGACTGTTTTTGAATCTTTTCATCGATCAAATCTGCAGTAAACACTCCACCTCCGCATCACACCAACGTGAACCTTTCACCGCCATTGTTTGAAATGTCCGCGCATGGTCCCTCCTTCTTTTTTCTACGTCCCAACAGGCGCACAGGAAATGACCTCAGAGCCGCCGTAGGCCTCGTGCTCGTACACGTGCGCACGCTCGTGCTCGTACACGTGCAAACGTGCTTTACTAAAGCCCACCTCTCCCAAACGGGCCGTGGACGGCAAGCGTGCCGCTCCTAGACGTGGTACGGTTGCACTCACACTGGTCAAAGGAACCAGACTTTAGCCGTGACACCTGCTGGGGCACGGTACGGAGGCACAGTGGGAGTGCGCCCTTAGATTACACCTGCTTCATCAGGCTACACAACGCCTCTCAGCTGTGGTATAATCCCAATACACCAGAGCCTGAACGCAGAAGTGTGTGCATCCCAAACCTGTTTCATCTCTTTACGTCCCTTCGTCTTTTTCTCGCCAACAGGTCGCTTCTACTACCTGATCCACCCCTCCAAGTTAACGTACGACGAGGCGGTCGGCGCCTGCCAGAAAGACGGCGCGCAAATCGCCAAGGTCGGCCAGATGTACGCCGCCTGGAAGCTGCTGGGCTACGACCGCTGCGACGCCGGTTGGTTGGCCGACGGCAGCGTCCGTTACCCCATCGCCCACCCGCGCCGCCGCTGCAGCCCCACGGAGGCCGCCGTCAGGTTCAACGGCTTCCCCGACAAGAAGCACAAGCTGTACGGCGTGTACTGCTTCAAGGGCCACAACTGAGCCACGACACACACACACGCACACACACACCCACACACACACACACGTACACACACACACACAGACACAGAGACAGAGGACGTGTGGACACATTCAAACTGTGACGCTTTACTTCATGGAAACCTTCAGACGTGTTGTTGCTTTGTGAGCGGATCCTCTCCGAGGGAAAGTTTACACATATTTAAGGTTCTTATTATTTAATCAAAGCCTTTAACGCCATTCAACGGACGTCACGGAAACACCGAGGACGCGGCCAAACAGCTCGGACGGATACTTCCGGCACTTATTCTCGTTTTGTCCGAGACCTGGAGGAAGAACACCAACGCCGTGAACGCCATGAAGCACAGCTGGACGAGAGGAAAGCTCAAACACACGCACAACTCACATCGATGTCGGCCGCCCGCACGTCACCAGGTGCTACAGCTGGTACTTTGTACTTCATCACACCGTCCAGTATTTTATGTTTTTGTACGAACGTGTTTGGACCAAACATCGCCACGAGGAGGGAAAGAAGTCCAACGTTTATGTTTTTCTATAGTAGGATGTTATTATCTAGAACTGTAACTTCTGTTTATGCCTATTTTTTTGATGTACTGTAGAAATATTTACATTATTATTATTATTCTTTTGTCTTATCGGCCGAACTCTCCGAGTCTCTTTGGTTTACATGAACAAAACGTCCACGATACTGAATTTTGCACTGAACACGTAGAAGGCGCCCGAGGAGCGGAGGCGCCCCGCAGCTATGGCAGGCTGACTGTGCCACAATGTGCGCGGGACTTTACGCGTCCTGGAAGGCGTCCTGGAAGGCGTCCTGGAACGCGTCCTGGAAGGCGTCCTGGAACTTGCCTGGCACGCATCCTGGAACGCCTCCTGGAACGCCTCCTGGAAGGCGTCCTGGAAGGCGTCCTGGAAGGCGTCCTGGAAGGCGTCCTGGAAGGCGTCCTGGAAGGCGTCCTGGAAGGCGTCCCGGAAGGCGTCCTGGAACGCGTCCTGGAAGGCGTCCTGGAAGGCGTCCTGGAAGGCGTCCTGGAACGCATCCTGGAAGGCGTCCTGGAAGGCGTCATGGAACGCATCCTGGAAAGCGTCCTGGAAGGCGTCCTGGAAGGCGTCCTGGAAGGCGTCATGGAACGCGTCATGGAACGCGTCCTGGAACGCGTCCTGGAAGGCGTCCTGGATAGCGTCCTGGAACGCCTCCTGGAACGCGTCCTGGAACGCGTCCTGGAACGCGTCATGGAGCGCGTCCTGGAACACGTCCTGGAACGCGTCCTGGAACGCGTCATGGAGCGCGTCCTGGAACACGCCCTGGAAGGCGTCCTGGAACGCGTCCTGGAACGTGTCCTGGAACGTGTCCTGGAACGCGTCCTGGAAGGCGTCCTGTAAGGCGTCCTGTAAGGCGTCCTGGAACGCGTCATGGAACGCGTCATGGAACGCGTCATGGAACGCGTCCTGACCGACTTAACGCGTCCCGGAAGTCCCGCGCGAATCGTGGCACAGTCGGCCGGCCATACGCAGCAGCAGAACACGCCCGGCACGATCAGACGCAGAGTCGCTCTCTGTGGCTCCATCTCCACGTTTGGCTTCAGAGCATGACGCAGCTTCTACCGGCGCATCGCAGCCGTCAGCGCAGGTCGACGTATCCGTGCAGCGCCTCCATAAACTGCTATTTTTGATACAAATGCTGTAGTTTCTTAAAGCGAGCGAGCCGAGCAGAGGCGAGCGCCGTCCGTGACCTCCACCCTCTCCACGGGGGTCAACATGAATGTGTCCCACGGGATTCATGACGCAAACGATCAAAAGCTGGTTTTCTGGTAATTCAATAAATCAATTGAATAATCATCCTGTGTGAAAAGTACTTTGTCATTTGACCGAGGACGGGCTCGGCGAGCGGCGACCCGGGCGCCGGTGGGGGCCGGCGAGAGTGTGATATGTATTAATATTCTTTTTCCCCACGAAAGGAAACAAGACGAACTAAATATAAGAAGTGAACTTAAAGCGAACAATAAAGACTCAGAAGAGAATAAGAATAAAAACTCGTCTTTCCCCTTTTTTCTCCTCCGTGTTTATGGTTGAGTCTCCAGGTTCTCATGGTCTCAGCAGATCCGTCTGAACTCTGTTTAAAGATCTTTGTGAAGGGGTGAAAATCCTGGTTTCTGATTGGATAAACCGTCTGTCTGTCATCAACACATGGGCCATATCAACCAATCAGATGACTGAAGCGTGTGACGTGCTAACAGCGTGGAGGCAAAGCTCAGAAGAACATGTGTTAAAGTGTCCTCTAGGAGCATAAACGTGTGTTAAAGTGTCCTCTAGGAGCATAAACGTGTGTTAAAGTGTCCTCTAGGAGCATAAACATGTGTTAAAGTGTCCTCTAGGAGCATAAACAAGTGCTAAAGTGTCCTCTAGGAGCCCAAACGTGTGTCAAAGTGTCCTCTAGGAGCATAAACATGTGTTAAAGTGTCCTCTAGGAGCATAAACATGTGTTAAAGTGTCCTCTAGGAGCATAAACAAGTGCTAAAGTATCCTCTAGGAGCCCAAACGTGTGTCAAAGTGTCCTCTAGGAGCATAAACGTGTGTTTAAGTGTCCTCTAGGAGCATAAACGTGTGCTAAAGTGTCCTCTAGGAGCATAAACGTGTGCTAAAGTGTCCTCTAGGAGCATAAACGTGTGTTAAAGTGTCCTCTAGGAGCATAAACATGTGTTAAAGTGTCCTCTAGGAGCATAAACGTGTGTTAAAGTGTCCTTTAGGAGCATAAACGTATGTTAAAGTGTCCTCTAGGAGCATAAACGTGTGTTAAAGTGTCCTCTAGGAGCATAAACGTGTGCTAAAGTGTCCTCTAGGAGCCTAAACGTGTGCTAAAGTGTCCTCTAGGAGCCAAAGGCCCAATTTCAGGAGCAGCGGTAAACATCTGTGACGTGGTGAAGTCGTCTCTGCATCTCAAACGTGAGAAAACAGCATCGGTCCCCTGAGGCTTTTGCAGGAAACTCTTTTCACCTGAACCACAGTCACGTACGGAGAGCTGAGGTCACAGATGGGACGCAGCCAGACTCTGAGGGAGCACGGCCCTCCTGGCGCCCCGGCCGCTGTCTCAGCTCTCTGGGGAGACTCTGAACCGAGCCGGGCCTGCAGCCAACCTGCACCAGCCTGCTGAATGAGACAGAAACACAATACGGGCAAAAACACCACTGAGGGCTTCTTCCATGTACGGGTGTCAGAGAGCAAACGGGCGCGGTCCCAGCTGGCCCCGGCGCCGCTTTATGTCATCCACTTGGGCCCTGGTGTAGAGTTAGCTTTGCTTGGCTCCAGCTTTGACACTGAACACTGAGCTGCAGTTCAAATAAGCCTCTGCAGTGATCGGACACTGCTGTTCTACAGAGCAACAGATGTGAAGTCTGCTGCAAGACTGCAAAACTAAAAAGATTTGTTCCTTACGATCACGTCTTGTCACCAGTTTGCAAACAATGTCAGGTGTCAGTGTGTCAAGGGGACGGTCTGACGGTCTGACGGTCTGACGTGTGCAGCCTCACTTAAAGTCGCAGCTCTGAACCAGAGATTTGGGGAAACTCTTGCTGGACTCGTTGCCTGGCGACCGACGCTAACTTGAGATCAAAACATCAGCCCCAGAAATGAACTTGGACGTGGAACTTCAAATCAACGGAGCAGAATAATCAGAGATAATAACATCTGCTCTGTTGCCGAGCGATAGACTTTATCGTCTGTAAACAGACTTTTGGGCCAAAGGAGCCGCGTCGTTAGGAGCCAGAGGCTAAACGAGCTACATGTGACCACAGACTCCCATCACCGGGTAGGAACGATGCAAGGTCACGAGCAGGTTGGTAAGATATCGCGTGAACAGTTCTGTATCTTCCACAACAGTGAGCGGAAGTCGACCGCAACGGCACCAAAACTACTGTTAAGTGACGTGTTTGAGGCGACAAAAGGTGACGTTAGCGTTCGGCACGAAAACCACTCGGTTAGGACTAGAAGAGAAGTTGTGACACAGCGACAGGAAAACGAACCCCATTCACCCCCCAGGGCTGTGTTCAGGGACCGGTCCACCACCTCAACCCGCCTCTTAAAGCAGAGATTCACCATCTTATCCGCCTGTGTTTCCTCAGGAGGGGGTCTGGAGTCTCCCTTAGAGAGAGGGGGAGAAGTTCAGCATCCGTGAGGAACTCGGAGTAGAGCCGCTGCTCCTTTGCGTTGAAAGGAGCCAGTTGAGGTGGTTCAGGATCATCTGGTAAGGATGAACCCTGGGCGCCTCCCTAGGGAGGTGTTCCAGGCACGTCCAGCTGGGAGGAGGCCTCGGGGAAGACCCAGGACCAGGTGGAGAGATTAGATCTCCACACTGGCCTGGGAACGCCTCAGGATCCCCCAGTTAGAGCTGGTTAATGTGGCCCAGGAAAGGGAAGTTTGGGGTCCCTGCTGGAGCTGCTGCCCCTGAGACCTGATCCAGGATCAGAGGCTGAAGATGAGATGAGATGAGATGCATGACCGTATAGAGCAGGGATGGGCACTTCCTGTCCTGGAGAGCCACTGTCCTGCATGTTACAGGTTCCTCCCTACCCTAACACACCTGAGTCTAACACACCTGAGTCTGACACACCTGAGTCTGACACACCTGAGTCTGACACACCTGAGTCTGACACACCTGAGTCTGACACACCTGAGTCTGACACACCTGAGTCTGACACACCTGAGTCTAACACACCTGAGTCTGACACACCTGAGTCTGACACACCTGAGTCTGACACACCTGAGTCTGACACACCTGAGTCTGACACACCTGAGTCTGACACACCTGAGTCTAACACACCTGAGTCTAACACACCTGAGTCTGACACACCTGAGTCTGACACACCTGAGTCTGACACACCTGAGTCTAACACACCTGAGTCTAACACACCTGAGTCTGACACACCTGAGTCTAACACACCTGAGTCTAACACACCTGAGTCTAACACACCTGAGTCCAACATTAATCAAACTGTGACGAGCATCAGCTGCTTGATAACGAGCAGATCATCAGACTCAGGTGTGTGTCAGACTCAGGTGTGTGTCAGACTCAGGTGTGTTAGACTCAGGTGTGTGTCAGACTCAGGTGTGTTAGACTCAGGTGTGTTAGACTCAGGTGTGTGTCAGACTCAGGTGTGTTAGACTCAGGTGTGTTGGAGCAGAGAGGAACCTAAAACATGCAGGACAGTGGCTCCAGGAGCAGGAACCGCCCAGCCCTGGTCTAGTGAGACCGTCGACTGAGCCAGCAGCTTTCAACGACCCATTTTTACGTTTGTTGCTAGGCGGCGACCTCTAGTGGCCATAATAATTATCACAGGAGCAAAGAGGAAGTCGTAGAAATGCCTCAGACTCTGCGTGAGGAGCGAGGTCCGGGCGGTGCACGGGTCAAACAAACACAGGACTTATGTCGGTGTCTGCCTAGAACCTAGAGTCAACGTGGACTTTTTCAAAGCTAACCAGCACTGTTAGACGTAAATATGTGACGTAGGTACGACTCATTTAGGCCAATCCATGATCTTTCCCGAAACAGAGTAGTTTAGTCGCCTAAACGTCAGCGGTTCAGGCTCACGACGTGTTGAATCGAACCGAACTGGATCATTTATGTGGTTTGGTGGATTCATCCGTCGCTCAGGTTCGAGGTCCGGCTTCACATTCATCGTACAAACATGGAGCATGTGGAGCTTCTCGTCCAACTCCGAGAGATTAAACGTATTTCTCAAATTGTCAAACGGCTCCGTAAAAGGGTTTAAAGTTCATCACGCGTGTCGTCTCGCCGCGGTGAGAACTGCAGCGCTGCAGAGAAACCGTGAGGACCCGAGGACCCGAGGACAGGAGGACGATGAACCCAGGACTCTGCCTCGGCCTCGTTCACCCGTCACCTCACACACATCAGCAGAAATCCCAGTCAGCAGGGTTGGGGTGCAGCGGGCCTCAGGAGTGCCAGGTGGAGTTCCCGGGTGATGCAGTAATGTTTCCAAAGGGCGGGGCGCCGCCTGAACACACACACACACGTTTCCCCTCACAGAACACGGAGGCCATTCATGGAGCGGCCTTCAGCTGCGGCTGTGACTGAAGCGCTGTTCCAGGAGCTGCAGTGACGACACGGCGGTGACGTCTTTCTGGGTTTGAGAGGTGGGAAAACACAGGTGTCGGTGTTCAAGACCGGGACTGATGATACGCTCGGAGCGTCCTTCAGCAGCATTAGAAAGGTGGAAATACGGGGTTCGCACAAGTTTGTGAACAAAATCACTTTACTTCAAATGTTAATTATTGTGAATTAAAGGTTGAATCTGTCAAATCTTTATTAAAAGTTATATTTTTAAATAATAATCAGAATGAAAGTAAAAACTATATTTAGTCTGAATGAATATTGTAAATGTTGGACTTCCTGTCCCGTTGTGTTTCCTTGGTATAGAGTGGAATTAAATCCCAGCGACTCTTAGAGACGTGAAACGCTCTCGTTCATCCAGAGCTCGTCTGCAGAGATGGTTCCTGGTGCTCAGCTCTGTCCGCACCAACACCTGATGACAGCTTCCTGTCCTCGGTCCGTCTGTGCTGAACCTGCAGCCATCTTCTCTTTTTACTGCATGTTGTCTTATTGTGCTCTTGTTGTTGTTGTGTTGCATGCATTCTGTATTTGTGCTTCTGCTTTGCATGCTGTGGTGACACACAGAGACACACACAGACACACACAGACCACAAAAGACACAAAACATCCACAAAAAGACACAAAACGACCACAAAAAGACACAAAAAGAAACAAAACAACCACAAAAAGACACAAAACGACCACAAAAAGTCACAAAACGACACAAAACGACCACAAAAAGACACAAAAAGTCACGAAACGACACAAAACGACCACAAAAAGACACCAAACGACCACAAAAAGACATAAAACGACACAAAAAGACACAGAAAGACACAAAAAGACACAAAACAACCACAAAAAGACACAAAAAGATACGAAAAGACACAAAAAGACAGACAGACACAGACACACTGCGTGCTGTCTTATTGTGCTCTTGTTGTTATTGTATTGCATGCATTCTGTATTTGTGCTTCTGCTTTGCATGCTGTGGTGACACACAGAGACACACACAGACACACACAGACCACAAAAAGACACAAAAAGAAACAAAAAACCACAAAAAGACACAAAACGACCACAAACAGTCACGAAAAGACACAAAACGACACAAAAGACCACAAAAAGTCACAAAACGACCACAAAAAGTCACAAAACGACACAAAACGACCACAAAACGACACAAAACGACCACAAACAGTCACGAAAAGACACAAAACGACACAAAAGACCACAAAACGACACAAAAGACCACAAAAAGTCACAAAACGACCACAAACAGTCACGAAAAGACACAAAACGACACAAAAGACCACAAAACGACACAAAACGACCACAAACAGTCACGAAAAGACACAAAACGACACAAAAGACCACAAAACGACACAAAAGACCACAAAAAGTCACAAAACGACCACAAACAGTCACGAAAAGACACAAAACGACACAAAAGACCACAAAACGACACAAAACGACCACAAACAGTCACGAAAAGACACAAAACGACACAAAAGACCACAAAACGACACAAAAGACCACAAAAAGATACAAAACGACCACAAAACGACACAAAAGACCACAAAAAGATACAAAACGACCACAAAACGACACAAAAGACCACAAAAAGTCACAAAACGACCACAAAAAGATAGACAGACACAGACATACTGCGTGCTGTCTTATTGTGCTCTTGTTGTTGTTGTGTTGCGTGCATTCTGTAGTTGTGCGTCTGCTCTGCGTGCTGTGGTGACACACACAGACCACAAAACGACACAAAAAGTCACAAAACGACCATAAAGACACAAAAAGACACAAAAAGATACAAAACGACACAAAAAAACACAAAACGACACAAAAAGACAGACAAAGACACACTGCGTGCGTCTTATTGTGCTCTTGTTGTTATTGTGTTGCGTGTGTTCTGTATTTGTGCGTCTGCTCTGCGTGCTGTATTGACACACACAGACACACACAGACACACTGCGTGCTGTGATGTGTGTTGCCTCTTGAATGATGTTTTCTAAATCGATGCTGTTTCGTCACGTTTGTTAACTGCTGTGCGTGTTTTGCAGATCGCCCTGGCTCCTAACTTTGTAACTGTGTAATTTAATCTAATTTTCTCTGTATTCTGTGTCCTGTTGTGTGTTTAGGGCGACTTTAACGTCTGTGCAGGGACGACAGATGAAAAACAGCCTCTTCTACAGTAACTTCATTAATGTGCACCGTCGCTGTTTATTTTAAATAAACTACTCTCATGTTTCAGAATGTGCAAATATTAGAGATGAACTGACGACCTCCTGCAGATATAGTCCTCCTTCTCATGTTAAAATGTTCTATTTATGAGGCTGCAATAGTATTTTTGTAGCACACTAATCTGTAAACACACACATATTTCATATAACAGGCTTTAAAGTTGTTGTTGACGTGTTTCCCCTGAAGCAGACTCATTTACACTCTGTGTGTTTTTGTCTCTTGTTCATCAGCTGATCACAAACTCCACAGGCGAATAAAGACTCAGGAAGTTTCCTCTTTGTGCTAAATATTAATATTAATATTAATATTAATATTAATAACACCTGAAGCTTCAGGGACTTAAACCGAGCAGCACAGCGGTGACACCTGGTGGTTCACACATGTCACAGCAGTCTGGAGCCAGAGAACCTGCAGCAGCTCACTGAAGTATCTGAGCTTTAATCTCACGAGTGCAATAAAAGATGAAGGTGAAGGTGAACGGCTCCTGCTCTTGTGTTGATGTTAAAGTACAGTTCAGCTGGAGCCCACAGACACAGACACAGACAGGAAGTCACGTCGCTGAGCTGAAAATGGACTTATTGAGCTAAAGCGGTGTAAATGAACCCCCTCAGAGACGACAGAGTGTGTGAGGAGACTTCCTGTTGTTGCACAAACACAAAACAAACACAGACACCAGGAAGGAGAAAGAAGCAACGGTGACAGACACACAAGCTCGTTTTTTTAAGTCTTTATTGAATAAAACAACTGAAGAGTGACGGGGAAACAGGTTAAACCCTCCTGCAGCACAGACACACACGACATCTGAGGCAGGGTTTCATACATTTGTTCATATTTACAATCGCTACGAAACACGACGGCCGTTTCCTTCACTTCCTGCAGAAGTTCCTCCGTTTTCGAGCCTCGTAAGTTTGAAGTAAGTGTTCGTTTGGACGTCGTTCTCTCGACCTTTCGTTTTCATTTCTGTGTGTGGGTGTGTTTGCACACGGCCCTGCAGCCTCACGCCCTTTTTTGGGGGATTGTCGGAGTCGTTTACTCATGCAAATGAGGATCCACTAGCACGGGAGTTTGACTTTTAAGTGCAAATTTAAGCAAAAGAGACACTGAAACCAGGAAGGACGCTTAGTTTGAACTCAAATGGAGAAAGAAGCAACGGTGACAGACACACAAGCTCGTTTTTTTAGCCTTTATTGAATAAAACAACTGAAGAGTGACGGGGAAACAGGTTAAACCCTCCTGCAGCACAGACACACTCGACATCTGAGGCAGGTTTCATACATTTGTTCATATTTACAATCGCTGCAAAACACGACGGCCGTTTCCTTCACTTCCTGCACAAGTTCCTCCGTTTTCGAGCTGTGTGAGTTTGAAGTAAGTGTTCGTTTGGACGTCGTTCTCTCGACTTTCCTTTCTCATTTGTGTGTGTGGGTGTTTTGCACACGGCCCTGCAGCCTCACGCCCTTTTTTGGGGGATTGTCGGAGTCGTTTACTCATGCAAATTAGGACTTTTCAGCAGTGTAAGAACAGATTTAAGCAAAAGAAACACAGAAACCAGGATGGGCACTTAGTTTGAACTCAAATGGAGAAAGTAAGAAACGACGGTTACAGAAAAACGAGCTCTCGTGCCACAGATGCAGGGAACGCCACGAACGACGTGAAGGGAAGAACATTCAAAAGGCATGAACACACAGATAAGAACAATATATCAAGGATGCATGAAGAGGAGACGCTCAAACGCACACGTAACCAAACCCGCCGCACGTTCTCCACGTCCCCTTCTCACTGCACAGAGTCCAGATCTGCAGCCAGAGCAGCGTCTGCAGTCGCTCCGGCTCAAACTCAACTCAAAGCTCGTGCACGAGTTGAGTTTGAGTCACGGCGCCTTAAAAACAACAAAAGCTGCGAACACACGACACGGTCCGATGTGTCTACAGCGAGGGAAGAAGTCGTCCTCCGCAGAACCTCTGCAGCTCCAACGACCTTTGTTTCACGTCACAGTCCA
Organism: Echiichthys vipera; assembly: GCF_963691815.1. Taxonomy (NCBI): domain Eukaryota; kingdom Metazoa; phylum Chordata; class Actinopteri; order Perciformes; family Trachinidae; genus Echiichthys; species Echiichthys vipera. The sequence goes on from NC_139841.1 coordinate 28,794,532, forward strand.
TTCAGAGTTTAAAGAATACAATAAGTTAAGATCATATGGCTTCGTATAGTTTCTATATTATATATCCTATGATTAAAGGCACACGCGCATCCGTGATCATCCAACACTGTCGCCTGACATGACACGTTCCCCGACGACCAAACGGCATCTACCTCACTTTAAAGGTCGGCTCCAGACGCGTTAAAGTGTGATCCTGGTGTAAAATCGTCCTCCAGGGTCTTTTTCTGCACTTTAACCATCAAATAATCCATAGAGAAAGTTTTTTAACGTAGAAATCCAGGAGAGATGCTAACAGCCGGACGTGGCTAACAGTGGTTAGCTCGGGGCAGCACGGTGAAGGCATTCAAAGGTCTTTTTTAACCACTAATGCTGCTGAAAATAACAGCAAACCTCTGCAGCAGCATGAGAAGAGTCCCTACACACACAACAAAGCACCAATGGGCTCCTTCCACTGTAATGGACTTTACTATGAGAGGAGCTGGTACAGGGGCCAGTAGGTAAGTCTTTAAAACACTCTTTAATAAACTCTGGCTTCACTAACTACGCTGTTGCTGCTTTGTTGTGTGTGTAGGGACTCTTCTCATGCTGCTGCAGAGGTTTGCTGTTATTTTCAGCAGCATTAGTGGTTAAAAAAGACCTTTGAATGCCTTCAACGTGCTGCCCCGAGCTAATCACTGTTAGCCACTCCTGGATTTCTCCGTTTAAAAGTTGTCTCCATGGATTATTTGCAAAGAACTTAACACTGCCTTTCGTTTGTGGTTTTGTTCTCACACTCGAGGGCACTTTTACTCATATTTGAGTGCTGACATCTTTTTACAGAAGCTAAATGCATTTTCTTCAATTATACAGTTGCATAATATTAAAGGTATTTACTTTTAATAATATTTTTAGCATTCATAATATTCTTTTAAATATTTATTTTCATCATTTTACAAAGCTATATGGTCTTTTAAGTTAAATAAACACGACCTGAAGAAGGCTTGTCTTTTGTTCAAGATGATTTTTGGACTTTTTTTTTAGCCTTTATTGAATAAAACAACTGAAGAGTGACGGGGAAACAGGTTAAACCCTCCTGCAGCACAGACGCACACGACATCTGAGGCAGGTTTCATACATTTGTTCATATTTACAATCGCTGCGAAACACGACGGCTGTTTCCTTCACTTCCTGCAGGAGTTCCTCCGTTTTGGAGCCTTGTAAGTTTGAAGTAAGTGTTCGTTTGGACGTCGTTCTCTCGACTCTTCTTTCTCATTTGTGTGTGTGGGCGTTTTGCACACGGCCCTGCAGCCTCACGCCCTTTTTGGGGGGATTGTCGGAGTCGTTTACTCATGCAAATGAGGGTCCCCTAGCACGCGAGTTCAACTTTTCAGCAGTGTAAGAGCAAATTTAAGCAAAAACTGAGGCAGATCTTGGTGAACGTTATTATCAGAGAACGCACTTTAGTTGCGTGTGGATCTAACTTTCAGGAGACAGTGTTGGATAATCTCCTCTTCAGCTCCGTGTGCCACTCTTTATAAACTCCTCTCTTCCTTCTCAGCTAAAATATTTTGTACAAAAATCAACACTCGGGGAAAACAGCCGGTAAAACGGGTCATGACCAAAGCAGCAGCAGCGACAGAGAGGAAGTGGACAGAGTGGGAAACGTGTGATAATAATTTAAAGTGATCAAAACTACGACGAGCTCTGGATACAAAGAAACCACGGCTGTGTCAGGGAGGGTTTGAAGGTGAGACGTGTGTGTGTGTCCAGAGGTAAAGGCCCCCTGTGGAGTTTGAACGTACGCCCCGTTCACACCGCAGCGCTCGCACCTGAACCCCTCAGAGTATTTGATCAGATGTGCCTCTCGTTAACACGGCGACAGCGTGTTTTGGGCTTAAAGACACACGTTTGAGTCCCCGTGTGCACGCAGATTTCCCCCCAAAGACGCTCGTCTACACGTGGGATAACAAGCGAGAACGCGACGCCACTTTTGCGCCTCCTGTCCGGATCGTCTGTGTCTTAACGAGCTCCTTCAAACTCCACAGGGAACCTTTCCAACAGCGTGTTCACTGATGCGTTCAGATCCTCAGGAGACACGAGCCTCATTTCCACTGCACGGTTCAGCGTTTTCACCGCCCCGGCCGAAGGTCCGAACTCCTGCAGACCACCGAACCGCCGCCAGCACCACACGGGGCGTCCCGCAGAAACTACTCGACTTTCTAAAGCCCAGTTCAGACCGAAGATTCGGCACAAGACGAAACCGTTTTAGAGAGTTGCGGCAGTGTGAACCGACCCGTCTCGTCTCCACTCAAACCGTCTGATGGCGTCTCCTGCAGCTGGTGCAATAGCGTGCTACATGTCGCCTGTTCCAACAGCCAATCAGCTCGTAGAAGAGTCCACGGGTCGAGTCCCTGTCCCTACAAACTGTCAGCTGGTTGAAATGGCAAAGAGAGCAGGCGCCGTTATTGAGAACAGAGACGTGAGTTTCATCACTGCTGGAGACGCAGCTGAAGCCACTGTCTCACCGTCTCTGTCCTCATTTATTTTTAAGGATACTGAAAATTAAATCCAGCTACGGAAAAAGGCCTGAAAAGTCAAAACGATGTCGAGTTTCTAGGAAGAAACCAAACATTTGAGCGGGGGTGCAGTTAAAAGACACCCCCCTGTGTCCGTCCTGATCAGTCTGGAGACGTTTGAGCAGTTTGAACCAATCAGCGTTGGTTTCTTTGGTGGATTGAAGTGAAACAGAAGAGACTGTTGAGTGTCAACAACATGGAGGCTTCCACGGATGAGATGAGCAGCTATGGAAATTGGGCCTAGAGGGCACTATAACACACGTTTTGGCTCCTAGAGGACACTTTAACACACGTTTAGGCTCCTAGAGGACACTTTAGCACACGTTTATGCTCCTAGAGGACACTTTAACACATGTTTATGCTCTTAGAGGACACTTTAACACACGTTTATGCTCCTAGAGGACACTTTAGCACACGTTTATGCTCCTAGAGGACACTTTAACACACGTTTATGCTCCTAGAGGACACTTTAGCACACGTTTATGCTCCTAGAGGACACTTTAGCACACGTTTATGCTCCTAGAGGACACTTTAGCACATGTTTTGGCTCCTAGAGGACACTTTAACACACGTTTATGCTCCTAGAGGACACTTTAACACACGTTTATGCTCCTAGAGGACACTTTAGCACACGTTTATGCTCCTAGAGGACACTTTAGCACACGTTTATGCTCCTAGAGGACACTTTAACACACGTTTATGCTCCTAGAGGACACTTTAACACACGTTTATGCTCCTAGAGGACACTTTAACACACGTTTATGCTCCTAGAGGACACTTTAACACACGTTTATGCTCCTGGAGGACACTTTAACACATGTTTATGCTCCTAGAGGACACTTTAGCACACGTTTATGCTCCTAGAGGACACTTTAACACACGTTTATGCTCCTAGAGGACACTTTAACACACATTTTGGCTCCTAGAGGACACTTTAAACCACGTTTAGGCTCCTAGAGGACACTTTAAACCACGTTTAGGCTCCTAGAGGACACTTTAGCACACGTTTATGCTCCTAGAGGACACTTTAACACACGTTTATGCTCCTAGAGGACACTTTAGCACACGTTTAGGCTCCTAGAGGACACTTTAACACATGTTTAGGCTCCTAGAGGACACTTTAACACACGTTAAGGCTCCTGTTTTCGTGGCAGATTGATGTGAAACAGAAGAGACTGAGTGTAAACAACATGGAGGCTTCCACGGATGAGATGAGCAGCTATGGAGCGAGCCGCTCACTAACTCTTTGTTCTCTGGATTAATTCACGTTAAACACAAAGGGAAAATCTCCTTTACCCACATGTTGTTTCCTTTCTGAGCTTTGCCTCCACGCTGTTAGCACGTCACACGCTGTTAGCACGTCACACGCTTCACTCATCTGATTGGTTGGTTTGGCCCGTATGTTGGTGACAGACAGATGGTTTATCCAATCAGAAACCAGGATTTTCACCCCTTCACAAAGATCTTTGAACCAGAGTTCAGATGGATCTGCTGAGACCAGGAGAACCTGGAGACTCAATCATCCGGAGGAGTCGGGTTAGTTAAAAGAGGGATTTGATTGGGCCACTAAAAAGTGGGCGGGACAGAATGGTGAGCGTTACTTCGCCACTGCTGCTTGGTGTGTTTTTGGCGTAATTGAGCATCCGCAAGTGACGAGTTTGGATGAGAACGGGTCGGTACACAGGTTGCGGATGAAAGCCGCCGACAGTGAAAGGAAAATATCTGCAGGAGGAAACAAGATGGAGGACAGCACCCGGGACCGACAGCGGAGCAGAACCCTGCAGTGGAAATGAGGCGACGGCGTGGAGCTGACGACTCTCCGATGATGCATTCAGAGGACCGCACGGTGAAGACGTTACGGCGCCACCCTTTGTATAATGAGGCTGCGAAACTTTACAAATGAAACTACCTTCTCACGAGTGTTACGGTTCGAATCCTGGAGGGTTTGTTCGGGGACCGCGTTCTGGTGAAAACACGCCCCTCGTCCTTTAGAGAGCCATAGATAGACAGTCCAGTGCGTCTCTCTGTCTATCCATGCCTCCGGGTCGACGCAGGCAGCCCGCTGTGTTTGGCCGCCGGCGCCAAGCTAACCTTACAGACCCGCGAACCCCAATCAGTGTCTCATCGGGTCCTCGGCGTGCGTTTGCTGCTGTTGCCTCTTCTCCCGCTGGAACGGGCCCCAGAGGCTCTGAAAGATGTTGTAACTGTACTGCTGCTGCTCTTGGCTCTCGCCGTGTTTCTGCTGACTCTTGACGGTGCGGTGGACGTGGTCGTTATGGTGCCGGGTTTGTTGCTCGCCGCTCTGGTGGTTGCGGCGCCGCAGAGGGAACGCCTTGTGGTAGGTGGCGGCTGAGAGAACGGATGGAAAAGAAGCGTTAGAGGTGAAAACACTTCTGAATGTCGAGCAAACTCGTGGAAGGAAGTTCGAACACTCACGGCTCGTGCAGGTGACTTTGGGCGTGTCCCAGTGGCCGTTGGCGCGGCAGCGTATGGTGGGGGCGTGTCTCTGGATGAAGCCCTGTTTACAGTGGTAGCGCAGCAGGGTGTTGATCTCGTAGCGAGGCTTCAAGGCCCCGAACATGCGAGAGTCCTTCACCACAGGGGGCTGCCCACAGGAGACTGAAGGAGAACACAGAGTTACATTTAATAGTTATTGAGTTTGGCGAGAACACGTCCTGTGATTGGATATGTGGACATGAGGACGTGCACCAGTGGAACCGGGGGAACTACAACTTCCATGTCGGTCATGTGATGCCAGGGGGTCCTAAAGAACCTTTTCATTGACATACATGGAGAAAGAGACGTCTGTGAATCAATAAATCTATTTTTTTAAGCGCCATAACCCCCAAGAGAATTTGATCCGTTTTGTCCAATAACATTTAAAAAGTCCAGAAGAGAAACGATTAAAACACTTCGGGCGCCCTCCCACTGTGCCTCCGTCCCGTGCCCCGTGCTTTAGGGTCCTTGTCCCCCCCTCCAGGCCCGTTTGTACTCACACTACCTGGGCCTCGGAGAATGCTTCTTGCTGCCTATACGTCATCACGCCGTAACACGTCACACGCATTGATGACGTCATGGCGATGCGTGGCTTTGTTTCCAGATCTTTCCGTAGACCTCGGAGTTTTTGTGCGTCTTGTCGACTGTTTTTGAATCTTTTCATCGACCAAATCTGCAGTAAACACTCCACCTCCGCATCACACCAACGTGAACCTTTCACCGCCATTGTTTGAAATGTCCGCGCATGGTCCCTCCTTCTTTTTTCTACGTCCCAACAGGCGCACAGGAAATGACCTCAGAACCGCCGTAGGCCTCGTGCTCGTACACGTGCGCACGCTCGTGCTCGTACACGTGCGCACGCTCGTGCTCGTACACGTGCAAACGTGCTTTACTAAAGCCCACCTCTCCCAAACGGGCCGTGGACGGCAAGCGTGCCGCTCCTAGACGTGGTACGGTTGCACTCACACTGGTCAAAGGAACCAGACTTTAGCCGTGACACGTGCTGGGGAACGGCATGGAGGCACAGTGGGAGGGCGCCCTTAATCCACATTCACATTCACTGCTGCGCCCGTTGGAAATAAAGATGGCAGCCAGACTAAACTTTGAAGGAAGGACGTTCATTCTTAAACGCTACTGGAGGAATAAAGACGCAGTTGAAGTGCCGAGATCATTTAGGAAGAGGTTTCGATGAACACCCTCCACGTTCACCAGACCTCGCACCACTGGACTTTAGTTTATGGGGATTCTTAAAAGACAAAGTCTGCGCTGTGAGACCTGCAGCTGAGAGCAGCCGCTGAACTGAGAGCAGCCGTCGGACATGAATGCACCAGATACCGAGGGAGCTGTTCTGTGACGTCGGTCGGGTCTGGACCAGAACGGACGTCAGTTTGAGAACAGAACGGAGACCAAACAGTAAAAGGATGTTCCTAAGTTCTTCACTGATGGGGGTCAGCTGAAGTTAGTGGCTTTTTGTTTACGTTTGCATATTTTTTTATGCAATTTACAGTAAAATAAGCAAAGTAGATGCAAAACCGTGAGTTTAAAGGACACAGGATTAAATCAGTATGTATGACAATCAGACAGAAAACCAAATAATTTGTAGATTCACTCAACTTGGGTATTTTAAAGGGTAATGACAAATTAATTTACATGAAAATAACAAAACAAAATCATGATTCATAACTTGGAAACATGACTTTTTAAAGCTTTGACCAACTGCAGTTGAAATTCACCTTTATTGTATTTTTAAATCTATCTGTTAAACAACCTTATCTGTCATTGATCCAACTGTGTGTGTGTGTGTGTGTGTGTGTGTGTGTGTGTGTGTGTGTGTGTGTGTGTGTGTGTGTGTGTGTGTGTGTGTGTGTGTGTGTGTGTGTGTGTGTGTGTGTGTGTGTGTGTGTGCACCTGTCCCTTTCTTGCAGGTGAAGGTCAGGTGGTAGTTGCAGGGCACGTCGTTCCACTGCCCCCCCTCGTGCCAGATCATCACCACGCAGTCCTCCCCTGACTGGAAGAAGCTGTCGGGCTGGTTGGGTCTCCAGTGGTCGTATTGCTGTCAGAACGCACGCAAACACCCAATGAACACACACTTTACTGCTTCAAGGACATTCCTGAGTGCACCGTGTATCAAAACTGGGTCACTGCTGCGTCACATCAGGACCGCCGCCCACGGTTCTCCCCGGGAGGAGACGAGAGGAACGAAGGACGCGATGCACAGAACATTTCCTCCGCTGCGTCTCTGTGTCTGCAGAGTCTCGCAAGTGTCACATTTCAGCCCGCACGCTCCAACAGCTGACGTACAAACTGTGTGTGTGTGTGTGTTTGTGCAGACGAAACACAGACAAAAGCTGTTCAGCAATGTTGTGTTTCACTTATTATTGTTATTACATTGTTGTATTTATACAGGGGCGTACACGGACTTTCTGTAGAGCAGGGGCGAAAAGGAAAAAAGGGCACATACAGCACGTCCTCACCACTGACGAGGACACTTTAAGGCTCCTAGAGGACACTTTAGCACACATTTATGCTCCTAGAGGACACTTTAACACACGTTTATGCTCCTAGAGGACACTTTAGCACACATTTATGCTCCTAGAGGACACTTTAACACACGTTTATGCTCCTAGAGGACACTTTAACACACGTTTATGCTCCTAGAGGACACTTTAGCACATGTTTATGCTCCTAGAGGACACTTTAACACACGTTTATGCTCCTAGAGGACACTTTAACACACATTTATGCTCATAGAGGACACTTTAACACACGTTTATGCTCCTAGAGGACACTTTAGCACACGTTTATGCTCCTAGAGGACACTTTAACACACGTTTATGCTCCTAGAGGACACTTTAGCACACGTTTATGCTCCTAGAGGACACTTTAGCACACGTTTATGCTCCTAGAGGACACTTTAACACACGTTTATGCTCCTAGAGGACACTTTAGCACACGTTTATGCTCCTAGAGGACTCTTTAACACACGTTTATGCTCCTAGAGGACACTTTAGCACACGTTTATGCTCCTAGAGGACACTTTAGCACATGTTTATGCTCCGAGGACACTTTAACAAACGTTTAGGCTCCTAGAGGACACTTTAGCACACGTTTAGGCTCCTAGAGGACACTTTAACACACGTTTAGGCTCCTAGAGGACACTTTAGCACACCTTTGGCTCCTAGAGGACACTTTAGCACACATTTAGGCTCCTAGAGGGCACTTTAACACACATTTATGCTCCTAGAGGACACTTCAGCACATGGTTAGGCTCCTAGAGGACACTTTAGCACGTGTTTATGCTCCTAGAGGACACTTTAGCACACATTTAGGCTCCTAGAGGACACTTTAGCACACGTTTATGCTCCTAGAGGACACTTTAGCACACGTTTATGCTCCTAGAGGCGGTTCTCACCATGGGTTTGCCGTCGGTCCATCTGAAGTCTCTCTCAAACATCTTGTCGTTGAGGCCGAGCCACTGGTAATCGCTGCCCAGACCTGCACACGGGACACAGTCTCTTATTAAGGACACACGTTCACTTCAACAGATATCAAGAAACTCTCCGTCCGCACAACACGCTCCGCAGCAAAGGAGTTAGCCAATCATGCAGCTGCTTGGGAGCCTCAGTGAAGGGGGCGTTCTTTGTCCCAGCAGCTGAGTGAGCGGAGACGGGCAACAACCAGAGTCACTATAGGCCGAGCATTCACTCCATGGACTGAGAGAAAGGAGAGGAACGCCATTCAAACGCACGCCCACATGGCTACGCTGCTCCTTGATGCTAACATCACTTTCATCTGCACTTAGCTGGAACGGCTAACGCTAACGGCTAACGCTAACTGTCAGTGAAACTCCTCTAATCCTTGTTTTGATGCTGTGGTTTTCTGGAGGGGACGGGTTCAAACAGGCTCAAACAGACTCCGGTCTCCTGGAGCTACTGGGCCGGGTCTGACCAACCTGGCAACCCCACTGCTGGACTTCTTTTTTGTTGTTGAGACGATGATCTGGAGGCTCTAGATGGAGCTGTTGTGCTGATTCTACAGACTCAACCTTTAATGTAATCTGTGTAAATCAAGTGTTTAAACTTTGTCCTCCGCTGTAAAATCTGAGAGCCGACATCTGCGGCTTCTCTTCTTCTCCTAAAGTGCTTCTTCTCTCCGGCCCGTAAAACAGCAGTGAAGCTTTTACAGGCTTTAAAGGTCGTAAAGTTCACGTCATCAATGGAAAAACCTAAAGTGTCAACATCAGGGCTTCAGCTCCTGGGGTCTGACGTCGCTCCAGCTCTGCAGTTGCATCATGGGAAGTATGGTTATGAGTTTCCTAACGACCCACTGAAGCGTCAAAGTGTTTGTTTTGCAGCAACACGTGTTTTCACTTGACACTGTGTTTCATTTTAAAGAGACGCTGAAACTCTAGTGCTGACGGCTCGAGTCCGGCCAATGGGGTGAAAGGAGGCACTTCCTGTTTGCTAAGTGGGCGTGGCCTCATTCGAACGTGCGGGGATGAGAAGTTATGACATATTTAACAACCTGTTTAGAGGAAACCCACTGAAATAAGTGATTTACAGAGCTACGTCATGTCGTCACCATCACGGACTCACGGTTGATGTAGTGCTGCTCCTCCTGCGACAGGACGCTGGCCAGGTGGGCGCCGTGCAGCCGGCACTCCCTCTCAGCGGCGTCCCACGTGCGGCGGTGAGTGAAGTACTTGTAACAGTGAGACTGAAACTTCTGCCAGCCGAAGCCACACACCTCCGTGTCTGCAGAGAGAGGAGGACACAGAGGATTCAGGTAGAGAAGTTCTTCCCTCTCGGTCACGTTCACCCTTTTATGCTCCTAGAGGACATTTTAACACACGTTTAGGCTCCTAGAGGACACTTTAACACACGTTTATGCTCCTAGAGGACACTTTAGCACACGTTTATGCTCCTAGAGGACACTTTTAACACACGTTTATGCTCCTAGAGGACACTTTAACACACGTTTATGCTCCTAGAGGACACTTTAGCACACGTTTATGCTCCTAGAGGACACTTTTAACACACGTTTATGCTCCTAGAGGACACTTTAACACACGTTTATGCTCCTAGAGGACATTTTAACACACGTTTAGGCTCCTAGAGGACACTTTAACACACGTTTATGCTCCTAGAGGACACTTTAGCACACGTTTATGCTGCTAGAGGACACTTTTAACACACGTTTATGCTCCTAGAGGACACTTTAACACACGTTTATGCTCCTAGAGGACACTTTAACACACGTTTATGCTCCTAGAGGACACTTTAGCACACGTTTATGCTCCTAGAGGACACTTTAACACACGTTTATGCTTCTAGAGGACACTTTAACACACGTTTATGCTCCTAGAGGACACTTTAACACACGTTTATGCTCCTAGAGGACACTTTAACACACGTTTATGCTCCTAGAGGACACTTTAACACACGTTTATACTCCTAGAGGACACTTTAGCACACGTTTATGCTCCTAGAGGACACTTTAACACACGTTTATGCTCCTAGAGGACACTTTAGCACACGTTTATGCTTCTAGAGGACACTTTAACACACGTTTATGCTCCTAGAGGACATTTTAACACACGTTTATGCTCCTAGAGGACACTTTAACACACGTTTATGCTCCTAGAGGACACTTTAACACACGTTTATGCTCCTAGAGGACACTTTAACACACGTTTATGCTCCTAGAGGACACTTTAACACACGTTTATACTCCTAGAGGACACTTTAGCACACGTTTATGCTCCTAGAGGACACTTTAACACACGTTTATGCTCCTAGAGGACACTTTAGCACACGTTTATGCTTCTAGAGGACACTTTAACACACGTTTATGCTCCTAGAGGACACTTTAACACACGTTTATGCTCCTAGAGGACACTTTAACACACGTTTATGCTCCTAGAACATACTTTAGCACACGTTTTGGTTCCTAGAGGACATTTTAAACCACCCACACACACACACACACACACACACACACAGAGACACACACACACACACACACACACACAGAGACACACACACACACAAACGGTTCAGTCTACTTTTATGATTTGATCCAAAACATAACGATGCCAACGAACAGTTGATCTGAGCCGTGCTGCTGCAACAATGAAGCTGCTGCAGCAAAACAACTTTCGAACAGTTCATTCCTGCAGCTGGAGGATGAAGACGAGTCCCTGAATGAGCCCTGACACACACAAACACACACATACACACACACACACACACACGCACACACACACACACACACACACACACACGCTGACTTTAAGCCGTGTAATCAGTGGTGCTCTCTCAGTAAACAGAGCGTGTTCTGTATCAGAGCGTTCACAGTGAAGTCGTGATGGAAAGTCTCCGTCGTGGTTTCGGGGCTTTAGTTTTCGTCGACCCGTCTCGTCCTAACGAGTCCACCTGGAGGCTCAGGTGAGGCCTCGGGGCCTCTGGGCCTTTAATCTGGGACAGCGACGCGACTTCGTCCAGAGGATGAAAGCCGACGTCTCAGTGACTCAAAGCCGCAGCTGCAAACACTTTCTGTCTGAATCACAGAGAAACGATCGGGTTTGTTTCCACTGACAGAGGACAGCTGCATCAGGACACACACACACACAGGCACACACATACACACACACACACACGCACACAGGCACACACACACACACAAACACACACACAGGCGCATGGAAACATCCTGCACAACAGGAATGTGTGTGTGCGGGGATTTCCACTTCTGATTCTCTCCTGCAGCCGAGGACGGACGAGGAAGACGAAGAACGACCGGAGACTTCTGAGACGATGAGGAGCCACGAAACGCCGGCGTCCCCGAAGAACAGAGAGCGTCGGCGTCTCGTAGGGACGGGAACGACACCAACGCCATTATCAAGTCTGCTTATCGGCACGGTTCGATATTGATTCCTGCACAAGTTTCACTGTTTCATTATCTGAGTCTGTACAGTGGAGATGAAATATACTATACTATATTTAATATTTCAGGTTTTTCAAAGTAAAACCCGCGAGATAATATTATTAGAACGCCACGTTGTAGATCGTTTCTTGCTCTCCGCCATGACTCCTTCTTGTAGCAAGTTTCCAGCAGCATTGACGCATGAGATTGGCATCTGTTTTGAGTCCTTTTGCATCTATTTTTAGTCATTTAGCATCTTTTTGTGGTGGTTTTGCATCTATTTTTAGTCATTTTGCATCTTTTTATGGTGGTTTTGCATCTATTTTTAGTCATTTTGCATGTATTTTCAGTCGTTTTGCATCTTTTTATGGTGGTTTTGCATCTATTTTTAGTCATTTTGCATCTTTTTGTGCTGGTTTTGCATCTATTTTTAGTCATTTTGCATCTTTTTGTGGTGGTTTTGCATCTATTTTTAGTCATTTTGCATCATTTCCCTTTAACACCACGCTGTGGAGCGTTTCTTCCTCTCCACCATGACTCCTTCTTGTAGCATCTGTTTTAAAATGTCCAGCAGTCACAAAACACGATGACATCGTTTAAAAGGAATGAATAAACTTGGAGGTGTACGAGTACGGTTCTCGACTCCCATCCCCAGGGTCCGGTGTGTGTGCACCGTTAATCAAGCGCTCCAGCTCCACCCACAGACTCTCAACTTCATATGTGATTTTCCCAAAACTGTCACATACATAAAAATCTGAACGTGCGCTCATGAACTGTGTGAAACGATGACGTGCACAGAACTGGAGCAGCAACTGTGACGAGCGTTTACGACCGCGTGTGTTTCCAGCTGCTCCACCTTCCTCCTCGTTCGACTTCTGAATAAAGAACAAACACAGAAGTAAGAGTGTGTGCACGCGCAGACGCAGACGCAGACGCAGACGCACACGCACACGTCAGGTGGATACGATGTGCAGTCTGGAGTCTTCGTCACGCGTCCTGACAGCGTGGAGCGCTCGCAGGGCGTCGGCTGCTCTGCGGATGAGCTCCAGCCTCTCGTCCAATGTTTCTGTGGTTACTCAGCAGCTCAGAGACGCTCCGAGGTTCAGACGAGCTGTGAGAGGTCACTGAGCTGATACAGAGGCATTCTTCTCTTTATGGTTATTGTGAGTCACTGGACTCATGGTTCTGGTTCTTTTTCTCATTCAGCTCTGAGCGTTTCCAGTCAGACCCAGTTTATGACCTTGAACACTGTTCATGGACCCATAACTTGAGTGATCAGAGAGCGGGCGTGTGTGTGTGTGTGTGTGTAAAGAGGAGACCCAGTCCGTGTCTATTCTCTGCGGTGTGTCTCCGGTGCAGCTCACCTTGTTCGCAGAGCTCTCCGGTGTAGCTGGGCAGGCAGAGACAGGTGAAGGAGGCCGCTCCGTCCAGACAGGTGGCTCCATTCAGACACGGGTTCGACTGGCACTCATCCACATCTGCAGACACACGGGAACACATGAGTCCACATCACCCATCTGTCAGTGCAGAGGTCAGCGTGTGTGTGTGTGTGTGTGTGTGTGTGTACGCACCTGTTTCACACAGCTGCCCGGTGTATCCAGGTGCACAGACGCAGACGGTTTGAGCTCCTTTCTTGTAGCAGGAGCCTCCGTTCTGACACACGGGGAGAGAGCAGGGCAGCAGATCTACACAGACACAGAGATTCAGGTTACACCAGTGACAACACGGACGTATCCAGAGACAACGGGCCCCTGGGCACAGAGCTGTCAGAGGCCCCCTACATTCAAAGAGTCGTCTTTAAGTAATTTTTCTATTTTTAGTAATTTTGCATCTTTTTGTGGTGGTTTTGCATCTATTTTTAGTAATTTTGCATCTTTTTGTGGTGATTTTGCATCTATTTTTAGTCATTTTGCATCTTTTTGTGCTGGTTTTGCATCTATTTTCAGTCATTTTGCATCTTTTTGTGGTGATTTTGCATCTATTTTTAGTCATTTTGCATCTTTTTGTGGTGATTTTGCATCTATTTTTAGTCATTTTGCATCTTTTTGTGGTGATTTTGCATCTTATTTTAGTCATTTTGCATCTTTTTGTGCTGGTTTTGCATCTATTTTTAGTCATTTTGCATCTTTTTGTGCTGGTTTTGCATCTATTTTCAGTCATTTTGCATCTTTTTGTGCTGGTTTTGAATCTATTTTTAGTCATTTTGCATCATTTTGTGGTGATTTTGCATCTATTTTTAGTCAGTTTGCATCTTTTTGTGCTGGTTTTGCATCTATTTTTAGTCATTTTGCATCTTTTTGTGGTGGTTTTGCATCTATTTTTAGTCATTTTGCATCTTTTTGTGGTGGTTTTGCATCTATTTTTAGTCATTGAGCATCTTTTCGTGCTGGTTTTGCATCTATTTTTAGTCATTTTGCATCTTTTTGTGGTGGTTTTGCATCTATTTTTAGTCATTGAGCATCTTTTCGTGGTGGTTTTGCATCTATTTTCAGTCATTTAGCATCTTTTTGTGGTGGTTTTGCATCTATTTTTAGTCATTTTGCATCTTTTTGTGGTGGTTTTGCATCTATTTTTAGTCATTTTGCATCTTTTTGTGGTGGTTTTGCATCGATTTTTAGTCATTTTGCATCTTTTTGTGGTGGTTTGCATCTATTTTTACTCATTTTGCATCTTTTTGTGCTGGTTTTGCATCTATTTTTAGTCATTTTGCATCTTTTTGTGGTGGTTTTGCATCTATTTTTAGTCATTGAGCATCTTTTTGTGGTGGTTTTGCATCTATTTTTAGTCATTTTGCATCTTTTTGTGGTGGTTCTGCATCTATTTTTAGTCATTTTGCATCTTTTTGTGGTGGTTTTGCATCTATTTTTAGTCATTTTGCATCTTTTTGTGGTGGTTTTGCATCGATTTTTAGTCATTTTGCATCTTTTTGTGGTGGTTTGCATCTATTTTTACTCATTTTGCATCTTTTTGTGCTGGTTTTGCATCTATTTTTAGTCATTTTGCATCTTTTTGTGGTGGTTTTGCATCTATTTTTAGTCATTTTGCATCTTTTTGTGCTGGTTTTGCATCTATTTTTAGTCATTTTGCATCTTTTTGTGCTGGTTTTGCATCTATTTTAGTCATTTTGCATCTTTTTGTGCGGGTTTTGCATCTATTTTTAGTCATTGAGCATCTTTTCGTGCTGGTTTTGCATCTATTTTTAGTCATTTTGCATCTTTTTGTGGTGGTTTTGCATCTATTTTTAGTCATTGAGCATCTTTTCGTGGTGGTTTTGCATCTATTTTCAGTCATTTAGCATCTTTTTGTGGTGGTTTTGCATCTATTTTTAGTCATTTTGCATCTTTTTGTGGTGGTTTTGCATCTATTTTTAGTCATTTTGCATCTTTTTGTGGTGGTTTTGCATCGATTTTTAGTCATTTTGCATCTTTTTGTGGTGGTTTGCATCTATTTTTACTCATTTTGCATCTTTTTGTGCTGGTTTTGCATCTATTTTTAGTCATTTTGCATCTTTTTGTGGTGGTTTTGCATCTATTTTTAGTCATTGAGCATCTTTTTGTGGTGGTTTTGCATCTATTTTTAGTCATTTTGCATCTTTTTGTGGTGGTTCTGCATCTATTTTTAGTCATTTTGCATCTTTTTGTGGTGGTTTTGCATCTATTTTTAGTCATTTTGCATCTTTTTGTGGTGGTTTTGCATCGATTTTTAGTCATTTTGCATCTTTTTGTGGTGGTTTGCATCTATTTTTACTCATTTTGCATCTTTTTGTGCTGGTTTTGCATCTATTTTTAGTCATTTTGCATCTTTTTGTGGTGGTTTTGCATCTATTTTTAGTCATTTTGCATCTTTTTGTGCTGGTTTTGCATCTATTTTTAGTCATTTTGCATCTTTTTGTGCTGGTTTTGCATCTATTTTAGTCATTTTGCATCTTTTTGTGCGGGTTTTGCATCTATTTTTAGTCATTTTGCATCTTTTTGTGGTGGTTTTGCATCTATTTTTAGTCATTTTGCATCTTTTTGTGGTGTTTTGCATCTATTTTTAGTCATTTTGCATCTTTTTGTGGTGGTTTTGCATCTATTTTTAGTCATTTTGCATCTTTTGTGCTGGTTTTGCATCTATTTCTAGTCATTTAGCATCTTTTTGTGGTGGTTTTGCATCTATTTTTAGTCATTTTGCATCTTTTTGTGGTGGTTTTGCATCACATCATTAAGGAGTGTGTGTAACACTGGAGCTCATGTACCTGTGACGTCCACGGTGCTGGCCTCCACAGAGAGCGTGGCGTTCTCTGGTTCCTCTGTGCTCAGAGTCTCTCCTGGCGCCCGAGGGAGCGACTGCGGCAGAAGAGGGGCCGTCTCCTTGTCGTAGTCCACAAAATCCTCCTCCTCGGGGAGAGGGGTGGCAGCGGGGTCGGGGATCAGAGCCCACGGGGGGACGGAGTGGGCGCCGTGCTCGAAAGTGTACAGGGGTGAAGTGGTGGAGCGGGTCGTCTGCGTAGAGCTCGTGGTGGACTGCCCAGACTGGACTCCGTAGAGCTCGGGGGTGGGAGCGGCGTGGTGGTCGGGGGTCACGGGTGCAGCCTCTGTGGTAAAAGCGTGATGTTTCTGATCGTCCGCGGTGGCGAGGGAGGGCAGGGAGGCGTGTCTTGGTGTGCTGGGTGCTGAGGTCACATCTGCGGTGAGCGTGGTTTGGTCTCCAAAGCTCACGGCTGCCACATCTGGTAAAACCGTCACAGTGACCTCTGCGGGGAGGTCAACGAGACCACCCTGCTCCCCAGAAACCCCCTCCTCCTCCTCTCCGGACAGCTGCCCTGCACCTGAGCCCGCCTCGGTCACCGGGTCAACGGCCGGTGCAGCTACAGGCGCGTCTGTGGTCGTCTGAGGCTTCTGGGTGTGGGGGGAGGAGTGGATCGGTGGCGGCGTGCTGGTGAAGCCGGGCGTCTCCGGTGGGTCTTGTCCTGAAGCCTCGTCCTCCCCGGAGGCGGACCCTTCAGAGTCTTCCATCTGGGGTTGTGCGGTGGTGGTTTTCGGCGACCGTGTGTCCGGGATGAGAGTGGGAAGCTCCGTGCCGCCGAGTTCTGTCTCGTCGGTCATGACGGCCGACTGGCTACCCGCCGCCGGCGTGGGCGGAGCGTCGTAAGCGGAGCCCTCCGGCGTAGCGGCGCCCTCCTCAGCAGTGGCGTCCTCGTAGGTGACGGGCGGGGAGACACCGCGGTTTGTGGTGGGTGCTGGTGATGAAGGTGATGGTGATGATGATGGTGATGATGATGGTGATGATGGTGATGATGGTGTTGAAGGTGATGAAGGTGATGATGGTGATGAAGGTGATGAAGGTGATGATGATGATGACGGGGTCGTGGTGGCGGTTCTCGTCTCTGTCTCATCACCGGGTCCTTGAGTCGTGCCTCCCTCTGGGTCTGAGTCCGTGTCCGAGTCCATGTCCGAGTCCGTGTCCCGAGGCGTGTCCTCCGTCTGGACCTCTATGGCGCTGTAGTCAAAGGGAGTCACGCTCTCCTCCTTCTCCTCTTCCTCCTTCTCTTCCTCCTCCGTCTCTTCCTCTTCCACCTGGTCGACCTTCACAGGCGTGGCCGTCTCAAACTGGTCTCCTCTGGCCTCCTCCGGCAGCTCCGGCTCAAACGTCACCTGAAAGATCAGAGAAGTGGTTTTAATATCAGAACCTAATCAGGTCCTGGGTCTAACACCAGAACTGAACCTGGACAACAGTCACCTCGTGTTTCCCGTTGACGAAGCTGACGCCCGGCGGCGCGTTGATGGGAGAAACAGCGTCCAGGGCGTCGGCGTCTCCGCTGCCCTGAACCGCTTCACCGGTGGCCTGTGAAAGGTCGGTGATCTGGGGGAAGAGGGAGCCGTCGATGCCCAACCCGGGCTGGTTCAGGATGTCCAGGATCTGGTCCACTGGAGAACAGGAAGCAGACAAAGTCAGGTCAGAAGTGTCGCCGTAAACCGGTTCAGTCCTCCAGTCCAGTTTAGACCGGTTCAGTCCTCCAGTCCAGTTTAAACCGGTTTGGTCCTCCAGTCCAGTTTAAACCGGTTTGGTCCTCCAGTCCAGTTTAGACTGGTTTGGTCCTCCAGACCAGTTTAAACCGGTTTGGTCCTCCAGTCCAGTTTAAACCGGTTTGGTCCTCCAGACCAGTTTAAACCGGTTTGGTCCTCCAGTCCAGTTTAAACCGGTTTGGTCCTCCAGTCCAGTTTAAACCGGTTTGGTCCTCCAGACCAGTTTAAACCGGTTTGGTCCTCCAGTCCAGTTTAAACCGGTTTGGTCCTCCAGACCAGTTTAAACCGGTTTGGTCCTCCAGTCCAGTTTAAACCGGTTTGGTCCTCCAGACCAGTTTAAACCGGTTTGGTCCTCCAGTCCAGTTTAAACCGGTTTGGTCCTCCAGACCAGTTTAAACCGGTTTGGTCCTCCAGACCAGTTTAAACCGGTTTGGTCCTCCAGTCCAGTTTAAACCGGTTCGGTCCTCCAGACCAGTTTAAACCGGTTTGGTCCTCCAGTCCAGTTTAAACCGGTTCGGTCCTCCAGCCCAGTTTAACCTGGTTTGGTCCTCCAGCCCAGTTTAAACTGGTTCAGTCCTCAGGCCCAGTTTAAACTGGTTCAGTCCTCAGGCCCAGTTTAAACTGGTTCGGTCCTCCAGACCAGTTTAAACTGGTTTGGTCCTCCAGACCAGTTTAAACTGGTTTGGTCCTCCAGACCAGTTTAAACTGGTTCAGTCCTCAGGCCAGTTTAAACTGGTTCGGTACAGCTTAGTTGCTTTGTAAAAATGATGCAGATGTTTGTTGTATCGGACGTGAACCAACGAGGGCGGAGTGCGTTCTGGTACTGATCCGTGTCTCTCTACCGTTCCATGTGTTTCTTCTGGATCCAAGAGTGAGAAACAGTGAGAAGCGTGACTGTGAAGGTCTGTTTGGACGGTTCGTGCACGTTTGGACGGTTACGTTCACACGATGTTCATGACGAAGGTCAGGCGGCGTCTCTTCATGAGGACTTTACGCTCCACGCGGAAGCTTCAGTCTATCGTGACACAAACACGTGGGACTTCGGCGCCCGCTGTTAACGGATTACGAGTTCACCCAAACTGCCTCCGTGTGACTGAACTCACATTAGGTTTCATTAGAAACGCCCAAAAATCATTTCCTCATTTCCTCCGTCCGTGGAAACAGTGAGTCGCCTCACGCTGCTTTATGTGATGATGCATCACCTGTGCAACCCTAACCCTGCTGCAGGACGGCACCACGTGGAGCACACACATGGGCGCTGTGACGTGAGTGTGTGTGGCTTCACTGTCACTGAACACGGTTCTTCCTCCACGTCTGTACGTTTACTCTGGAAAACATCAGCAGGTCGTCTCCGTCAGATATTCAGGCCGAGCACGTCGTCATAGAACTGGAGCTACATCACGTCACTGCTGCAGGGAACAGGAAGACGGAGTGAACTGATGGTGCGCCCAGATTAAACCGGTTCGGTCCTCCGGCCCAGTTTAGACTGGTTTGGTCCTCAGGTCAAGTTTAAACCGGTTTGGTCCTCCGGCCCAGGTTTCACTGGTCATCTCATCTCATCTCCAGCCTCTGATCCTGGATCAGGTCTCAGGGGCAGCAGCTCCAGCCTCTGATCCTGGATCAGGTCTCAGGGGCAGCAGCTCCAGCCTCTGATCCTGGATCAGGTCTCAGGGGCAGCAGCTCCAGCCTCTGATCCTGGATCAGGTCTCAGGGGCAGCAGCTTCAGCCTCTGATCCTGGATCAGGTCTCAGGGGCAGCAGCTCCAGCCTCTGGTCCTGGATCAGGTCTCAGGGGCAGCAGCTCCAGCCTCTGATCCTGGATCAGGTCTCAGGGGCAGCAGCTCCAGCAGGGGACCCCAAACTTCCCTTTCCCGGGCCACATTAACCAGCTCTAACTGGGGGATCCTGAGGCGTTCCCAGGCCAGTGTGGAGATCTAATCTCTCCACCTGGTCCTGGGTCTTCCCCGAGGCCTCCTCCCAGCTTCTTGTAACCAATTCTTGTCTTAATGTTTTAACATCTAAAGAGTCGGGAGAGCAACACGCACACACTTAAATAATAAATAAATAAAAATAAATGTCCTTTTAATGACACTTAAAGATTTCTGTTGCAGTCAGAACCAGAACTGGATCCACGCTCACATGCATTTTACTGTGTCAACAACCTAATATTATTTTATCCTGTTATGATTCATTTCCTCTTTTATTGATTTTATGATTTTTGTTTTATATTGTTGAATAAAAGCAGGGAAATCAATTTGTCTCGGGTTTCTTTGCACGTTTTAAACCAAATGTCTCGTAAATGTTTTCTTGTTGTTGTTAAAATAAATCAAAATCATCTGTTTCACTGAGGAACTGAGGAGAAATAAAGTTATACTGTTACTGATACACACACACACACACACACACACACACACACACACAGGCGCACACACACACACGCACACACACAGGCGCGCACACAGGCCCACACACACGCACACACACACACACACACACACACACACACAGGCGCACACACACACACAGGCGCACACACACACACACACATGCACAGAGGCACAGACACACACACACACACACACACACACACACACACACACATACACAGGCGAACACACACACAGCCGCACACACACACACACACAGGCGCACGCAAACGCAAACGCAAACACACACACACACACACACACACACACACACACACACACACACACACACACACACACACACACACACACACACACACACACACACACACACACACACACACACACACACACACACACACACACACACACACACACACACACATTCTTCTTCTTTGTCACATTTTCATTATTAAACTGACGCAGAACTCCTCCAGTGGGCCGGTTCTGGTCCCCGTGCCGCATGTTTGACACCCGTGACACCAGTATTAATGCGGTTACCGTAGAAACCTCTTCTGTCTGACCTCGGCTGAGCTCCATCTCATGTTGGCTCTGATTCATTTCCCCCTCCTCATCTTTCGTAACCATCCTTCTCACATCTCACGCCGTGGGTCTGTCAGCGAGCTCGTGTGTGTGTGGCGTCCTGCTGTCAGAGGCTCCGCTTTCATCTGCGTCGTGTTGTTTGTTGTTTGTTTGTCGTACGCAGGAAACGCAGCAGATTTGTTCCCGTTTGTGTTTCGCACGCTGACAGATTCTCACTGACAGAGGAGCCAGATGTGGAAACTTATGAAGTCACTCGTCTTCGCTCCGCCAATTTTTGAAGCTCAGCATTTTGTAAACACATCCTGGTCTCAGGAATCATCACACGTGTGTTTCTCACAGAGACTCACAGCCGGTGGTCTGAAGAGCGTTAACTCTGAGCTCTGAGGGCGCCCTCCCACTGTGCCTCCGTCCCGTGCCCCGTGCTTTAGGGTCCTTGTCCCCCCCTCCAGGCCCGTTTGTACTCACACTACCTGGGCCTCGGAGAATGCTTCTTGCTGCCTATACGTCATCACGCCGTAACACGTCACACGCATTGATGACGTCATGGCGATGCGTGGCTTTGTTTCCAGATCTTTCCGTAGACCTCGGAGTTTTTGTGCGTCTTGTCGACTGTTTTTGAATCTTTTCATCGACCAAATCTGCAGTAAACACTCCACCTCCGCATCACACCAACGTGAACCTTTCACCGCCATTGTTTGAAATGTCCGCGCATGGTCCCTCCTTCTTTTTTCTACGTCCCAACAGGCGCACAGGAAATGACCTCAGAGCCGCCGTAGGCCTCGTGCTCATGCTCGTACACATGCGCACGCTCGTGCTTGTACACATTGCCTGGAGGGGGGGACAAGGACCTTAAAGCTCGGGGCACGGGACGGAGGCACAGTGGGAGGGCGCCCTAACTGTGACTTTTTGTCGGCCAAATCGGTAACGTAACATTGTTTTTTGTGCGTTGTTGCACTTCTGGTTTAACGTGTTTTGACCTCCGGTCCGGTCCTGGGGTCTGTCAGCGTGTTTTTACATAGGAATAGGAATCACCATTTGTAGTATTCGGTACGGACCTGTTCATGAGAACACGTTTGGGTCGGTGCGACCAAAAGTCTGATGACGAACTCCACACAAAATGCCACAAAGAACATGAAATGACGTACGTGGTCACTCACATGTTACAGCTTTTACTCACCCGACTCATTTTGATTCTGGTCCTGCCAGTTAACGATGATGAGGTGGAAAGGTGGTTTGGCTGAAGAGTCCCCGTCTGCAGGGACGGCTGGCGACTGGTCGAGGTCAAACGCTGACGTAGTTCCAGCCGTGACGTCCTCTTTAAAAACCACCGCGGGCGTCTGTCCCCCGTCTCTGGTGCCCTGGGATTCTGGGGTCACCCCTCCAGGCTGCGATGGTCTCCATGTGGTCTCCACCGCCACTCCGGGTCCAGGGGTGACGCGTTCAGGGGAGCTCTCCGGAGTCTTTGACGGCATCGATGTGGTCTCCACCCACGCCGGTGTCGGGGTCACCACCGCTCCCACCACCTCGGCTCCGCTCGGGCCGTCGTCGCTGCTTCCTCCCTCCCCGCTGCTGCCGCCGCCGCTCTCGCCTCGGCCTGACGCCGCCTGGCCTCCGTCCTCTCCCCCGTGGGAGATGTCAAGTCGTGAGGGCTGCACGCGGGTGGTGGGTAAAGGAGGGAGCTGCATGGGGAGCAAAACGTTCCCCACAGCTGGTACCGACTCTACTCTGTTAGGGTCAAAAGCTGGAAGGTCGTAGTCGTCTGGCGTGGAAACGGGGGTCCCAGTGTGAGGGGAGGTGTGTTGGACTGGTGACGCTGTGGGTGGGTACTGGGCCGCAGACAGAATTTCAGCTCTTTCGGGGACGAAGAGCGGTCCGGGTGATGGAGTGTGGGGAGCGTCTGTGGGGCTGTCAGGTTTGGACTCAGCCGGGGTCGGCGGTGGACTCGTGGTCGTCGGCTCTGGGAGTTTGGCTGTGAGACAAGGAAACAGAGAAGATGAGACCATGAACGTTACCAATGTGACTGCAGTAACATGGATCCTGGATCCAGTTCTCTGGTCACTCGTGGTTCTGTGAACCCGCCGGAAGATTCTGGAAGAAATGACCTCATGGATGACATTAAGTTTACTTTAGACGGAGCCCATCCAAGGTCAACGATCAGAAGATGATCAGTGTTAAACTGTTAAGTGTTAAGTCGCTTTAGCATTCGTGATGAGCCTCTCCTACGTAGCAACGGTTGCTAAGGCTCGTGGGTATTAAGTATTTAGAGCCATCGTCATGGAAGACTTAGAGAAGACTTAACGAGGTAATTAAGGCGGGTAGAGAAGACTTAACGAGGTTGCTAACGAGGGTAGAGAAGACTTAATGAGGTTGCTAACGAGGGTAGAGACGACTTAACGAGGTTGCTAACAAGGGTAGAGAAGACTTAACAAGGTTGCTAACGAGGGTAGAGAAGACTTAACGAGGTTGCTAACGAGGGTAGAGAAGACTTAAAGAGGTTGCTAACGAGGTTAGAGAAGACTTAACGAGGTTGCTAACGAGGGTAGAGAAGACTTAACGAGGTTGCTAACGAGGGTAGAGAAGACTTAACAAGGATGCTAACGAGGGTAAAGAAGACTTAACGAGGTTGCTAACGAGGGTAGAGAAGACTTAACAAGGTTGCTAACGAGGTTAGAGAAGACTTAACGAGGTTGCTAACGAGGGTCGAGAAGACTTAACAAGGTTGCTAACGAGGGTGAAGACTTAATGAGGTTGCTAACGAGGGTAGAGAAGACTTAACGAGGTTGCTAACGAGGGTGAAGACTTAATGAGGTTGCTAACGAGG
>NC_139841.1:28820803-28823656 GCF_963691815.1 Echiichthys vipera
ATTAATATCACGCACAGCAAGTTCATTAAAACATTGTTTGTTGGGTTTCAGGCAGCTGCTATATTTTTATATTACATTTTAAACTATCTGTTTAGAGACGCTTTACATCCGCTCACATGGAACAGTCTACGGTTCATTCATCCAATAGTAGCATTGGCCGATACGCCCTCGCCCAGGTATCGGTATCGTATTGGACCGGAAAGACTGGACGGTGCGTCTCTATTCGGAGCCTCAGTGAAGGGGGCGTTCTTTGTCCAGCAGCTGTGTGAGCGGAGACGGGCAACAACCAGAGTCACTATAGGCCGAGCATTCACTCCATGGACTGAGAGAAAGGAGAGGAACGCCATCCAAACGCACGCCCACATGGCTACGCTGCTCCTGATGCTAACATCACTTTCATCTGCACTTAGCTGCAACGGCTAACGCTACGGCTAACGCTAACTGTCAGTCAAACTCCTCTAATCCTTGTTTTGATGCTGTGATTTTCTGGAGGGGACGGGTTCAAACAGGCTCAAACAGACTCCGGTCTCCTGGAGCTACTGGGCCGGGTCTGACCAACCTGGCAACCCCACTGCTGGACTTCTTTTTTGTTTGTCGAGATGACGATCTGGAGACTCTAGATGGAGCGGTTCTGATCGTTCTACACATTCAACCTTTAATGTACTTTTACTCCACTTCGTCTCAGAGGGAAATGTTGTATTTTTAATCCTTTGACAGCTTTTGATTCTTCTCAAGAGGATTCATTATTATTGATCTGCACATTTTTGTTACAAGTTATATAAAAAAAAGGAAACGAAACAAAAAAACATCCTCATCTTGACTTCAACTTCAAAATGGACACGCGTGAAATAAAGTCTGGGTTGAAAAAGACCTAAAATGGTCTTTGAGTAAAGAGTGTGAGCACACTGAAGGTGTTTGCAGCCCTGCAGACTTTGGGTGGAGCAGCTGCGGAGCCGTTCTGCTGTTTCGCAGCGTGCAGGAGACGCGGCCCCGCCCAGATATGATGTCATGTGTTTGGCGAGCTGCAGTCCTCGGGCCGGGGCCGGGGCCGGGGCCGGGGCCGGGGCCGGGGTCTGTCCTCAGACCGTCACTTCACTGTACGTTAGCTGTCTCACACATCGACGCGTTCACACACTTCAGGTCTGGAGAGAACCCAGACGTGACCGTCCGCTCTTACGTCACGTGTGAAACATCGGAGGTGAAGTGTGTGACGGGTTCCTCTGCTGCAGACCTGCTTCACAGAGAGACCGACCTCTGGTTCTGCAGCTTTGTGAGTGGTTTTTAATGGTGACGTTACTTCTGGGAGATCTGCCCCCCCCCCCCCCTCTCGCTCTCTCCTCCCTCTGTGTTTGGCAGGGTCCAGCTGGGAACCATTAGGGACCTGTCCCTTCCTGCTGTATCTGTGTTACAGAGCACCACTCGGTTTTCCCTCGTAAAAAGAACGTGGCTCTTGTTTGGGTTTTTATTCTCTCTTGTTTGTGCTGCAACACACCTCAGCGTTTACGTGGCGAGCTGCAGTTTTTCTTCTGACTTCACGGGTTTCCTTTAAAGGGGGACCGACCTCCTCGGGTTCAGGTTCATACATGTGCTTTTTGTTTCTACTAGAAACATGTTTACACGCTTTAATGTTTACACACTTTAATGTTTCCCTAACTGCTCGTGACTGCAGCAGCCTTTGTCTGAGTGTACTGTCTCTTAAGAAGCCCCGTCTGCTCTGATTGGTCAGCACTTCCTGGTCTTCGCTCATCTCTTCTGTTCTGTCTCTGTACTTCTGCAGGAGGTCAAAGCCATCACCACAGCAGGACTGTGACACTGAATGTAAGGATAAATATTACAGCGTTCTCTAGTGAGCGTGTAGCTACATGTAGTAAACAGCAGCACCTTCTTTTCGGAGCGGTGCCTCGTGGCCGTCGCTGTGCCTCGTGGCCGTGCCCGGCGTGCCTTTTCTGGAGCAGATGACCTTATTTGTAAATCTGTGAAGGCTTGATGATGTCAGACTGGAGAGAGAGTAGAGAAAGTGTCTGAAAGGAGGCGTTGACAGCAGATCTGCTCCGTGCAGGGTTAAGGTGGATTCGTCCGCTCCAAACGTTTCGTCCCCGGTGCTTCGACAATCACAAACATGGCGTCTGTAGAGGAGATGATTTTGCTGTTTGTCAAGGCACAAAAAGTGTCCGTGGCGGTGGCGTGTCAGACCACTCAATGAAGAGTTTCCTCCTCCTCCTCGGCCTCCTCCTCCTCCTCCTCCTCCTCCTCCTCCTCCTCCTCCTCCTCCTCCTCCTCCTCCTCCTTCTTCTTCTTCTTCTTCTTCTTCTTCTTCTTCTTCTTCTTCTTCTTCTTCTTCTTCTTCTTCTTCTTCTTCTTCTTCTTCTTCTTCCTTCTTTCTTCTTCTTCTTCTTCTTCTTCTTCTTCTTCTTCTTCTTCTTCTTCTTCTTCTTCTTCTTCTTCTTCTTCTTCTTCTTCTTCTTCTTCTTTCTTCTTCTTCTTCTTTCTTCTTCTTCTTCTTCTTCTTCTTCTTTTCTTCTTCTTCTTCTTCTTCTTCTTCTTCTTCTTCTTCTTCTTCTTCTTCTTCTTCTTCTTTCTTGTTTCTGCCGCTGCTTTTCATTATTTGCTTTTTAAACGTCCACTTCCTCCTCGTCTTCTTCGTCAATTTTCAAGAACGGTTGGACTGACTCATCTCATCTCATCTTCAGCCTCTGATCCTGGATCAGGTCTCGGGGGCAGCAGCTCCAGCAGAGGACCCCAACTTCCCTTTCCCGGGGCCACATTAACCAGCTCTAACTGGGGGATCCTGAGGCGTTCCCAGGCCAGTGTGGAGATCTAATCTCTCCACCTGGTCCTGGGTCTTCCCCGAGG
>NC_139841.1:28823856-28841356 GCF_963691815.1 Echiichthys vipera
AAACGGGCCTGGAGGGGGGGACAAGGACCCTAAAGCACGGGGCACGGGACGGAGGCACAGTGGGAGGGCGCCCTGATATCAATGTGGAACTTTACCCTGGATTTTATCCACGTAGCAGTACACGTCGTACTTCTCGGTGGGCTCGCGGACGCCGTACGTCCTCACTCCTGGTCGGCTCATCAGATTACCTGCACAGCCGGGGCGGGGCGCTGTGATTGGATACCTGGAGACAAACAAACAATAAAATCAAATTAGCACAAAGAATTTAACTGCAATTTATTTCTGTTGATATCTGAGTCCTTTAAAAAAGTGATGCACGTAAAAGAAAAAGACAAATGAAACTTTAACATAAGTGAAGTGAAAGAACTCAAACGTGCGTACCTGACCGACTGGTCGGCGAGCCAGCCTGCGTCACACTGTCGAAGCCGTCCTCGAAAGCAGACGCCAGTTGCTCTGGCGTGGCGATGGCGCCGCCGGCAGAGCGGCACGCCTCCGCGGCTCTGGGGAAGTCCAGAGTGTAGCGGCTGGAGTTGGCTCTGTAGTGAAACACCACACCTGCACAGAGAGCAGCAGCGTCGTCACACGTGAACTCAGTTAGGAACAGCATCGCTCAGGCTATCGCTCATGGACGCGTCGCTCACGGACGCGTCGCTCCACGGACGCGTCGCTCACGGACGCGACTCTCACGGACGCGTCGCTCACGGACGCAGAGTAAATTAAGTGTTTGGAATTTATGACCCTTTAGGGCTTCCGTACTTCTAGGGAACTTTGTCAAAATTACTGCAAAATCCGCATAGAAAATCATTCATTCATTCATCTTCAGCCTCTTGTCCCTGTCGGGGTCGCGCGGGGGAGGAGCAGGGGCCGATCCCAGCTGACAATCGGGCGTGAGGCGGGGTCCACCCTGGACAGGACGCCAGTCTATCACAGGACACATAGAGACGAACAGAGACAGACAACCATTCACACCTACGGGTGATTTAGAGTCATCAATGAACCCAACACCTGCACGTCTTTGGACTGTGGGAGGAAACCGGAGAACCCGGAGAAAACCCACGCAGACACGGGGACAACATGCACACTACACACAGAGGGGCCCAGCCGGGATTCTAACCAGGAACCCTCTCGCTGTGAGTGCTAACCACCACACCACATGTTTAATGTAACGTGTGAGTTTCCCTCTGAACCCCACAGACGTCGGCCCTCACGCTCCTGAAAGACATGTTGTGATGTAACTGAGTCTTGGCAGCGCGGGCAGATGAACTACTGCGTCTCCTCCACCTCCGCCCGACGTCTCTTTCTCTGCTGCGACACGACGGAGGGAAGAGAAAGGGCGGAGGAAACACAACACCACCTCCTGCAGACAGGGAGATTCCTTCCTGACAGAGAGCAGCGATTACGCGTGGGTCCGCAGGAGCAGCTCTTTCAGCTGTGGTCCTGGGACTACGCGGCGCTGTCGCCTGGTGTCATTAGCTCCTTTATCTGTGGCTGGACGGGAGGAGGGTTATTCTGCAGGAGGAGGATGTGAACAGATGAACTTGTTAAATGGGAGAGTTGTGTGTCGCTCACAGGAAGCGTCTTTGTGCCGAGCTGCGACACAAAGAGTCCCGTTCAGCATTAATGTGGAAACAAGCGTGAGGGAGCGAGACGCCGACGGACGAACCCGCTTCACTGCAGATTCATTCATGAGGGAATTCTTTTTTTAACAGGGGCCATAAAAGTCCTGTGGACTGGGCCCTGGTGACTTGTAGGGCGCACTTCCACTGTGCCTCCGTCCCGTGCCCCAGCACGTGTCACGGCTAAAGTCTGGTTCCTTTGACCAGTGTGAGTGCAACCGTACCACGTCTAGGAGCGGCACGCTTGCCGTCCACGGCCCGTTTGGGAGAGGTGGGCTTTAGTAAAGCACGTTTGCACGTGTACGAGCACGAGCGTGCGCACGTGTACGAGCACGAGGCCTACGGCGGTTCTGAGGTCATTTTCCTGTGCGCCTGTTGGGACGTAGAAAAAAGAAGGAGGGACCAGGCGCGGACATTTCAAACAATGGCGGTGAAAGGTTCACGTTGGTGTGATGCGGAGGTGGAGTGTTTACTGCAGATTTGGTCGATGAAAAGATTCAAAAACAGTCGACAAGACGCACAAAAACTCCGAGGTCTACGGAAAGATCTGGAAACAAAGCCACGCATCGCCATGACGTCATCAATGCGTGTGACGTGTTACGGCGTGATGACGTATAGGCAGCAAGAAGCATTCTCCGAGGCCCAGGTAGTGCGAGTACAAACGGGCCTGGAGGGGGGGACAAGGACCCTAAAGCACTCTGGACTGTTCACAAAGGTGGAGGTGTTGCCAGCTCCCTGAGGGTGGAGCCAAACCTCTGGATCGCCCCCTGGTGGCCGGCTGCAGCACAGCCTGGTGTGTGTTTGTGTCGCTCACCTGTGACGTTGAGGCTGACGGTGTCCTGGGTGTCCCTCCATCCCGTGCATGACCTCACAGCGGTACAGCCCGGCGTCGCTGGCCCTGAGCCGTACGATCATCAGAGAGGCGTCCCCGACGGACAGCGGGTGGCTGGGCACCGAGGTCCTGCCCCTGTAGTCCGGCCCCACCTTCACCACCCCTCCCTGGGCCACCAGCACCACCTTCTCCCCGGCCTCCTCCAGCTTGGTCCACTTGATCCTCAGCTCCTCGTCTGGACCCGGGGTGGAGTGCGGAGCGGCGAGGAGGGGTGCGGGGGTCGCGGTTTGTGCGGCGTGTGAGGGAGTGTGCGTGGAGCTGCCCGGAGACACCGGCGTGATGGAGAAGTGGCACGGCAGCACCACCCGGTCCGCCAGAGAGCCGGCCGCAGGGGCGCTCTCCTGCATCCTCATGGAGCGATGCGCGACTGCAAGACACACAGAATACAGACAGTCTGCTTTAGTGGTCTCAACTTAACCGTCACCTTTAGTGACTAAACTTAACCGTCTCCTTTAGTGGTCTAAAACTTAACCGTCTCCTTTAGTGACTAAACTTAACCGTCTCCTTTAGTCGTCTAAACTTAACCGTCTCCTTTAGTGTCTAAACTTAACCGTCTCCTTTAGTGGTCTAAACTTAACCGTCTCCTTTAGTGTCTAAACTTAACCGTCTCCTTTAGTGTCTAAACTTAACCGTCTCCTTTAGTGGTCTAAACTTAACCGTCTCCTTTAGTGTCTAAACTTAACCGTCTCCTTTAGTGACTAAACTTAACCGTCTCCTTTAGAGACTAAACTTAACCGTCTCCTTTAGTCGTCTAAACTTAACCGTCACCTTTAGAGACTAAACTTAACCGTCTCCTTTAGAGACTAAAACTTAACCGTCTCCTTTAGTCGTCTAAACTTAACCGTCTCCTTTAGTCGTCTAAACTTAACCGTCTCCTTTAGTCTAAACTTAACCGTCTCCTTTAGTGGTCTAAACTTAACCGTCTCCTTTAGTGTCTAAACTTAACCGTCTCCTTTAGTCGTCTAAACTTAACCGTCACATTTAGTCGTCTAAACTTAACCGTCTCCTTTAGTGGTCTAAACTTAACGGTCTCCTGTTGTTCTGGATCTTTCTCGTGTTTAAGGACAAAGTTTTCTTTTACCGGGAAACAATCTGCAGTTTCTGTGGAATCACCATGAAGTAATACACTCAGCTTTACTGAGACTGGCTCCAACACACACACACACACACACACACACACACACACCACACACACACACACACACACCCCTCCTGAAAGGATGCAGCAAGAGAGTGTGTGTGTGTGTGTGTGTGTGTGTGTGTAACCAGGGATTACTGCACTCAGAGGCGACTGGTCTTGTCGTTGCAGTAATAATCACTTTCCACTTTGTCGGTCTTTGAGAGAGACACACACAGACAGACAGACACACACACACACACACACACACACACACACACACACACACTAACACAATCTCACCTGGTGGAGGAGGAGCAGAGGTCTCACACACCAGGCAGAGCAGGTGTGTGAGGAGGAGGAGGCGTGGAAGCATCTCAGCACTCTGGAGACAAAGAAAGTGTCATTTTTATCAATGAGTCTCTAACATTTGGTTTTATCACCGTGGGAACATTTCTACACACATCAGCACACATCTGCACACATCAGTGAACATCTGCAAACATCTGCACACATCTGCAAACATCTGCACACATCTGCACACATCTGCACACATCTGCAAACATCTGCACACATCTGCAAACATCTGCAAACATCAGCGAACATCTGCAAACATCTGCACACATCAGTGAACATCTGCAAACATCTGCAAACATCTGCAAACATCTGCACACCCCAGTGAACATCTGCACACATCTGCAAACCTCAGTGAACATCTGCAAACATCTGCAAACATCAGCAAACATCTGCAAACACCAGCAAACATCAGTGAACATCTGCACACATCTGCACAACATCTGCAAACACCAGCAAACATCTGCACACATCTGCACACATCTGCAAACATGAGTGAACATCAGCAAACATCAGTGAACATCTGCACATATCAGCAAACACCAGCAAACATCAGTGAACATCTGCAAACATCTGCACACATCTGCAAACATCTGTAAACATCTGCAAACATCATCAAACATCTGCAAAAACACCCTGAAACAAACGGATCAGACAGAGAAGAAGAAGATTAAACATCTTACCGTAAAAAAAGAAAAAAGTCCAAAAATCCAGTTTCTCCTGTCGGGGGTTTTATCAGTTCAGACTGTTTTTACAAAACAAGTTCACAAGAAATAAAGAAAGTCAGAGCAGCTTCTTCTTCTTCTCCTTCTTCTCCTTCTTCTTCTTCTTCTCCTGCTGCTTCTTCTGCTTCTTCTTCTTCTGCTTCTTCTTCTCCTGCTGCTGCGGCTCGGACCTCTTCACCCTCTGAGCACCGCTGCAAGTTCAAATCCACTTTACACCGACTTCTCCTCAGACAGGAGGGAGAGGAGGGGACACACTCAAACACCTCCCCCTTAATACACCGCCCAGAGAGGGAGGGAGGGAGAGAGGGAGGGAGGGAGAGAGAGGGAGGGAGGGAGGGAGAGAGAGGGAGGGAGAAAGGGAGAGAGATGGAGGGAGGGGGAGAGAGGGAGGGAGGGAGGGAGGGGACACACTCAACTCCCCCCCTTAATACACAGCCCAGAGAGGGAGGGAGGGAGAGAGGGAGGGAGAGAGAGGGAGGGAGAGAGGGAGAGAGAGGGAGGGTGGGAGAGAGAGAGCGAGGGAGAGGGGGAGAGAGGGGAGAGAGAGGGAGGGTGGGAGAGAGAGAGAGCGAGGGAGAGGGGGAGAGAGGAGAGAGAGAGGGAGGGAGAGAGAGGGAGGGAGGGGGAGAGAGAGAGAGAGAGAGAGAGAGGGAGGGAGAAAGGGAAGAGGGAGAGAGAGGGAGAAAGAGAGAGAGAGAGAGAGAGAGAGAGAGAGGGGGGACACACGCTCAACAACTCCCCTATAATACACCGCCTATGGGGGAGGGAGGGAGAGAGAGAGGAAGGGAGTGAGAGAGAGAGGGAGAGAGGGGAGGTAGGGAGAGAGGGAGAGAGAGAGAGAGAGAGAGAGAGAGGGGGTGTGACAATAAGAGGAACATGAGGTGGAGGAAGTGAGAATGGGGAAAGCCTGAAGTTGGAGAGAGAGAGAGACCAAAAGAGAGAGAGAGAGAAAGAGAGATTACCAAAAGAGAGAGATATTAGGAGAAAGAGAGAGAGAGATTAGAAGAGACAGAAATAGAGAGAGAGTAATAAGGAGATAGAGAGTTGATTCATTATCTTCTAATCTAAAGTTGAGGCGACTCGTGAAAGTCTGAATTAAATCTGTGCAGAAGAAGAAGAAGAGTACCATGACTTTTTCAACTTTAGAAACTCCTGCACTACATTTCCCATAATGCACCTGGGACGTCTAAGACACTCGCCGTGGGCCGATATAGAACCACATCATTGTTAGAATGCTGTGTTTTCTTGTTTCCTTGTTTTTCGCGTTGTTTCGCGCTCGGAGCGTGGGCTCCGGGACACAATCATTTCTACATGCAGAAAGTCCCGTAAGACGCCACACAACCAGGAAGTAGCAACACTGAGCACCTTTCATAGGACTGAATGGACGCCATTTTTAAATACGCCCTCCATTCTTTCATAGGTCCATGGTAGAACTCTCTGTCCCTTAACCAGCAACTGGATTTTCAAAGTAAAACTGGTGGACTGAATAAAAACATCACAACCTTTTAATTCATGTCAAACGACGTTCACACTGTTTATTCGTACAAATATCACACGGACAAGTTTCTGAGATCATATAAAGTTTTTTAAACACATCAGGATGGAGCAGAACTTCAGACACAACACAGAGAGGCTCACGGCAGCAGCATGAGAAGAGTCCAGACACAACACAGCATCATCAGCGTAGTTAGTGAACCAGAGCTGGTGGTTTTGAGTCTTTTTGTGGTGGTTTTGAGTCTTTTTGTGGTGGTTTTGTATCTTTTTGTGGTGGTTTTGAGTCTTTTTGTGGTGGTTTTGCATCTTTTTGTGGTGGTTTTGCATCTTTTTGTGGTGGTTTTGCTTCTTTTTGAGGTGGTTTTGTATCTTTTTGTGGTGGTTTTGTATCTTTTTGTGGTGGTTTTGTATCTTTTTGTGGTGGTTTTGCATCTTTTTGTGGTGGTTTTGCATCTTTTTGTGTTGGTTTTGATTCTTTTTTTGGTGGTTTTGTATCTTTTTGTGGTGGTTTTGCATCTTTTTGTGGTGGTTTTGTATCTTTTTGTGGTGGTTTTGTATCTTTTTGTGGTGGTTTTGCATCTTTTTGTGGTGGTTTTGCATCTTTTTGTGGTGGTTTTGCATCTTTTTGTGGTGGTTTTGTATCTTTTTGTGGTGGTTTTGCATCTTTTTGTGGTGGTTTTGCATCTTTTTGTGGTGGTTTTGCATCTTTTTGTGGTGGTTTTGTATCTTTTTGTGGTGGTTTTGCATCTTTTTGTGGTGGTTTTGTATCTTTTTGTGGTGGTTTTGTATCTTTTTGTGGTGGTTTTGCATCTTTTTGTGGTGGTTTTGCATCTTTTTGTGGTGGTTTTGTATCTTTTTGTGGTGGTTTTGCATCTTTTTGTGGTGGTTTTGTATCTTTTTGTGGTGGTTTTGTATCTTTTTGTGGTGGTTTTGTATCTTTTTGTGGTGGTTTTGTATCTTTTTGTGGTGGTTTTGCATCTTTTTGTGGTGGTTTTGCATCTTTTTGTGGTGGTTTTGCATCTTTTTGTGGTGGTTTTGTATCTTTTTGTGGTGGTTTTGCATCTTTTTGTGGTGGTTTTGTATCTTTTTGTGGTGGTTTTGCATCTTTTTGTGGTGGTTTTGCATCTTTTTGTGGTGGTTTTGTATCTTTTTGTGGTGGTTTTGTATCTTTCTCTCTTCTTAGTTAAAGCTGCAGAAACAAAAGTCACTTTCTCTGGTCACATTTATTAATTGACGCCTATTTTTAACCACTAATGCTGCTGAAAATAACAGCAAACCTCTGCAGCAGCATGAGAAGAGTCCCTACACACACAACAAAGCACCAATGGGCTCCTTCCACTGTAATGGACTTTACTATGAGAGGAGCTGGTACAGGGGCCAGTAGGTAAGTCTTTAAAACACTCTTTAATA
Source organism: Echiichthys vipera (assembly GCF_963691815.1). Taxonomy (NCBI): domain Eukaryota; kingdom Metazoa; phylum Chordata; class Actinopteri; order Perciformes; family Trachinidae; genus Echiichthys; species Echiichthys vipera. Next base: position 28,831,465 of record NC_139841.1, read on the forward strand.
AACTCTGGCTTCACTAACTACGCTGATGACGCTTTGTTGTGTGTGTAGGGACTCTTCTCATGCTGCTGCAGAGGTTTGCTGTTATTTTCAGCAGCATTAGTGGTTAAAAAAGACCTTTGAATGCCTTCACCGTGCTGCCCCGAGCTAATCACTGTTAGCCACGTCCGACTGTTAGCATCTCTCCTGGATTTTACGGTTAATAGTTCATTCATTCATTCATTCATTCATTCATTCATCTTCAGCCTCTTGTCCCTGTCGGGGTCTCGGGGGGCTGGAGCCGATCCCAGCTGACATCGGGCGTGAGGCGGGGTCCACCCTGGACAGGACGCCAGTCTATCACAGGACACATAGAGACGAACAGAGACAGACAACCATTCACACCTACGGGTGATTTAGAGTCATCAATGAACCGAACACCTGCACGTCTTTGGACTGTGGGAGGAAACTGGAGAACCCGGAGAAAACCCACGCAGACACGGGGACAACATGCAAACTCCACACAGAAGGGCCCCAGCTGGGATTCGAACCTGGAACCCTCTCGCTGTGAGGCAACAGTGCTAACCACCAGTTGTTACAAAAAAAAAAAAAAACTGTTTCTGGATTATTTGATGAGTGCTGAAAAAGACCCCGGGATGATTTAACGCATGACTTTAAGGGGGTTCTCTGAGGTGCTAGGGTTCGTCTGAGTGGTGGTGGCATTACTCAGGATCCCCGGGTGCTTCTAGACCACTTAAAGGTCCTTTAGGGGGTGGAGCACCTCCACCATCAAAGGTTCTGGAGCAGCACCTCACTGAGATACTTCACTTGCCCCCCGTCTGTGTGTAGCTACAGGAAGAGTTCCTTAAATGTGTTTTTTCTTCAACCCAGGACGATATCAAACGTGAGTCCAGTATAAAGAAACGACTCCGTTACCGACCGCCGTACACCAGCGTTCTGTCTCTGTGCAGGTCCAGACCAGTGGAGCCGGGTCAGAAGTCCTCAAACAGGTCCTCAGAAGTCCTCAAACAGGTCCTCCGCTGCTGAAGTTGCTGCCGCAGCATCCACAGAGCGCTGCGGGGGGGTCTGCTGTTTACTGGATCCTGCGGGGGGGTCGGCCCTGTGAGACACACACACACACACACACACACACACACACACACACACACACACACACACACACACACACACACACACACACACACACACACACACACACACACACACACACACACACACACACCACACACACACACACACACACACACACACACACACACACACACAGACAGGTCAGTGGGCTAATGAGGCTGGTTTACAGGAGTTTTTCCTGTTGAGACGGGAAGTGTATCATGTGGCTCATAAGGAACAAGACTGGAAACACATGGGCAACTTTTATACCTGTGTGTGTGTGTGTGAGCTTGTGTGTGTGTGTAATGTGGCCCAGCAGCTCCCCCACCTTAAGTGGTCTACATCAAATGTTGGACTTGACGAGTCCCAGTGTGTGTTTAACCAGGTCGTGTTCTCAGTCTTCAGCTCTATTGAAGCTCATATACGTAGATCTTCTTTTACCGGAGTGTAAGTGAATAAAATAACAAACGGGTATTAGGACGGAGGACGGAGGACAGAGGACAGAGGACGGATGATCACAGTGGGGAGCACAAAAACGAGGGAGAGGTCGACAGTGTTTTACCCTCAGGGGCTTCTGCTCTGAAGAGTTTTCAGTCTTAAAGACGTTGTTTGACACTTTGGGAAGAAGGTTTTAGCGTTCGCTCACGACAGGATGTGGTTTATCGGGATCACAGCTGAGGTGTTGGGCTCCACCTCATCACCTCTGTCATAAATCAATCAAGTTTATCTGTCACATGTAATCGTCAGCTGGCGACGCTTGGCGCTCTCCGCGGTGCTGAACCGGAGACTGTTTTTGCTGCATTTCATTGGTGGTTCACCGCGCCCTCGTTCACTTCCCCTCGGCCGTCTTCAGTGTCGTTCCAATGTCTGAAAAACTGAAGGTAACGTGGTGAGACGGCCCCTCGGAGGGCTGAGTGATCGAGGGGACAACGAGGGTCACTCCAGAGGTGAAGATCACCCACAATGCATTGCAGTTCTGCATTTAGTGGAAGAAAACACAATTTCAGTCAAAAGCAACTGGACTTGGTTCTTTATCAGGAAGACGTTTCACCTCTCATCAAAGAGGCTTCATCAGTTCATGTACACATCTGACCAGGACCAGGACCAGGACCAGGACCAGGCTGGGACTGGACCAGGACCAGGCCGGTCAGATGCGTACATGAATGGATGAAGCCTCTTGGATGAGAGGACCCTCCACAAACACCCGCCCACGCTCTCAACAGTGGAATCGGTGCGCCAACGCTGCAGACACGATCTGAACTTTGAGGTAGTTCAGACACAAAAGCGGAAATGAAATGAACAATCGGAGGTCGCACGAGGTGCAATCTAAAGGCTCATTCCTGCTCCATCTGGTGCGTGAACAGAGACGTACGTTATCAACGTCCTCATCGTCTCTGTCCTCGTTCATGCGTCCTTTACGTTGAACACACAACAACATCCTCTAGGGGACGTCGCTCAGATTCAAAAAGTTACTCCAATAAAGTTTGACGACAACAAAGATGGAGACGATGGAGGAGAGAAGCGTCCTGCGTCTGCTGAGGAGGTAAAATGGCGGGCTTTTAAAAATACGGACAAAATGTACGCAGAGTACGGACAGAAGGCAGCGTGCATATCCGTGTGCGTCTCTAACGTAGAGCAGAAACGAGCCTGAAGAGACAGAAAACTGCCTCTCTACGGTTTTAAAACATCCAACGTGGATCCCAGGAACCTAAAACCCTGGTGACCCGAGGACCACCAACAATCCAGAGAAGCATCTCAGGCTTTAGTCGCTTTTCCAAGAACGCTCAGGAAACGAGAACTGGAGATCACAGACCCTCCGCTGTAACGATGATTGGCTGAACGGGATGGAGAAGAAAAGGCCGGTGTGAGAAAGCAGAGGAGCGGGGGAGAGGCCCTGAGCTGGTTTAAATCATTACCAACTGTACGACAAACACCGCTCCGCTGCTGGAACCAGTTAAGAGGAAACAAGAGACGCCATCTCTGGAGAGGGGGAGCTGTTCTCCGCTGCCACGGAGGACCACCGGAGGCTTCAACACATGGCGGAGGGTCCCGGTGGTGGTGGTGGTGGTGGTGGGGAGGGGGGGGGATGTGACGAGAGTGGTTTCAACCCTGAGCGCTGAGGTTAAGCTCAGGCATCGGCCACTCAGGGGCCCCCACACGGAGCCGGTGTGGTGACATACCAGAGCCGCAGCATGTTCACCAATTATGTGCTAGTTTGTAGCTTAAGAATGTAAACAAAGGTTTGGGTTTGGAGCAGGTCGGGCAGAGGGATTAGTCTGGTCCAAATGAAACCCAACGTTCAGTCACTTAAAGGTTCAGTGCGCTAAATTATATTTAAAAAACATGGTTTTAGTGAACTCTGGTGGGACGTCCATGCAGACAGTGTGTCTCAACCACAGTAGAGATGAACACAACTGGGTTTTACTGAATGTCCGGCTGTTCAGTGACGTAACACCCTTTCAAAATAAGATTCCCAGGTCCAAGCGCTCCATTGAAACAAAACAGAACCAACGTCCGAACATGAGAACGATCAGGATCAGATCTGTGGTCAGTTTGACTCTTTTTATCCAAAAGAAAGAGTCAAAGGACAAAAACTCAGATCTGTTCAAACAATGGTGAACACGACACTGAGGCGTTGGAGATACACAAGGCTTGGGCCGGAAATCTTATTTTGAAAGGGTGTTACATCACGACTGAACAGCTGGATTGAGCGGGGGACGACTTGGACACAAAAGCGTCATAGAAAGGTGAACGCTTCAACTCGGAGCCGACTGTCAAAGCAAAGAGAGAAAACACACCGACAGTGACAAGCTAACAAACAACAGATGCTAACAAACAACAGATGCTAACATACAACAGATGCTAACTACGCGTTAACCATTCTGATACGTCAATGACAGCAGACTCCTCATCTGAAACAAAATCTTTCCAAAAACAACAGGGAACACGGAACTGCGGCGTTGGAGAAACACGAGGCTCGGACCAGGAAATAGTATTTTGAAAGGGCGTGACGTCACGACTGAACAGATGGATTATGAACAGCAACATTTCGGTCCAGATACAGAGCGTCGACTCTCTTCTTCCGTTCTAACTTCTGACTTTTCTTTGTAGCTGGATTTAATTTCTGGTATTTTAAAATATAAACGAGGACAGAGATAGAAAGAAACTTGCGACAGCTGCGTTACTTGTAGCGATGAAACTGCGAAAATACCATTTTATTTCTCAGATTCGCTGCTTTGTTCTCGATGATGGCGCTCCCTCTCCTCGTTTATTCTCTAGCTCCCCTCTCTCTTTTTCTCTCACACACTCAAAAGCTCTTACATTTAAACAGTTTTAACTGGCTTGACCAGCGGACTTTAGATGTTAGCTAAAATAACAGGGTAGGGCTGGTTACATTTTTACACATCGCCCAAACCTAAGGGCTCCCTCCCACTGTGTCTCCGTCCCGTGCCCCGTGCTTTAGGGTCCTTGTCCCCCCTCCAGGCCCGTTTGTACTCACACTACCTGGGCCTCGGAGAATGCTTCTTGCTGCCTATACGTCATCACGCCGTAACACGTCACACGCATTGATGACGTCATGGCGATGCGTGGCTTTGTTTCCAGATCTTTCCGTAGACCTCGGAGTTTTTGTGCGTCTTGTCGACTGTTTTTGAATCTTTTCATCGACCAAATCTGCAGTAAACACTCCACCTCCGCATCACACCAACGTGAACCTTTCACCGCCATTGTTTGAAATGTCCGCGCATGGTCCCTCCTTCTTTTCTCTACGTCCCAACAGGCGCACAGGAAATGACCTCAGAACCGCCGTAGGCCTCGTGCTCCTACACGTGCGCACGCTCGTGCTCGTACATGTGCAAACGTGCTTTACTAAAGCCCACCTCTCCCAAACGGGCCGTGGACGGCAAGCGTGCCGCTCCTAGACGTGGTACGGTTGCACTCACACTGGTCAAAGGAACCAGACTTTAGCCGTGACACGTGCTGGGGCACGGGACGGAGGCACAGTGGGAGTGCGCACTAATTTGCTATCGATCCGGGGCTTTTCTCAGGGAGCTCCAAAAGTTGTCGGCGAGGGGAAAAATCAGGGCTAAATTCAGGATTAGAGTCGGGAACCACAGCTTTAATGTGTTCTTTCCTCTGAACACACAAACGTAAGCTGAAACGTTCATAAACTCACGTGTTTTACAAATGTTGTGGATTTTACAGCTGAGTTCGATCACGTTAAAGGGAAACAACACACTTTATAAACCCTCAGTGCAGCACACAGTAAAGACTGTGGCTGCGCCTTGTAGTGATTATCTGTGAAGGCTGGCAGCGATGTTTGATAGTTTACAGAACGGCTGTGTGTGTGTGTGTGTGTGTGTGTGTGTGTGTGTGTGTGTGTGTGTGTGTGTGTGTGTGTGTGTGTGTGTGTGTGTGTGTGTGTGTGTGTGTGTGTGTGTGTTTCCCTGGAAGTTTCTTTCATGGGAAAACTGTCCTCTGGGTAGACAAACACATGTTAACAGGAACTACGACGAGTCAAAAAGAGAATCTGGACATCAACAACCAGCTGAACTCAAAGTAGTGTTCATGTGCACGCATATGTGTGTGTGTGCTGGACACAAACACACACGGTTTTTTGTAACAATTCACCACAAAACTGGAACAAACTCCCAGAAATCTGCAGATCTGCTGCAACTCTCAGTTCTTTTAAATCAAGACTGAGGACTTTTCTATTTGCCGCTGCTTTTCAGTAAACTGCACCCCGACTTCTTTAACTTTAACCATCTTTTGTGTTTTAAAAATGACCTTTTATGTGTTTTAATTTACCTTTTATGTGTTTTAAATGTATATGTGTTATGTGTTATTTCTCCCAATGCTTTTAATGTTTGATGTGAAGCTTATTGTTGAATTGTGCTGCACAAATAAACATGCTTTGCCTGTTCACCGCACTAAGAGACAACAACAACAATGAGAGTTACGTAGACATCCGTTCTGACAACGACCAGCCAACAACCACACGTGTTGATGCTGTATTAGTTTCAATTCAGTGTTTAAAGCGCGCTCACTCTCATCTGGATGGCTGGGACCAAACGCCACGATATTTTTGACGACGTCGGCCGTATAAAGTCTTTATTCGCTTCAGTGAAAGTTCTCTCCCTGTCGCTCTCTGTCCTCTGAGGACGACCTGCGTGCAGAGAACCACGGAGGTAACGGAGGAAGGGGAACGGGCTGCGTGGAATTGACGTAGCAAAAAATCCTGTCTTGAGCGGATAACATCAGCTGATTCGTCTCGACACCCGCGGCGGATCTGGCCGGCTCGCCGTTTGTAAATGATCAGCTAACTTTAGGAAGTGACTGATGACAGATCCATAATGACAATAAAGTGATGCAAAATGACTAAAATAGACTCAAAATGACTAAAAATAGATTAAAAATGACTTAAAATAGACTCAAAATGACTAAAAATAGACTCAAAATGACTAAAATAGACTCAAATTACTAAAAATAGACTCAAAATGACTTAAGATGAATGTATCAACACCCTGTCTTGAGTGGATAACATCAGCTGATTCCTCCAGACTCCCCTGGCTGGCTCGCCGTTGGTAAATGACTATTAGCCAGATCCATATTGACAATAATGTGATGCAAAATGACTGTAAATAGACTCAAAATGGCTAAAAATAGACTCAAAATGACTAAAATAGACTCAAAATGACTAAAAATAGACACTAAATAACTAAAAATAGATGCAAAACCACCACAAAAAGATGCTAAATGACTAAAAATAGATTAAAAATGACTTAAAATAGATTAAAATAGACACAAAATGACTAAAGATGAATGTAGCAACATTTGTGCAGAAAACCACGGAGGTAACGGAGGAAGAGTTGTGTGGAGATGGAAAAGAACCAACAGGGTGGGTGTTGGCGTGCCAGCGGCCCTGAGCCCCCCACGATAGCAGCCACCTCCTCAGACAAAGGCCCCTCTTCTGCGGACGCCGTTTGCCAGCTCAGAGGGAGGCAGCGATCAAACCCCCAGCCGGCCACAGCTGCTCATCGGCTCACTGCTGCTTCTTGTTGCTGCTAACAAGCCGCGGTAATGGGGCGCCGCTGCCCACGCCTGACGGCAGCTGGGGATGGATGGCACCACTTGCAGCCATCTGCGTGTGGCACAGCTCACAGTCGCTGGCACTCAGGGGGAGCTTGGACGCACTTCACCCCCCGTTAGGAACAGTGTCAGATTGAGACGTGTCTTTGGAGGATTTTTCTAAACGACCACGTCCAGAAAAGAAACTGGCGAACGGGAGATAGCGGGATAAAAGACGTGGTTCTGTGAGGGGTTTTGGACGTGCAGCAACGGGGCCTCAGAGCTGGTCTGAGGTCTGACATAGACACTACACTATAGACACAACAGAGAGGAGAGTGAGGAGGAGAGAAAGAAGAAAGCTGCAGAATTGTTTCTTTGACACCAGTTGATTGACTTTGGCTCGCTGGTTCAAGTCCTGAGACCTCCCTGAGAAGAACGGCATTCAGCGAAATCCAAGAAAGCCAAAGAGTGGCTTCATTTTCTCTCCTGACTCTGGTGTAACTAGGTTTTTTAATTTGGAGCTCTTTGACTCAACACCGACCTTTGTTACATCACTAATCCATCAACCAATCAGATGTCTGATATGTGAAACACTATCTATCTGTTCAGTCGTGACGTAACACCCTTTCAAAATAAGAGTTCCGGGTCCAAACGCTCCGTCGAAACAAAACAGAAACAACGTCCGAACATGTGAACAATCAGGATCAGATCTTTGCTCAGTTTGACTCTTTTTCATCCAGAAAAAAGAGGTCAAAGGTCAAAAACTCAGATCTAGCACAGTGGGCACAGTGGGAGTGCGCCCTCAGGCTCATATCTGCTCTACGTTAGAGACACATACAGACGGAGCCTTATGTCCGTACTCTGCTCATATCCTGCAAGCGCACACAGAACGATACGGACCAAACGTTGCAGTTCCACCAGAAACAGTGGGGAAGTGTCGAGCACTGGACACAAAAAAGTGTCATGGATAGCAAACACAACGAGAGAGTGACCGAGTGGATCGACCTCTGTGAGAGTTCCCACGCTTAAAGTGATGCTGGTGTGAAATCAACCCAGGCTCTTTTTTGGCAAATACACTCAAACCAATCAAGAAATCAAGTGAGTGTAACAACTATTCATTAATTCATTCATCTTCATCCTCTTGTCCCTGTCGGGGTCGCGGGGGGCTGAGCCGATCCCAGCTGACATCGGGCGTGAGGCGGGGTCCACCCTGGACAGGACGCCAGTCTATCACAGGACACATAGAGACGAACAGAGACAGACAACCATTCACACCTACGGGTGATTTAGAGTCATCAATGAACCGAACACCAACAGACACGGGGACAACATGCAGACTCCACATTAACGGAGATATTCCCGGGAGTGGCTAACAGCGTTCAGTGGCTAACACTGTTTAGCTCGGGGCAGCAAGGCGAACGTATGAAAACGGCTGTTTTAACCACTAATACTTATTTGAGCCAGAATACAAAGAGGAAGAGCTGCAGGAACAGGATGAAAGGAGTCGGGGATGGGAGAACAGCCACCGGGGGATGTCGAGCAGTATCGGTGTGTCTGTGGGTACCGTGAGCCCATCGGCACCGAAGAAGAACGTCTATGCCGCCAACAGAGCGCCATTTTTCCCCGGGTCCTGGGATCACTGATAGAGAAGTATCCCAAACACAGAGCTCACATGACACCACTGGACCCGACACAGCGCCCCCCGATGATCCTCGCCCTCATTAGTGGAGCTGTGACTCCACGTAAAGGTCTTTGGTCCCGAGGCGAGCGCCAGCATCCTGCTCATCACCAGCTGCTGCGCCTGAAGCCCAGGCAGCTTTGAAAAGAGATAAAACAGAAACAGATAGAAAAGAGCAGCAGCAGCAGCAACCGATCATTAACCCGCAGGACCACGCTGATCTTTCACCACCAGTAAAAACACTGGAGAGCTGGATCTGATACACCCCCCCCCCCTCAGAGGAATGCTGTAAACGTGACAGCGCCCTAAAGGTGAACAGCTGGGTGTTCTCTGAGCGGACACGGCCGGTGCTGCTGCAGCGTCTTCCTGCTCTCCTGCGAGCACACGGAGCTGATATCGCGCCTCACAGACGTGTGTCAGACGGTTCGCCTCCCACGAGCACACGCTCGCTCTCTGAGGTCACCGTCTCGTCCACCTTCAGGGAGCGCTCCGCTGCCATATTCATCTTTTCATTTCCTGTCCACAAGTGATGATGTTTACTTGTGTAGTGACAAACTTGTGTCCCGCTGCAGAGCTCCAGTCCTGGGTCCACAGTCCTGGGTCTACAGTCCTGGGTCCACAGTCCTAGGTCTACAGTCCTGGGTCCACAGTCCTGGGTCCACAGTCCTGGGTCCACAGTCCTGGGTCCACAGTCCTGGGTCTACAGTCCTGGGTCCACAGTCCTGGGTCCACAGTCCTGGGTCCACAGTCCCGGGTCCTCAGTCCTGGGTCCTCAGTCCTGGGTCCACAGTCCTGGGTCCTCAGTCCTGGGTCTACAGTCCTGGGTCCACAGTCCTGGGTCCACAGTCCTGGGTCCACAGTCCTGGGTCTACAGTCCTGGGTCCACCATCCTGGGGTCCACAATCCTGGGTCCACAGTCCTGGGTCCTGGGTCCACAGTCCTGGGTCCTGGGTCCACAGTCCTGGGTCCACAGTCCTGGGTCCACAGTCCTGGGTCCACAGTCCTGGGTCCACAGCCCTGGGTCTACAGTCTGGGTCTACA